>NC_091469.1:325601440-325906440 GCF_036971445.1 Narcine bancroftii
TATATAAAAGACACTGTTTGACCTGCTGAGTTTGTCCAGCATTATATTTTAACTTTATTTTTAATTGAGCAACTAAGGCCTAACATGCTTGCTCAAAGTGCTAACATATCAATATTTTTTTAAAAAAAGCATCCATAACACTGGACAATGAAGATTTATCTTCCTGAACACTTTTAGGTGGGTTTTGGGCTTCTGGTCACAAAAATCACCTTGAAAAATTCCTATTTCGTCCCATTTTTAGATATAACCTATTTTTGTAATTTCTGGTCATACAAAACCACGAAGTATGACATGTCATTGAAGACTCATTTTCTGCCTTCGCACTTGGACGTCTTCCCTGTTGATTTTGGTGCAGTCAGTGACGAACGCAGTGAAAGATTTCACCAGGACATAGTGACCATGGAAAAGCGGTATCAGGGCAACTGGAATTCATCAGTGTTGGCCGACTATTGTTGGACACTGGACAAGAGGCATCAGATGCCGAGTACAAATGAAAACCAGCAGCAAAACATTTTTAGATCAGTTGAACTAACGCAATGTGTCAGCATCATTATGCGATTAAACCTGCTAAATTCAATGAAAGTTAATTTAATGTTTCTCCAACTCCCTACGTGATGCACCGAATCTGACATTATCTTTGTGTTCATCCTAAAGTTATCCCCATTTTCTTTTCAGGAAGTAAACCTTTTCCTGTGTAACCTGTCAAGAAAAACAAGATGAGCTTCTTTGTGCATGTGAATTTGGTTTAATGGTTAGTTCATACCTCCCTACAAAACCTGAGCTGTCTCAAATGAAGTTGGCTTGGATGGATGGAGAACTGGTGGTTGAAATAAGGTGATTCAGAGGACATAAAAGGGATCACTTCTGACCACCACTGAATTCTTATTGAAAAGACTTGCCTTGCTGCAAAACTCAAGATAGTCTGAGCAAAATATTTACCAATTCAACCGGACCAAGATGTCCTAGAGTTTCAAAGATTAGCACATTAGATAAGACAGTTCTTACCAGTCCAAAATACCAAGATTGTACAGGGCAATAATATTCATAGGATCATAATGTTCGTGGCAATGCTCTGATACAATGTGAAAAGTCTTCCTTTTCTTGAGGATTTTCTGGCTTCTCATGCAAGCTGCACTTTAAGCTGCAAGAGACTGTATTAGTGAACTGGCTGTGGAGAGATGTTCTTTGGACTGTGGGTTGACAGGGGCAATGGACCTGAAAGTTCAGGTCAGGCAGGACTGTTATTTCAGCATGGCATAGCAGAGAAGAAACATTTCCCAAAGTTTTTCCTTGGAATATTTTGCAGCCCTCCATAAAGTTGAATAGGGGTTTTACTGTTGCCATACATTGTGTGTGGCTGGGCTTGTTAAGTGATGGTGTTCCTTTACGAGCATCACATGGGGAAAGTAGAGCATGATGCTCCGACTGTTGACTGTTCATGTTCCCTCCTGGAATACCCAGACTTCCATTGTGGAATGATAGAAGTGTCAGAATCAGAATTTATTGTCATGAACATGTCCCAACATGTGACAGCATTACAGTGCAAATATTGCTGTCAAATTATATTTAAAAATAAATAAATTTGAGCAAAAGAAGAGAAAGTGAGTTAATGTCTGCGGTTCATTCTCCATTGGGGAATCTCATGGTGGAGGGGAAGAAGCTGTCCTTGTGTTCCTGGGTGTTCATCTTCAGGCTCCTGTATCTCCTTCCTAAAGGAAGCAGTGAGAAGAGGGCATGGCCTGCCTGGTGAAGGTCATTGAGGAGAGAAGCAGCTTTCTTGAACACTGCCCAGTGTGGGCATCCTCAATGGAGTGGGCACTGATACCGGTGATGGCACTGGCTGAGTTCACAACTCTCTGTAGTGCTTTTCCCGTTCTGTGCATTGGCGCCTTCTTACCCATCAATGAAGCAACCAATCAGAATGGTATACCTGTAGAGTCTTTGATGAGATACCAAATTTCATCAAGCATCTCATGAAGTATAGCTGCTAGTGAACTTTCTTCATGATTCCATTGATATAGAGGCCACAGGACAGATCTTCAGAGATGCTGACACCCAGGAACTTGACATTTTTAACCTTTTTCACCACTGACCCCTCAACGAGGACCGGTTTGTGTTCTCTTGGTTTCTCCCTCCTCAAGTCCACAATCATGGGGTTGCTAAGGTTGTTGTTGTGACACCACTGAACGAGCTGATCCATCTCCCTCCTGTGCATTTCCTTATTGTCACCCGATTCTGCCGACAACTGTGGTGTCATCGGAAAATTTTTTAGATAGTATTGGAATTGAGCCTGGCCACACAGTGATGGGTGCAGAGTAGAGCAATGGGTAAGCCCGCATCCTTGAGATGTGCCTGTGTTGATTGTCGGTGAGGAGCAGGTAAGGCTGCTGTCTGCAAGGAGTCTGTACGTTTTACCCATGACTGGCAAACTCCTGAGGAAGCACTGATGGGCTTTTTTTCTATATCTTTTTAAAAATATATTTATTTATTTTTTTATTATTTGTGTGCCCATATTCTCAAACTATGTCTAATTATCAGTCAGTTGATATAAAAGAGAATCTAAAAAAAAGATCCTAGAATTGCCAACATAGAAGTATTTTTAGTAAAATTCAGATTTATTTCTACCCATTGAGAGTGGTCAAGTACATTATTGAAGTGTAACAAAAGAAGCAAATTAAGTAAATTAACTGCCCAGTAATAAAATCTAAAATTAGGGAACACCAATCCACCATTCCTTTAGGCCTTTTGAAGATGGCCTTTATTTATGTGGGGCATTTTCCTTGCCATATTCAGGAATGTGATTTCTTCATGATGCCATTGGTGTGTTGAGTCCAGGATAGACCTCTGATATTTTGATGCCTGAAGACTTAAATTTGCTCTCCCTCTCCACCTCTGATTCACGAATGATCACTGGATCACACACATCTGGTCTTCCCTTCCTGAAGTCAACAATCAGCTCTTAGTTCTGGCAACATTAGGCATTTTTTTATGGATCAACACCCGCATTAAAACCGGCTCAAGGAAAAGAAAAGGTGAATTTACCTTTTTGTGGAGAAGACCTATAATGCTCATCCAGCGTTGCCTTCATAGAGCAGCGTCGGAAGCAACCTTCCGGAGCTGATAGAGGTGGGGTGAGTGGTGCAGTGATCTCTGTGATGTCATCAATATGTGACGGCAAGTGAAAAATTAATATAGAAATTCCTTCACACCCAAAAGAACAAAAAACTTTAGCCATCACTAATATGAACAGAGTAATGATGTGATTGATGTGAATCATAAGTAACTGAACACAATGAGCACTTTAAAATTCACTCTTCTGGGTCGTGGGCTGACGACATCATTGCCACGTCATCTCCCGCTCCTTTGCAGCTGTCTTCAACTGCATTGCCTTTATGGGGGAGGTGGAGAGAGTCGCTCCACCTCTGAGTGTATCCCCCTAGACAGATTGGAGTTCACCTCCTGAATCCGCCCTCAGAGTTTTCAACAAGATAAGTGAAGCAAAGCAAAGGTGGAGAATATCCGCCTTTACTATAAAAAGGCCTATTGAGTGCGAGGTTGTTGTTGGCGCACCATTCAGCCAAGTTTTCAATCACCCTCCTGTAAGTTGACTCATCGCTTCTTTCTATATAACCCACAAACGTAGTCTTGTCAGAGAATTTGTAGATGGTTTTGTTGTCATACCAAGCCGCACAGTCATAGGTGTACAGTAAGTAGAGCAGGGGGCTAGGAATGCGGCCCTGTGGTCCTCCAGTACTGATGGAGATTGTGGAGGAGATGTTCTTACCAATCCTCACTGAGGTGAGGAAACCAAGGACTATGTTTGTGAGTCCCATGTCTGTGCTGAGTTTGCTGATCAGTTTTGAGAGAACCTCTCCTTTGTTCCCAAACCATAAACATCTCCAGGACCACAAAAAAACAATTTGTTTCTTGTGCACTAACTGTCACTGTAAATATTTAACTATCTATATTTAATATTTATGATCTCTCAGTGATAATTTGATGTATACTATGGTCGTGGATTTTTTTTAAGAGAACATACAATTTTGGGTGCAGCAACTACGAATTGTGGTATATATATACATTGTACTTGTTTGTGGATGATACTAAATTGAGGGGAAAAGCAAATTGTGCAGAGGATGTGGAGAGGCTGCAGAAGGATCTAGTTAAGTTAGGTGAGTGGGCAAAGGTCTGGCAGATGAAGTACATCGTTACTAAATGTGAGGTCATCCACTTTGGGAGGAAAAATAGAAGAGCAGATTATTATTTAAATAGTGAAAAACTGCAGCCTGCTGTAGTGCAGGACTTGGGAGAGGGCTTGTGCTTGAATCACAAAAGGTTGGGTTACAGGTTATTAAGAAGTCAAATGGAATGTTGGCCTTCATCGCTAGAAGAATTGATTTCAAGAGCAGGGAGGTCATGCTGCAACTGTACAAGGTACTGGTGGGGCCGCAGCTAGAGTACTGTGTGCAGTTCTGGTCTCCACAGTTGAGGAAGGATATAATGGCCTTGGAGGCAGTCCAGAGGAGGTTCACCAGGTTGATCCCAGAAATGAAGGGGTTGACCTATGAGGAGAGACTAAATCATCTGGGATCATAATCACACAAATTCAGAAGAATGAGAGAAGATCTTATAGAAACATATAAAATTATAAAAGGGATAGATAAAATAGAGGCAGGAAAATTGTTCTCACTAGTAGGTAAGACCAGAACTAGGGGACACAGCCTCAAAATTCAGGGGGAGGGGGTAGATTTAAGACTGAGATAAGGAAAAACTACCCAGAGAGTAGTGAATCTGTGGAATTCTCTAACCGGGGAAGCAGTTGAGGCTACTTCATTAAACATATTTAAGGTTCAGTTGGATATATTTTTATATAAAAAAAGGAATGAAGGGATATGGGGAAAAGGCAGGTCGATGGAGTTGAGTCAATGATCAGATCAGCCATGATCTCACTGAATGGCGGAGCTGGCTCGATGGGCCGGATGGCCGACTCCTGCTCCTATTTCTTATGTTCTTATGTATGTGTGTATGACAATAAACTCATCCTCATTATTGCTGGAAACAATAGACCTCTTCCAGTCAACCTTTAGGGATCACATGGATACTTGAAAAGGATGGATCAGGAAAAGACCAGATCCTAAATCAAGCCAGTCCCAAACCAACATGACAAAATACCTCTTTCCTCTCGGAAACCTTTCCCCCTTACCTCCCCCCACCTCACCCCAACTTTACCCTAATGCATAGACAGAAGAATGAAAATATATTTTGATTACTTTATTGTCGGGTATTAAGGGATAACTTGCTAGATTGTTTGCTCATAATATTGCCATGAGCAAGTTTTGAAAGAGACAGATGTCTGAATTGAATATAAACAAAACATGATCTAAACCTAGATCCTGGATTGGCACAGGCTTTAACTAATCTAGAACCATGTAAATAAAGTGATAGTAGCTTCCAGTAAAATTGAAATGGCTCATAAATTCTGATCCAAGCCGAGAATTTTCCAACAAAAAAAAACTTCACTCACATAAAGTGCTGTTTCCAGTCCTAGGCATATATTTCTGAATATTATCTCCATCTCAATGGAACATCTTTGCATGTTTATGCACAGAATTCTAAAAGTTACCCATTTCACTGCAAGCCTGAAATTCACACTGAAAGCCAAGCCTGCCTCACAGTTAGCTGCAAGATCACACAGCTCCTGCTGAACTGGGAAGATGATGGAATCTTGATCTTCTAGCAGTTAATTTTGTTCTCCTTCTGCATTTACAAGCCTTTTCATAGTCGTCCTCTGCATGGAGGATGGCAAAAAGCCGAGTGAAAAAGTATTTCTTACCTTTTCATGCAGGCCCACAAAAGCCTGCTCCGATGTCCCCTTTCAGTTTGGAGGTGCCTGGGGTGTTGATGTGGTGTTCAGTAGACGTGGCTACTGGTGCCATAATGACATACATACATGCCGAGCAATGGCCAACTTCATTACCCATAATCCCCCACGTAGCTGAATCCGCTCTATGTTTCCCAGAACAGATCCAGCTACATGTAGAATTATGGGTAGGGTAGACGGCTATTGCTCTGCCGCTTATTGAGCTGCTGGCGCCAATGAGTGGCCCCGAAGGCGGAAGCAGCCTGTTGAGGTGCCGGAGGCCAAAGTGGCCGGCAGGGCTGTCGCAGCCTGCCCTGGCCACCCACTGATGGCCTGGCCTCTGCTGCCCTGATGGCCCCTGGCAGCTGCCCCTGCTCTGAAAGCCACCATCTGTCAGCATCCCTCCCCTCACCCTGCAGGAAGAGGGGTGAGTGAGTGGGAGAGGGAAAAGTGAGATGGGTCGCGGGCTGATGGCGACACCGCGACATCATCAGCCTGCCCCTAGCTAGCCGCTTGCAGCAGCAGTGCCCTCCGCCACTGACACTACCTCAGAGAGGGTTTGGAGTCGGTGTCGGAGCCAGTCAGGGAGCATTCTTGAAGGTAAGTTTTCCAATGTGAAGGTGGAGAATCTCCACCTTTACGTTTGGATTTTTTTGCTTTTTGAATGGGCCTAATTTGTGAGGACTTCTTATCACAAGATAGGCTTGTATATCAGCTATTGTTTCAACATCCACAGACAATGCTATCTGGAAAATTGCCTCATTCACACTTAAACACCAGGGAGTTGCAACGCACGGTTAGAAGCTAGCTGTACATCATGAGACAATAGGCCCTTTTATGGAGAAGAAAAGGCGAATGTAAAGACAGAGATTCTCCGTCTTTACATCGCTGCATTTCTCTCCACAAAAGGTCCGAAGGCAGATGGACTGCTGGAATGCGCTCCAGCTTCCATCCACCTTGGGGGGTACACTTAAAGGTGGGAGCGTGGTCGCTCCACCTCCTCTGTCAAATTAATGCTCCTGGAAGCGGCTGCAAAGGGGAGGGCTGATGGCATAGCGATGACACCATCAGTCCACAACCCTAGTGCGAATTTTAAAGCGCTCAGTGCGCTCAGGGCAATATCAACCGCGATCTGGCACTATAGGATCCTTACTCTATTCATATGAGTGATGGCTAGAGTGCTTTGTTCGTTTGGGTGGAAAGGAATGTCTATATTAATTTTTCACTTGCTGGCATGCATGTTTGGCGTCATGGTGACAGGCGGCGCTAATGCGCCACGTGCCCTGCTTCCCTCAGCTCCGGAAGTCGGCTCCCAACTCTTCTCTCCATAAAGGCAACGCTGGACCCGCATTATAGGCTGCCACAATAAAAGGTAAATTCACCTTTTTTTCCCCCTTGAACCAGCTTTAATGTGGGGTTGCACCACAAAAGGCCTAATGAGGATGCTGCTAAACTGGCCTCAGGATATTTGCTTCTCTTGCAATGCAACGTGCGAAGGAAAATGCAGTGAAGGGCTGAGGCCACATCTGTGTGTCAGGAGGAGAGAGAATCGGTGGTCTGGAATCAGGATCTGGATGGTATCATTTTGGAAGTTCAGGGCTTGATAGCTCTGGTCTGGGATTATGGGGTGGATGTCATGGGTTTGGAAGGGCAGTGCTTCCTGCAAACGTCTCACTTTAATCGTTCAACAGTTGAGTAATTGACCCTCCCAAGGCTTCATGTGTTAACATTTCCAACAGCCACTAATCAATTTCAGCCTTAAATAATTTCTAAGTAAAGGTGTGTGTGGTAAACCCCTGTCTGTATATATTTATCTCTTTGGACACACCAATTGGCCGACTGTACCTGTGGCTCCTCCCACAGGCTCAAGAATAAAGGGGGCCGTCCCACAGCATGGTCCTCAGTGCAGAGCACTATGGATGTGCCTTTGATCTAAAGCTAATAAAAGCTTCTCAGTTTGTTCAACTTCGGTCTTTTGGTGTCATTGATGGTGCAGCTGGATGACACAAAGAAAATCAATGCAGGACAGAGCTCACCCATTGCCACAGCCAACTTGATGTATAAAGGTCTTGCAAAAGGTTTCAATCAAAGCCTTGTCACAGGACTAGACTGGGTAAAATATCACTTGAATAGAATGCTGTTTTTGCCCCTGGTTGCAGATTTCTGCATGATTGACTGCATTTGCAATTAAGAATTCAACAATTTGCTGTGTTTTTCTAGATTTGTTAGATAATTTACAGCAGTCACTAGAACTCCATTGTTACCCTGTGCATATCAAAAGGCTTGTATGGCATTTTTAACAAAGGGTCACTTGGAAATTCTATAATGGAAATAATCTGTTCAACTTAAACAATCAGTGGAAATCAATGTTCACAGGCATCCTGAATTCAAGAAAAGCACTCAGACCTAGTGCCTACCCAAAGTACTCACAAAGGGATTGAGAAAAAGAGACTATTTTTTTCTCTTAGGGTGTTTGGAATTTTTGGAAATCTTTGGAATTATTTTTACCCCAGAGAGCTGTGGAGATTGAATCACCAGGTCGGAGATTTGATCTATAAAGGAGTTCAAGAGTTATGAGAATCAGGCAGGAAAGTGGACCTAATTAAAAGGAGAGCAGGCACAAGGGGCCAATCCTGCTGCTTTTTCTTTTTGTTTTATTTAGATTGTCTCCTATAGATGCACTCAATGTCCAATGTAGCTTTATAATTACATCTCTATTTTAACATTGTTATTCTTGGCAAATAAAGATGCAAATTGCTTTTTTTGTAATCTAATAGATTGGAAGTGTATGAATTTAATATCTTAAATTTAAATTTTAAAATTGAAACATACAGCACAAAACAGGCCATTTCATCCCACGAGTCCGCGCTATCCAATTTACACCCAATTAACCTCAGTACGTTTCAAATGGTGGGAGGAAACTTGAGCCCCTGGGGAAAACTCACGCAGACACAGGGAGAATGTACCTGCTCCTTGGGAGGCACGGATGGCGTAGCGGTTAGCGCAACACCTTTACTGCACCAGGGTCTGAATCCCGCGCTGTCTGTTAGGAGTTTGTACGTTCTCCTAGTGTCTGCATGGGCTCCGGTTTCCTCCCACTGTTCAAAATCTACCTGCATGAAGGTTAATGGGGAATAAATTGGGTGGCATGGACTCATGGGCTGAAATGGCCTGTTACCATGCTGTATGTCTAAATTTAAAATTGTAGACAGCGTGGGATTCGAACCCCAGTCCTGATCGCTGACGCTCTAAAAGTATCGCATTAAATGGTATGCCAACTGTGCCACCCGAGCATGAATTCCTATCACCCAACCTTTTCACATCGAATGAGTTTTTTTTTCTTAAATAAGGAAGGAAAACATAACCTGACTTTCAGTTTTTGATCCAAGTAACTATTCAACTTGGAAGCATGGTTATCTTCAGCATTTGCACAAGGATCCAAAAGATGCTGTCTGCCTTTGTTGTGAGCAAAAAGAAATAAGGATCTTGGTGTTCTCAGCAGAACCTACACGTAGGATTGAACATCTGTTATCTTCTAATTTTATGGGGCTTGAGTTGATGCACCATGGCTCCCAATAACAAAATAATGAAAGTTTTGGCAACACAGCAAAGCAGACTTTGAGGTCATTTTTTTCTGAACTGGGTATTTCCATAAGTATTGATCCTAGAATGGTTAGGCAATGACACCTTATTATTCCCTGTCAATTTCTTTCCTATTAAAGTAAATGAAAAACATACGGGTGATGTCTGAAAAATACTCAGCCACATATAGTCCAGCCTTTATGGTTGCTGAATTAAAGCAATTACAGCGAAATGGTCTCCCTACAAATGTGTACCATCTCTAACAAAATCACAATTCGCAATGAGCACTGACTGTAATTGAAAAGGGGGCATTCACCATCAAATGACATCTGCAGACCTGGCGCTTTTGCAACACCTAATTTGTCAATGGAGAATGTATGCAAACATCAATTGTGATTGACATCGCCAAGCTCCTTTGATTGCTTCATTTCCAATGGCTCAGATGATTGGTGTGTTTTTTGTGCTGTCTTCTCTTTGGCTTGGCTTCGCGGACGAAGATTTATGGAGGGGTAATGTCCATGTCAGATGCAGGCTCGTTTGTGTCTGACAAGTCCGATGCGGGACAGGCAGACACGGTTGTAGCGGTTGCAAGGGAAAATTGGTTGGTTGGGGTGGGTGTTGGGTTTTTCCTCCTTTGTCTTTTGTCAGTGAGGTGGGCTCTGCGGTCTTCTTCAAAGGAGGTTGCTGCCCGCCGAACTGTGAGGCGCCAAGATGCACGGTTTGAGGCGATATCAGCCCACTGGCGGTGGTCAATGTGGCAGGCACCAAGAGATTTCTTTAGGCAGTCCTGTACCTCTTCTTTGGTGCACCTCTGTCTCGGTGGCCAGTGGAGAGCTCGCCATATAACATGATCTTGGGAAGGCGATGGTCCTCCATTCTGGAGACGTGACCTACCCAGCACAGTTGGATCTTCATCAGCATGTCGGCCTTAAGCCCTTAAGAGACAAGGCACCCGGGAAGAGACATATAAGGCAATTGAACAACTGAATTTTGTGCTGTAGAATGGGCACAAAACAACCAAAGCTGCACAAATTCAAAGTTACCAAAGGAAACAGCTCAGGTCTTTGCTGTTTTCAACTTGATAATTACTGCAGTTCCGAAAGAGAATCTTCAATGATTACACACCAGCATTTTAATTTGATAAAAGGTTCAAATCGTTTTAATTAAAAATTTTTTTAGACAGACAGCACTGCAACAAGCCAATTCAGCCCTAACACCCCATGCTGCCCAATTTACGCCCCATTAACCTACATCCTGGTACATTTTAGCCACCAAGGTTAACTGGATTTCAATCATAGATTTTAGACTTTTTAATTTCCTTTCGGTTGGGAGTATGTCATATAAGCAAAAGGCTGAAATAACATGGGATTTCAGTGTATTTTATAGACAGAACTGAACACTAAAACAAGAATGAAGCCACTAGGCCAAAATATGATGATCAAGCCATTTGAAGTTCCCTCAAAAGAAGCCAGATTTGATTATATTTTTTCCATCATGCCATCTACAAACTTCAGTGGAATAGATTTAGTAAGAAATTCATTGCTTGAGTAGTCTTTCCAACTCCCAGCCACTCCATGGAGCTCATGCCAAATGTGATCGGAGAGATTGTATGAGCAGTTCATACAGACATTCAGCAATCTCACTGTCCATGGGAAGAAGCTGTTCCTCAGCCTGGTGGTTCTGGCTCTGATCTCTTCCCCAATGGAAGATGCTGTGTGCAGGGTGACAGGGGTCCTTAATAATTTTGCAGGCCCTCTTCAAACAATGATCTTGGTGGATAATATAGATTGTGGGGGGGGGGGAGGGGTGGTGGTAGGAGACCCCATTGATCCTCACTACTGCTCTTATGGTCCTGCGGATTCACCTCTGATCCAATCCTCTCTATCAATGGTTCTCAACCATTTTCTTTCCACTCACATACCACTTTAAATATTGCCTATGCCATTGATGCACTTTAATTAGTAAGGGGTTCCTTAAGATGGGATGTAGATGGAAAGAAAATGGTTGAAAACCACTGTTTTAATCATCCCTCTTTGACGCGTTATGTGCACAGTTTCGTAACTCCAAAGGAAATGGGCCAATTATAATTTTTCTCAAGTGAAATATTTCAGTATGGGTTTAGAGCAGTGATTCTCAACCTTCCCTTTCCACTCACATCCCTGACTAATCACAGAACACCAATGGCAAAGGGATTACTTGCAGTGGGATGTGAGTGGAAAGAAAAAGGTTGAGAACCACTTCGGTACAGCAATTGTAGCACACTGTGATGCAGCCAGCCAGGACACTCTTGATAGAGCTCCTGTAGAAAGTCGATCATCATTGAGACCATCAGGCATGCAAAGCAGTGGCCACTATTAAGCAGCTTAAACCACCTCAGATCCTTCTCAGGATGGTTGTCAAGTGGTTTCTGTTTCTAGAATACAGCTAAACTGTCCCTGCACTAGTTGTACCCATCTGATGGATTGGAGCTTCCTTGTGCTACAGCTGGTTTACGACAGAAAAGGTGCTCTTCCTTAATGTACATAATATTTCCATTTTTATTTTTAATTACTTATACCTCATTGGAGCAGAATATTCTTTTGGAGTTCCTGTATCAGATCATGTTTTGGTTAACTAGTTAAAAAAAAAAATTGAAGAGATCCAATCATTGTAGGCCCAAGGATGCATCAACGCCCAACCCCTATTCTGGACTGAAGTACAAAAGGGCCACCAGTCACTCTGTTGGTAGGTTTTGAGTGAGACAACCAAGAGTTTGAGACCCATGAGAACATCATTGAAGGTGCCATGCCACAGTAGATAGTGTTACATGTTGGAAGTGTTGCCTTTCAGAGAGGACTTTAAATTGAAGTTTCTTTTGATTTCAAAGCAAATTGTAAAAGATATCACTAATTGAAAGTTTAACATTTTTTAAAAAAATCTATTTACAGAATGGTAGAAGCCAATTCTAGCCATTCAAATGCTTGCCGCCAAATTAACCTACAACTCGTGTATATTTTTGGAGGGATGGAAGAAATTGGAGTGCCTGGTGAAAACCCACACAGACACGGGGAAAATTTATAAATTCCTTACAGGCAGCGCTGGATTCAATCCCGGGTAGCTGGCCCTGCAATAATTCCCATTATGAACCTGTAACCCTCAAATTGTAACATCGAAGGAAATGAGCTCATGTGTCCACTATTGCACTTCAACAGCACTGCAAAGCATTTTTGGACAATTACAGAAATGCAAGTTCTTTATTTTTTTCATTAAAGCTAATATTATAAATATCAAAAAAGCACAAAGCAAAATAAAATTCTGATTGTTCACTGGGGTCTTCTTCCCTCCCATTGACGTGATCTACCGGGAAGAGGGTGCGCAAAATCTTTGAGGGCTCCTACCGCCCTGCACACAGCATCTTTCTGCACACAACTACTCTTATTGGGGAAGAGATAGAGGGGTATCAGAGCCAGAACCACCAGCTTCTTCCCAAGGGCAGCGATACTGCTGAATGACCGAATGAACTGCTCATACAAACCCTCTAAGATTCTACTATTTATTGTACAATATTTATTTATTTATGGTCTGGATGTGTTTTATGTCTGCTTGTGTGTCTGCATGGTTTGCTCTGAGGACCAGAGAACACTGTTTCGTCAGGTTGGACTTGTGCAAGTGGATGATAAATGAACTTGAGTTCACATTTGGTTCAGTGATCTGAATTCTGCTCAGAGGTACTGGGGCCAACTTCTCAATAGACACAATTTCATGCATCCGTCCAACTTCAGTCATATCCCTCTTGAAATCTAACTCCAATTAAGTCACTTTGTTGAGTTATGTACACTCAAAAAGCAGATGGCAATAGGTAAGATTTCTTGCCATTTATATGACTTGCACGGTTAGGGTGGACCACAAGGCTTAGAAGAATTTCGAAGTTGGGTACCTTTAGCTTCACCTGAGTAAATCGACAACACCTCACTTTAATATCTAATACAAAAGTCAGAAGCTTGACGGGCTAATCCCATTAGGCACATTTGAGCATTTCGATATTTAAATAGCAGTCTGCTCTGAAGGAAGAAATTGCTGTTTAACAATTCCACTGGGGAAGTCTATCAACCATTCCAAGCTTTGGTCAAAGAACTATTGGAAATTACTCTTGCTGTTCGGCGTTGGCAAGCAAATGGTTTGAGGGAGCCAACATTTCCCTCCAGTGTCATTTTAATACTGCAGATGATTGGTTTAAAGACCAATAAATATTGGTCCCTCCTTTGTACAAACTGAATGGAAGGCCAAATGCTTGGAATTCACCCAATTCTTGAAGGGTTTCACAGTTAACATCACAGTTAGCACAACACTGTTACAGTGCCAGCGACCCCCCTATGAATCTGGCGTTATCTGTAAGGAGTTTGTACGCTCTACCTGTAACCACGTGGGTTTCTTCTGGATGTTTCCATTTCCTCCCACCCTCTGAAAACATACAGGGCTTGTAGTTAATCGGCATATTTGGGCAGGACATGCTCGTGGGTCAGAAGGGTCTGTTCAAGTTCAAGTTTATTTATCATCTGATTGAACAAGTCAATGAAACAGCATTCTCCGGTCCTTGGTGTAAAACATGCAAGTACACAACCAGACACAAAGCAGATAGATGTGCAGAACAAATATACAAATATAAAAGTTAATAACTATTGTTTAATAAATGGTATATCCCTATCTCTATATTTAAAAAAAATATATAAATGCTCTATGGATGATCAAGTTGTTGCAGAAACTTTCTCCCAAGATGACTGAATAATGAAGGGGAGTGGGTGTTTCTCAAGAAGTGGAGAGTTCTCAGATTGTCATAATCCAATTCAGCACAGAAACAGGTCCTTCAGTACACTGCATTTATGTTGACTATCACGTACCCATCAATACTAATGCCAGTTACGATCACTTAGTCCCCAAACTCTATGCTTTGATGATTTGAGTGCTTATCCAGATATCTCCTTGATATTTTGACTCTATACCCCTCCATCACTCACTCAAGCTGTGCACCTCAGATGCCAACCATGCAATGGTGGAAAAAAAATCACTCTCAGATGCATTCTAAACCTATGCTCTCCAGATTTAGAAAATTCTGCTGCAGGCAAGGTAGACAAAAGTTGTTTATCCTGCACTGTATATTACATTTTTATATATTGGTACCTGACAATAAAACAAACCTTGAACCTTAAAATAAATGGAAGAGTGCTGAGAAAGATAAGTCTGCACGTGGAGTTAACTTGCTTGTTAACATGACCAATAGAATTTGGGTGATTTGAGTTCTTTGCCATTCACTTTGCTGACTCTTGACTGTACAGCAAAACACAGCTCGAACCCATCAATCAAGTTCGCTGATGATATGTCCGTGGTGAGCCTCATCAGCAAGAACAATGAGTCAGCATACAGAGATTCGGTGCAGTCGCTAACAACCTGCATCTTCATGTTAAAGACAAAATAAATGGTTATTGACCTCAGAAGAGCACAGGGAGATCGCTCTCCATTGACCACTGATGGCTCTATCGCTGAAGTCATCAAGAGTACCAAGTTTCTTGGAGTGTACTTGGTGGAGAATCTCACCTGGTCCCTTAACATCAGCTCCAGAGCTGAGAAAGCCTGGTAGTGCCTTTACTTCCTGCGGAGGCTGAGGGAAGTTCATCTCCCACCCTCCATCCTCACTACATTCTACAGAGGATGTATTGAGACCATCCTGAGCAATTGCACCACCGCCTGGTTTGAAAGCTGTACCACCTCAGACCGCAAGACCATGTGGAGTCACCATAGAAAATTATTGGGGTGTCTCTTCTTACCATGACAGACATCGACAACACACGATGCACGCGGAAGGCAAATAACATTGCAAAGGACTCCATGCACCCCTCATGTAAACTTTTCTCCCTCTGCCATCTGGAGAGGAGGTACCCACTTGGGCCCACATGCCCAGATTGTGCAACAGGTTTTATTCCCCCCCAAGCCATCAGGCTCCTCAATTTCTAGAACTAATTTGTTCTAGAATATCATGGATTCTTATTGGATTATAACTAATATTTAACTCCTAGTTAAGTAAATCTGCTCCATGGTCCTGGAGAAACTGTGCATTGCATTAGTAGTTGTGTTATGAACAACAAATAAAGGTGTCTTGACTTGATAGTTGTGAAAAAAACAAATAGCTTTCTGTACAGAAACTCAAGCCAGATCCTGTTCACCCTTCAGCTCTGAGAAACATTGGATGTGCTCAAAGCTTCCTTATAGTTGAAGAGGTCACGTGATGATGGGAGGGGAGTAGCAGTGAAATCTCAGAGCCCCAGGGGACAAAATATAGGAAAATCAGCCAGAAGAAATTCAAAAAGTGATCCAAGCAACATAGGAAGAATGAAAGAAGTATTGGGAAGAAAGATAAAAAGACCCCCACAGAAAGAAGCAGCAAATCCAGTGCCATAGGACAATGGGGAGCAGTGACCTCATGGCGTGGAGCTTGGCGAGGCCTACTCAAGGCCGCTGCGGGAAGAGAGGGTGGGTCACCCCAGGAGGAGAGGCATCCAGTGATGAATCGGGGAGGGGAAGACGGCAGGCAACGAAAGCCCTGCAAACCACAGAGCGTCTGATGGGCCGCTGCGACATTAGGAGAAGGTTGGAGGCAATGGCAAGCAGCAGCGAGGCATGGGCGATCCTGGGCCGGCGGCAGTGGGTGGGAGTAGGGTCGCAGGCAGCATCGGGAGAATGGCCTGACCTGCAGTCCAGGCAGAGCCTAGCAAGCAGTTGACAAAGCAAGGAGGAGGACGTGGAAGTGAGGCTGCGAGTGCAAGTGTGAGGTTAAGGAGCAGCAGCACCGGGAGTGACTTTGAGGGAGAGGAGGAGAGCGACTGGTGGGGGTGGTGGTGGTGGTGGTGGTGGTGGGAAGGCCCGTTGCCATGATGGGTGAAGGCATCAGAGAGGTACATCAAGGAAGTAGTAAAACCCTCCTTGGAGGGTTTAAGGGAAGCAATGGAAGCAGTAGTGGAGGCCTCCAAAGCCAGATTGAAGACTGTATTGAGGGGATTGTTGGTGGACATAGAGGAGGTAAAGATGGCTAACATGTCAGGGTGGCTCACTGGTGTGGAGGAAAGGGTAGAAAAGGTCAAAGACTGTGGGGAGCACTTGGAGAATGAGGAGGGATGTGTGGAATAGAGAGGGAGGGAATTTTGGAGAGGTTGGACATGCTGGAGAACAACAGGAAGAAGAATATCAAAATTGTGGGGGTAAAAGAGGGAGTGGAGGGGAATGACCCTGTTAAATTCATTAAAGACTGGATCACAGGGGTTCTGGTAGGAATAGGGCAGGGGGAGAACTGTAGGTAAGGAGGGTCCACCGGTCCATTTTCCCTAAGCTGGGTCCAAGGCAATGGCCACGGTCTATTTTGATAAAATTTGAGTGGGTGGCATAAAAGAGGCGAGGGAGTGGGGGGGGGGGGTCCAGTGGAAGTTGGGGTCAGCAAGATTCTTTTTTCCCCAACATCAGCGTGACATTGTTGACGAGGAACAAAGAATTTGACACATCTAAAAAAGGGAAGCAATGGAGGCAGTAGTGGAACAAGGGAATGCACTCAGCCACGTTGAATGTGTTGTTGCCGGGGGTGGGGGGGGGGCAATAGGGGAATAAAAAGTTCTTGGTGGAAATGAAGGATGTGGTGAGGTTTGCAAATTCCCTGGAAACCCCATGTCCAAGTGGGGCAATAAGTTGGATGAGAGGAGTTCTGGCTGTATATAGTTGTGAAAGTCATGATGATTATGTTTTGTTTAAGGTGATGGTTCGAATGATGTTAATATGTTGAGAGGTCAGAAATGTCATAGGAGGGATGGGAACTAGATGGGTGCTATGGGCATGCTTCGGTCTGGTGGGGGATTTGACACCAATTCTATGGTAAGCGGCACCAGGAAGGTTAGGGAGAGTTTAGGGGAAAGGAAGAAGGGATTAATTGGGAGGTTATACTGTTTATTTTGATTTGTTTTTTAAATGTATACATGTCTTGGTTTGAGCGCGGGCATCTGCATCAAAGGTCGGTGGAGGACAAAAGGGGCTGAAGACACGGATCAAAGGAAGACAGACAAAGTGGGGTAACATCCCGAGGAAATGGACAAGTAGCAATGTCGACTTTTACTTCCAGAGCCAGGGGAGTGGCCATCCTGATAGAAAAGAAAGTTCCAATGAGGGTCCAGGAGGTGGTCACTGACCCAGCGAAGAGATTTGTGATGATGCATTGTCAAATTCACTTGGAATCCTGGACTCTGATAAATGTGTATGCCCTGAATTTTGATGATGAAAAATTTATACAGCATTTTTTTTGAAAGTATCTGAGGTGGGTGGGGGGTGGGGGGGGTGGGAAAAGGTTTTGATTGGAGGGAATTTTAATTTTTGGCTGGATCCGGCCATGGCTACATTGGCAAAGAAGGTCACAAGGGCTAGGGTGGCTAAATCCACCCTGGCCTTTATGAAGGATCTGAATCTTATAGAGGCCTGGAGGAGTCTGAGTCCAAGAGAAATGGACTATTCTTTTTTATTCATGGTCTCACAATTCCTACACTAGAATTGATCTATTTTTGGTGTCAGCTCAATTGGAGGGTAGGTTAGTGAAGCCGAATACAAGGCTTGGCTGCTGTCAGACAATTTACCTGTGGAGGTATCTATTTTAATGCCAGACAAGCAGGTCTCAGTGTACAGATGACATCCGAATACATCGTTGTTGGGAGAACTGGAATTTTGTACCTTTGTTAGAGCTCATATTGATTTGTTCTGTGAGACAAACTGTCCCTCTACTGAGGATAACTTCCTGATATGGGACATATTGAAGGCTTATTTAAGGGACCAGATAATTGGATGCATCAAGAGCATCAAAAAAAAAAGAGCAAATAGAAAAGATCCACGATTTGGAATTGGAAATAGCCCAATTGGAAAAGGAATACTAAAGATCAGGCATGAGGGAGCAGTAGAGAAAACTGGTGAATAAGAAGCTCAAGTACAATACACTGCAAATGTTTAGGATGGAAACGTTGATCTTTAAATTTAGGCAGTTGTACCATGAGCTGGGGGAGAGGGCCCATAAAGTCTTGCGCGGGCAGATGAGGGTAGAGGAGGCCTTGAGAATTATCAATATGCTCCAGATAGGAGAAGGCAAGATCTCATATAAGCCAATATAAATGAATGTCGCATTCAAAGGTTTCTATGAAGAATTGTAAAAATTGGAGTTGGGGGAATCCCTACTAAAATAGATGATTTCTCATGTCCATTGAACTTGCCAAATTTGGGGTAGGAGGAGTGAGAGGACCTGAGTATCCCCTTTACTGAAGATGAAATAGCACGGAATATGAGCTCTTTGCAGACTGGCAAGTCCCCTGAGGAGGATGATTTCCCCATCAAATTTTACAAGGAATTTAAGGACCTCTTGTTACCCCTTCTTATGAAGGTGGTGGACCAGGTGACAGAGACGCATAGCCTCCCGGAGTCTTTCTCCACTGAGATTATCACAGTGATATCTAAAAAAAGCAGGGATCCTTTGAAACCTACCTCATATAGGCCCATCTTATTATTGAACACAGACTATAAAATTATTGCAAAAACACTGGCCAATCTGTTGGCAGAATATTTGTCAAGATTAACGAACTCCGATCAAGTGGGCTTTGTAGAAAGGAAGCAATCGATAAACAATATAGGTAGATTGCTAAGACTGGAATCCCTGGAATAATCGGGGGTGGACCCGGGAATAGCCATAGCTTTAGATGCGGAGAAGGCCTTTGACAGATTGGATTGGGGCTTTCTGTTCAAGGTAATGGAGTAATTTGGACTGGAGAAAACATTTATTAATTAGGTTAAGACATTTTATCATAAACAGCAAGCTAAAATTATTACATATGGGTGGGTGTCTCCAGTATTTCCATTGAGCAGATCAAGTAGGCAAGGGTTCCCATTTTCCCTAGCATTGTTCATATTAGCCATTGAGCTGCTGGCGGAAGCCATTTGGCGTGATCCAGCCATAAAGGGGTTCAAGGTGGGCCAGGTGGAACACAAAAATCAACCTTATTGCTGACAATGTGTGAGTATATTTGATGGACCCCAGCTGAGGACTGAGGACTACACTGGAAGATTATGGAAAGGTAAATTTGGACAAAAGCCTTTGACGAACAGGGATTATGGGCATTATTAACAAGGAGGCCAGTTCAAATGGCCACAAGAAGGCATTAAATATTTGGGGATTATAGTAGATAAAGATCTACATAACTTATACAAAATTAATTATATCCCTTTGCTCTGGAAGTTTGAAGAGGACCTGGTTAGATGGAGGACTCTGCCCATAACATTGATGGGCAGAGACAACTGTGTCAGAATGTAGGTGATCCCAAGGCACCAATATCTTTTCCAATTGTTGTCCATTTTATTGCCTTGGGGTTTTATTTTAAAAGCCCTCAACAAGTGTGCCAGAAATTTTCTATGGAATGGGAAAGTGGCTAGAATCTCAATGGAAAAGTTGACATGGGACTACAACTTGGGGGGTTTAAAATGATCCAATTTTAAAAGAATTATTAGACATCCCAGCTGAGGTTTATCGCTTGACTCTTTGAGGGAGGACAGCCCCCCCCCCTCCCCATGGATGCAACTTGGACTACACCTGGTAGGCAAAGAGATAGTGAAAAAAATTATATATAAATGGGATGCCAAATTACTCTAAAGAAAGCAGATAGCCTAAAGCATGTACTCCAAACATGGAAAAGAGTAAAACAATATATTGAATGGAAGGTGGGGATATCCCCCAAAACACCCTTGATCCACAATATGTCAATACCCTTAACTCTGGGTAATAAAATCCTGGACACCTGGTGTCAGAAAGGGACAGCTTATGCTATTTGAGCAGTTAATGAACAAATATAATTTGTCTAACAGAGCATTCTTCTGCTATCTGCAAATAAAATTTATCTTAAGGGAAAAAAGTGGGATCATCTATTTTCCTACCTAGATAAAATAATGTGAATATTCTAATTTGACAGGGGACTGCGTGTAAATTTATCTCTAAGATGTGTTACATATTCCAATTTGAGGGCCCGAATCTGGGCTTGCATAGGTCGAGGGAGAGATGGGTGTTGGGCTTGGGCACAACAATCAATGAAGAGTGGTGGCAAGACCTGAGTCTGGACAGTGTGACTGGGGGCCATCAGTGCAATATAATTTCATGCACCAACCTCACACCAAAAAAATTATACAAACCAAGTGGGAAATTTCAGGGATCTGCTTTTTCTTCTCTTTAGTTTTTTATAGGGGTCGATGCCCCATCAATGACAGTATTAACATAAATTACTTGACTCTATGTTAAATTGTGTGGGTGGGGGGGTTGGTGAGGGGGAGGGGATATATACAGATTCCTCATGTACACAGGGATGTTGGAAAGATTGAATGGATTGTTGAGTTTTGTGAGTCTATTAAAATCATAAAATATTCAAAAAAAAGCTTCCTTGTAGTTCTTGTGTTCAAATCTTCCCATGACTTTGCCCCTGAATGTATCTGCATGTTCCTCCACCAATACCCGTCGCCAAATGCACTGTTTTCCTTCAACACTGACCTCTTGTGGATTCCCCACAGTTGGAGTGGGTGAGTTAAGGGCGTGGGAATGCCTCCTGCTTCCCACTAATACTTCACTCACTATCCTGGGTTAGCCGAACACCACAGCCTCTTTATCATCCCTGAGTTAAGGTCATGAAACTCCCTATCTTTAAAAGAAAGTTGAGCTTCCTAACATTATCTGCAGTATTGAAACTGGAGACAACCACCGTCTTCTCAAGCCCAATCCAATAAATGTAAGCTTGCTGGAGACTGTCAGGTTCTATTACAGAGAATTAAGTACACAATCACATTTATTTTAAATTTAAATTATTTTTCTTTAATTTAGACATACAGTAACCGGCCATTACAGTCCTTGAGTCCATGCTGCCTAATTTACACCCAATTAACCTATACCTCTGGTACATTTCAAACAGTCGGAGGAAACAAGAGCCCCTGGGGAAAACCCACATAGACATGGGGAAACAGTAAACACCTCACAGACAGCACAGGATTCGAACCCTGGTCCCAATCACTGGCGCTGTAAAGGCTTTGTGCTAGCTGCTAAGCTAACAAGTGATTTCTAGCTGTGTAACCTGATTCCTCTGCATCTATATTAAAAAAAAATTGAATCCTAATCGCAGCAATGAAGTGCAAATATAAAGTATTCAGCTGAATGGGAAATTGTGGTTGTTAGTTAGAGTTGAAGCAATTTCACTTTAATGGTACTGCAGCCCAATAATCATCTCCAAACAGAAGAGATGGCATGGCGTCGATCAGCCATTCTCAACCTTTTTTGGCAATGGCCCCTTCTGGACTCTGTACAAGATTTATGGGCCCCCTTCCCTGTGAAGCAGTCATGTTCATTTGGTTTCTTATGCACTTCTCTCCTGCCGACTATGTGAAAAATATCAAAAATATTTTATGATTTCTGTCCGTGGCCTCTCTTAAATGAGCCTCGGGGGTGGTGGGGGGAGGGGGAGGGCTGGTGTAGATCATGGCTGGAATTCATTCCAGAACTGCTTCTTCTCTGTGGTCCATCTTTGCAGTCTGATGTGATCCTTGGGCACTGCTTGTGAGGACTTTGCACTTTCTTGCCATGAGCATGTGGAATTTCTCCAAGTTGCTTGGTTTACTCCCACTTCTCAAAAACTTGCTGGTAAGCTAATTGGCCCCTGTCCAGCATTTACATACTATCTGAGAAGGAGATATGGGGAGAAGAACGAAATAGGATGGCTGTCCATGATGGTTGGTATGTGTGGTAACCATATAACCATATAACCGTTTACAGCACGGAAACAGGCCATGTCAGCCCTTCAAGTCCATACCGGTTCACTTGAACAACTCCACTAGCTCCTCCATCATCTCCTGAGGAAGCAGAGGCTCTCTCAGGTCGCTACATCCTGAGATTTTCCATGTCCTCATAGATTCTCTTTATAAGACCTCGTTTTCTTGGATATTTAACTCTGTTCCATTTCTCTTTATAAATCGCTGTTCTCTGGGAATCTTTACACATGTTCCTTTTCTCTTTATAAGTCACTCTTCTCTGGGATTCTTTACTCATGTTCCTTTTCTCTTTATAAGTCCCCGTACTTTGGGATTCTTTACTCGTATTCCTTTTCCCTTTGTAATTCCCCATCCTCTGAGAATCTTTACTCATGTTCCTTTTCACTTTATAAGTCACGGTTCTCTGGGATTCTTTATTCATGTTCCTGTTCTCTTTATAAATCACCATTCTCTGGGATTCTTTACTCATATCCATTTTCTGTTTATAAGTCCCTTTACTCTGGGATTCTTTACTCATGTTCCTTTTCTCTTTAAAAGTCACGTTTCTCTGGGATTGCTACCACTAAATATATAGATATATATATGTGTGCTGTAGGGGCTGCCCCACCCCTGATCCTGTGACTCCTCCCTCCAAGATAGTCCCATAAAGGCTGTTACACCCAAACCTGCCCCTCAGTACCTGCCTTGGAACCAGGGCAGCAACATTGCAAGCTGTGCGGACGCTTTAAGGTGATTAAAGCCTATTAATCACGATTCTCTGTCTGATTGTGGTGTATAACTCCATGGCTGGCATGAATAACTTCTGTTGTGTTTAGAAACAGAACTGAGAACTCTACTGGCTAATCCATTTTATCCATCCTGTTTATGGAAGTAATTTCAAATTTTATGGAGCTTACTGTGAATACTGGATTCAAAATTAATTATTACAAATGGTCTGGCATCTTTTATCGGAGAAAAAGTAATCAATTGTTCTGGTCTCATCCACCATGAATTGACATGATAGACTTACAGAAATCAATCCATGTTTTTATTTCTCATGACATTTTGTCAGTTTAGAAGAAAGGCCATTTTGGGGATGCCCACACTACCATAATGCCTAGTTCATGTACTGGCCTCTCTGGGTCATTACGAAGGGCAATTAAGAGGTTATCATAATAATATGGCACTGGCCTCACACGTAGACAGGAACGGGAGGTCACACACAGCAGATTGCAGGTGCCGAAATCTGAAGCTAAACACACTCTACTGGATGAACTCAGCAAGTCAAACAGCATCAGTGGAGAGAAAGGGTCTCCCTCCTTAAATGCAGTTGTTTGAATTACGCAACAATAAAACAACTACTTGATCAGTTCCACTGATGTTCACCTTGCATTAAATTCTCCTACTAGCAGGGTGAAATCACAGCTCTAACCGAAGCCCATTAAAAGGTTAAAAAAGTAAACGAGCATCGAGGTTTGGCCTTGATACATGTAAACTGGGCTTACGAAAAATGTTTCTGTTGTTATAACTAACTACGGGGGTATTTTTATTAAAAAATAATAATGTTTTAAAAAAGGTAGACATGTAGCACAGTAACAGGCCCTTCCGGCCCAGGAACCCGTGCCGCCCAACTACCCCAATTACCCTACAACCTCTGGTACATTTTTGAAGGGTGGGAGGAAACCAGAGCACCTAGAGGAAACCAACGCAGACACGTGGGAGAACATACAAAGTCCTTACAGACAGCGCAGGATTCAAAGCACCGCAATATTGTTGCACTAACTGCTTTGCGAACCGTGCTGCAAAGAATGTGGAAAGAACCCTTACTTTTTATATTATTTATGACTGAATATTTATGTTTATGTACTGTTCCATCAGTTTGTTTATATTTCTTTCTTGCTTACATTTCTCTCTTTTGTATACGTATCTTTACTTGATCTTTTCTTGAGCACAGTTTACAGTTACAGGCATGTAGAAAAATTTACCCTGCCTGGCTCGCAGGGTAAAGAATCTCAGGGTTGGATGTGATGTCATGTATGTACTCTGACAATAAACCTGAACTTTGAACTCTGAGCTTTAAAACCATAGGATGCTTTGGCAGTGGCATCACTAGGGTCGGTGTTGCCCAGTGCGGTACAGTGACCTCCTCCTTCCAGACCAGACTATATAGAATGCTTAGTAATACTTTTTGTACTAAATGTTACTCGTAAATCGTAATTCCCGTATATCGTTGAATCTAATGGCAATAGAAGTGAGATAAACGGCAAGCAAAATTAAAATTACACCTTTAAATTACAATATCATACTACTTCATGCTCAAAAAAGTTGTTGATATAGGTTCACAAACACTAATTAATGACCACAATATTTTAACTAAAACACCAGAAAATTTGACAAAAGCAGTGACTATAAAAAAATCAACAGCAACGAAAACAACAGCGCGTGCAGAATAAACCAGGTGATTTGAAGCGTCATTGAACTTGGGTAATAATGATGGCTCTGACCAGAGAACATTAGAAAGTTCAAAAAGTAAATGAGCATCGAGGTTTGGCCTTGTAGATACATTGATACATATAAACTGGGCTTACGAAAAATGTTTCTGTTGTTATAACTAACTACAGGAATATTTTTATAAAAAAAATAATAAATTTCCGCTGAAACACTGCATAAAAGTTTTATAGACTGTTATTTTGGTGTCACCCCCTCTGATGGTGCTGTCTGCACCCCCCTAGTGACGGCAGTGTGCATTGGCATTCGTAGATCATTTGACGCCATGAAGTGCTCTGCAAATCCATAAGTTAGTGGTGGACATTATGCCCAATCTACCTTCCCACCCAACCTCCCTCTGATTCCCTTCATCCCAAGATCGATTGATCTCAGTGTGGAGGATGCAAATTTCTGCTATCTTGCTTCTACTTACTCAAAAGGCCAGTGTACATTCGCCTCTCTAACTGCTCGCTGCAGCTGAAGTTTTATCTTTCACGGTGGCACATCGAGATATCTCTGCACTTCAGGATTTATGATTATTTTTAAAAATTCTGTTCTAATTACCTAATATAATAACTTCATTTCCTACATTGCTCTCCCTCACTTACTGTTGTGATATGTAATTATACCACTAGGTCACCAGGGTCATCCTGGTGACCTTGTATACAAAGTAGTCCAGGGCTACAGTCGAGCCTTCCAGGTTTGTCTTGCAGAGAGACAATAGTGTACCTTTTAGTTTATTAAAGCTGTCTTATACTCGCAATGGTGTTGTGGTGATTGTCAGTTCAATTTAATAAACTAATATGATAGCTACTAGGATGGAAGCTGCTTCTGCTCCAACGTGCATTCCCGACCACCTGAAGACTCTTCCTGAGGAATGGAATCCGGGGATGACTGGCACGCACGTGCTTCCGAGGACAGAGACGGCGAGGGACCACTGTTCTGGAATTGTGGTGGAATGTAGGGAAGACCATGGATGTACGATAGGGCAGGTAAGAAATGGTCAAGAGCCCTGACTGCCTGTGGGTTCACTGGTACAGGCACCGCCGACCCTAAACCCCGGTCCAATCAGAAAGGGGCCACTACAAGTGTAGGTAGAAGGATCTCCACAAGTCGTGCTCCCGATCGCCACATATGTGCAGAATTCCTAACCACTCCAGAGCCAGGGAAAGCAGACACCGCTACCGTCACTCCCCCAGTACCACGAAGACCTGACACTACCATTGGGATCCCCCCTAAGCTTGCTGAAAATGTCTCAAACCCAGAAGCTCAGCCAACAGCCCCAAGCACCCAGGTTATTCCTCCAGCAGACACAAGCCACATAGAGGTTCTACCAGCAACTCCCAGTACCCCAGGGTCCACTCTTGCTACACCTAAGGGACCAGAGACTGCGGCTTAGCCATGTGCTGTGACGAGACAGGCTATCGACCCCAGAAATCCTCGAGCCGGCACGCACTTCAGCCGCTGGCAGAGATGCTTTCTGAATTACGTGGAGGGTGCTTAGGCATCGGATAAAGAGCTATTAATGCTGCTGTTAGCCCAGCTGGGAGACCACCGTTACTCCCTCATACAGGATGCCAGGTCTTACCAAGAGGCAATGAGCACGTTACAGAGGCATTACAGTAAGGGGCATAGTGAACTCCACTCCCAGTATAGGCTCATGACCAGGTCACAACAAATAGGGGAGTCTGCCAAAGACTTTATACTCTCTCTGAAAGACCTGGCGAGAGGCAGCAACTTTAAAGCAGTATCAGCTCAGGAGTATGTGGAGGACCTTATTAGGGACAGAATTGTTGCAGACATATGGTCCACTGAGACGAGTCATTGATTGCTGGAGAAAGGAATGGTGGGACTAGATGAGGCAGAGACTATTGCAGAACCTTTAGAAAGCACCAGGAAAGAATTGGAGGAGTATTCACAGGACTCTGGGGTTTGGACAAACGACACACTGCTGGACTCTCTAGCCCCACAAAAAGAAAAGTATGCTGCCTCACAGGAATTCACAGCAACAGGAGCACCTTGAGGATCCCAAGTGCTTTTTCTGTGGACAAAGAAAGCACCCCTGAGCCCTCTGCCCTGCCAGAGAAAATGTCTGTTCCAAATGTGGAAAATGTGGGCATTATGCAAAAGTATACAGAAGCCCAAGGCCACAGCCAAGGCCCATTCTCATGCTAATGAGAGGCGGGAAAGCTCTTCTTTCTCCACAGACAAACAGGAGAAGAAGAATGCCATGTGCAGCCGGCCATCTTGGACAAATGCTACAAAGCAGAGGTCACAGTCTTCAGGAGATGAATATGACGCTGAGTACTATCGGATGGAAGGACAGAAGGACACGCCAGTCTTGCTTCCCTACGCATGAATCAGGCGAGTCCATACAATTTATCTGACGCCACTGTGCGCATCAAAATTAATGATTTGAGGGTAAATTGCTTAATAGATAGTGGAAGCATTGACCATGGGTTAGTCAACCGCCTTGCCCTCCCAACATGCCCGAGTGAGCACCGGATCCTGTTAGCAGCCAGCAGCCTTGCGGCTGAGGTAAAACAGTTTTGCAAGGTTACTCTAGAAATCCAAAGGGGTCAAATTATTAGTACTCCCTCACCTCTGTGCCCTGGTACTAATGGGGTTAGATTTTCAGTGACAGCCATTGTGGAAGCAGTAAGGCACTGGCGACATTATCTGGTGTGCAAACACTTCACCCTCATCACGGACCAATGGTCTGTGGCTTTTATGTTCGATAACCAGAACATGGGGAGAATTAAGAATGACAAAATCCTGCGCTGGTGGATAGAATTGTCTACATTTAACTACAACATTCTATACTGCTCCGGGAAACTCGACGAGCCCCTGGACGCGCTGTCCAGAGGCACTTGTGCCATCCTTAATCACACGTCACAGTTGCAGAGTTTGCACAATGAGCTGGGCCGTCCGCGGGTTGCTAGACTGTTTCACTTCATTAAAACCCAAAACCTCCTATTTTCGGTAGAGGAAGTGAGGTCAGTGAACAAGAGCTGCCCCATCTGTATGGAATGCAAACCGCAATTTTACCGGCCAGACAAAGCCACCCTGATAAAAGCTACCAAAACTTTTGAGTGCCTCAGCCTTGATCTTAAAGGCCCACTCCCATCCAATAATAGAAATGTCTATTTCCTAAACGTAATAGATGAATATTCCTGTTTCCTTTCGCAATCCCGTGTTCTGATGTATCAGCAGCCACTGTTATAAAATGCCTCCAACCCATCTTCAGCATATTTGGGTACCCGAACTACATACACACAGACAGGGATGCTGCATTCATGAGCGCAGAAGTACAGCAGTACCTGCACGAGAGAGGGATTGCTACCAGCCGTACTACAAGTTACAAGAATGGAAAAGTTGAAAGGGAAAATGCCACTATCTGAAAAACAGTCCTCTTGACTTTAAAAGCAAAAGACCTGCCTGTTACTAGATGGCAAGAAGTGTTGCCAGAAGCCCTACACTCTATACATTCTTTGTTGTGTACTGCCACTAACATGACCCCACATGACCGTATCTTTTCTTTCACAAGGAAAGCCACGACGAGCACAGTGCTGCCTAAATGGATGATAACACCGGGACCTGTTCTCCTCCGGAAGCACTGCAGACCCCACAAAGCGGACCTGCTGGTGGATCAAGTGGAGTTGAGGCACGCGAACCCTCAGTACGCCTTCGTCATATTCCCAGATGGAAGAGAAGACTCAGTGGCCACCAGGGATCTCACGCCAGCCGGATGTGTGAACAACGCGGAGGAAACACAGATGTTTACGGGTCAACAAGGAGCGCAGCAGCAGTCACTAGAACAGTCGTCCATCGAATCACCCCAGAGGACTATACCACCCGCCCCGGAAATCAGGACCCTGGGTACACCCGCCCCACAAAATATCACCACCCTAGACTTGATGGCAGGACCTAATCCCATACAAGAGGAACCCCACCTCACACGGCCACATGACCAACCAATACTTCCCACTCCCACACCTCCACCAAGAAAGGCCGAAAGGCAGACCGCACTCCCCACCCCTATAGCACTACCGAAGGCAACGGAAGCCACGAAAAACTTTGGATTTATGAACTTACAAACAAGGGAAGGAGGATGGGGTGGGGGGGGATAACAATTTTTTAAGGGGGGGGGGTGAATGTGGTGATATGTAATTACACCACTAGGTCACCAGGAGTCCAGAGCTACAGTCTAGCCTTCCAGGTTTGTCTTGCAGAGAGACAAGACCTCTTAGTGTACATATTAGTTTATTAAAGCAGTCTTATACTCGCCCTGCTGTTGCGGTTATTGTCAGTACACTTACAACATCTATCTATATTCTTTTGCAGAATCTTTGCATCCCCCTTCACATGCTAATTTTCCCATTGGGTTACCTATTGATTCATCCATGTCCACTTTTAAGTAGTTGAGGGCCAGGGGTGATCTTTGTAACACAATACAAATAACAGGAGTCTCTAAATTATTAGTAACACAGTTGGAATAATGGTGAGGGCTCCTCCTGTTTCAGATACCTCATATAAGCTAAACCTATCAAAGACTGTGGCTGACTTGGTTCCTATATTACAAAAGTGTCATTGGTGCAAAAGCATTTCAATAGGCCCTTTCAAACTGCCATGTAAAATTCGGCTAATCGGACAATTTGAAAGGGCCCAACCAGGTCAACCCCGTCAGAACCCAACCGGGTCCCTGACCTACCTCCTTGTAGTCAGGGAACCCAGTTAAAGTTACCTAGGTCTTGTCCAAGGCCGATTTGAAAATGAACATGTCCGATACGCTTATTCTGGTTACGTCAGCACTTGCGTGCATGCGTCATCGGGCAGCCAGCATCTAAACATTTTGCAATACTTCCGGTGAGTGCGCGATGCGTCATTGCAGGGACAGGATTCCCCTTAAATTGCCGGATTGGCTATTTAATGGGTCAATCCTCCTGCGATTTGAAAGTTGCTTCCAGCACCTTTGCCCCAGTAATTGCACCCGTGTCCCAGGAGGGCATCCCAGGTGCTGCAATTTGAAAGGGGCTACTGACTCAAGAGATTTTGGCTATCTGAAGGCTGCAACCAATCCTCTGCAGACACATCTTTTATACACTGCAAGCTCTCCATCAACTCCAATCAAAGGCATTTTAAGTTAATGTATTTGAATACTGGAGCCACTGTGTTCTTCAATTTATATGCAATGAACTATTTATTGGTATGATACTAGAATCCCTGGCAAATTTCTACAGAGGTGTGGTGGAAAGTGTGCTGACCAGCTGCATCATGGCCTGGTATGGGAACACCATTGCCCCGAGCATAAAACTCTCCAAAAGGTAACAGACACAGCCCAGGACATCACAGGCAAAACTCTTCCCACTATTGGGAACATTGCTGTAAGAGAACAGCATCAATTATCAAAGACCCACAAGCTCTGTTCTCGCTGCTGCCATCAGGAAAGTGGTGTAGGTGCCACAAGACTCGCCCCACCAGGTTCAGGAACAGCTGTTCCCCCTCCACCATCAGACTCCTCAATGACAAATTCGATCAGGGACTCATTTAAGGACTCTTACTTGTTCACTTCATTGATTTTTTTTGTTCTCTCTGTATTGCACAGTCAGTTTGCTTGCATTCGTTATCTGTTTACAATTTTTTTATTTGTTTACATGTACACGCTGTGTAGTTTATTTTTGCACTACCACTTAGTGGTAATTCTGCCGCGCCCGCAGGATTATATGTGATGTCGTGTACGAACTCTGACAATAAATATGAAATCTGAATTCAATGATAGTTTTATTACGCTGATGTGCAGCAACATGGTTAGAAGGCAAGGGTCCGACCGGTTGAAGTCGGCTGCAGAGGATTAGTAACCACATCAACATCAAGATCACTCCGGGAGTAGGGAGTGTGAGGAAAGACGCATGGACAAGCAGCTAATGATCTCTCCAGAGCTGCTAAAAAGGGGAGTGAGTGGCTCTGGGTAAGAAAAAAGGATTTCACCTGGGCCCCAAAGTGAGTGAAGGACATTTCGGGGGTGATCCTGGGACACCAAGATTCACTGCTAAATCCTTGAGTTGGTGTCGTGGGTCTATCAGCGAAACACTGAGGAAGGGGGGGGCCCACTGGATAACCCAGAAGATGCCACCACTCACTTGGTCATCCCGCAGAGTCCAGGCAGCGTCTCAGGAAAGCAATAAGGGATATTAACATCTACTCCTACATAACATACATATCTGGTTCAGATAAGGACAATAGGGAGAGCTGTAATATAGTGATTCCCTCGATAAAATAAAACTGTTAGAAAAAATTAGTACAAAATTATAGACTGCCTTTTAATAAGGGACGATTGTTTCGAATTATTTCCAGCATCTTAGTGAACATATAACAGATCTTTTACCAGATCTGCAATCTGAGATGTTTTACACTCTGTGCAAACATCCAGTAGAGGGCACTGGAGTACAAGTTAACGGGAGCCATTCTGGCACAACCCCCCAACCCCCCTGCAATCTTCTAGGTCCTGACCCTTCACTAGTGCACCATTTGAGGATCCTGCCAGGATTGCAACCTGAAAAATGTTCAACAATAATTAACAACCAGCATTAGGGAATTTTACCTGGCTCCCAATACATGGTTCATTCATTGCATGGCAAGGTATGACTGAATGGAATTAGTAGTAAATGTTTTATGGACTGATAACTGACTGATCTTTTTTTAGGAGGTAAAACACAGGATTCTGTTGGCACAGTAGTTAAGTGAAAAAAAACACACAAATGCTGGACAAACTCAGCAGGTCAAACAATGCCTTTATGTAGCATAGGTGAAGATACATCAGCAACATTTTAGGCTTGAGCCCTTCATCAAGGTGTGGGGGAACATGAGATGTCTGAACATGATACAGTAGCAGAGCACAGAAACAGGCCCTTCAGTACTAGTGTCTGTTTCAAACCAAAACTCTGGTGCTTGCCCTTGGTAGGCATCACGCCATCCCCTTCATGGATCCATCTTGAAGCCTCTTCAATGCTACTGTTATATCTGCTTCCACCACTACCTCAGTCAGATCACCTCAGGCATTTATCACTCTCTGAGTAAAATATTTGCTCTGCACATCTCTCTTTAACTTCTTCCTGATCATCTTAATCCCCAGAGAAAACAACCAAAGTTCATCCACTTTCTCCCAACAACTCACAGCTTCTAAATCCTAGTAAACCTCTTCTATACCCTTTCCAAAGTCTCCACATCCTTCCAGTAAAGGGCCAGCCAGAATTGCGCAGTTTTCCGAATGTGGCCTAACTAACATGGGGCGGCACGGTTGGCAGTTAGTGTAATGCCCTCACAGTGCCAGAGATCTCCCACACTGGGAGATCGCTTCGGTAAGCACCTTGGCTCTGTGTGCCACAATAGCTGGGGATATCCCAGTGGCCCCCATTTCAGTTCCCCAATCCCATTCCCTTGCTGATATGTCTGTCTCATGCAGTGCCACCTGCAAATTGGAGGAACAGCACATAATTTTCCGTCTGGGTGCCCTCCAACTGGATGGCATTGACATCGACTTCTCTGGTATCCATTAGTCCCTCCCACCCCACACCCTTGTTATTCTCTATGTCTCTTTGCCTCTAGTTCTGTCTGCATCTATTCCCCTTTCCCTCTGGCTCTGTGTTCACCGAGCCACTCCCCTCCTTCCCAATCAATTCTCACCTTTCCTCTCCTGCCTTCCTATCAATATCCAATTGGCACCTTTTGTCTGTCAGTCTGTACTCCCTTTCTTTTAATTCAGACGCTTGCTGGTTTTTTTCATACCTTGAGGAAGGGCTCAGGCCCAAAACATTAGTTAAATATCTTTACCACTGTCACAGAGTCTGTGTTTTTAACTACAGTCACAGTGTCTGCAGCCTTTTGTGTTTCACGTCATGTTGTCGTAGCCACTGAGGTGAAATTGTCTAATCATGGTTCTCATTAACACCTAACAATTGAGACTCAGAGCTACTCCCTCATACTGGATGTTCTAAAGCAGCCATTCTCAAACATTCTTTTGGCTGTGGCCCCCTTAGGACCTAGCTCAAAGTTTATGGGGCCCTTTTCCCTGTGAAGCAGTCAGGTTACTGACTACTTAAAAAGCATTAAAAAATGTATTATGATTTCAGTCCACGGCCCAGCTTAAATGTGCTGTGGCCCCCAGGATTCCATTGAGAATGGCTGTTCTAAAGTAAGTAACCGTGAAGTATTTCTTCTTACAGCCATGTCGTGTTGGGAAGAGTATCAGGTTCAGTGGATTCCAGACAGACGAGTCTGGCTACAAGTGTTACAATTATACGTAACTTTAATTAACACACAGGAGGCAAACAGGGAAGAATGTCAAATGGTACTTAATTCTTTCTTCTTTGGCTTGGCTTCGCGGACGAAGATTTATGGAGGGGGTAAAAAGTCCACGTCAGCTGCAGGCTCGTTTGTGGCTGACAAGTCCGATGCGGGACAGGCAGACACGATTGCAGCGGTTGCAGGGGAAAATTGGTGGGTTGGGGTTGGGTGTTGGGTTTTTCCTCCTTTGCCTTTTGTCAGTGAGGTGGGCTCTGCGGTCTTCTTCAAAGGAGGTTGCTGCCCGCCAAACTGTGAGGCGCCAAGATGCACGGTTTGAGGCGTTATCAGCCCACTGGCGGTGGTCAATGTGGCAGGCACCAAGAGATTTCTTTAGGCAGTCCTTGTACCTTTTCTTTGGTGCACCTCTGTCACGGTGGTTAAACAACAATATAGACATTCACCTTGGACCCAGCTTGGACTCCGATACCAATGGCTAACTATACTCTATATGCTCATACAATTGAGTACACACTTTTTAGACAGGGACTTTTGGTTCCCTGTATAAAACGGGGCTGCGGTTCTCTGCAAGTACTGATCTATCGCACTCCTACTGATCTATCGCTTTAGTGTAGTGCACATCTGACTCGCGACACTTCCATGGAGCAATGTCTGGGGCTTGGACCATAAGGCAGAGAGAAAGAATGTGCTGTTCATCAATGTTTTATACAGTTCTGATCTGGACGCATAGTCAATAATCACCCTAAGTAATTTAAACTAGCCATTGGCAAGGTGTACTCTAATGGGTGGCCAGAGTCCAACAGGTGATTGATTTCTGAATAAGTTTCAGACAAGGAGGTCACATAATCACCCGCAATACATACATTTCATACAGATAGGGAGGCCACGTTTCTCCACAGTCCACATATAACCAAAACCAATCACTTTACTCAATGTTAGATTTCATTAGGCATCAAAGGTTCTCAGGAATAGGCCTTGCAGTGGGTCTGAGGGGGAAAATGGATCAGCTCATGATTGAATAGTGAGGCAGACTCGATATGACGAATAGCCTAATTCTGATCTAATTCATTAAGATCTTATTATGGTCTTATTCAGGGGTGCATTACAAATATTTTATGTGCTGGAGCTCACCAAAAATGGGGACAATGAGGTGCTGGAGCTGTGGTCCGGTGAGCACTGACAGCTCTGCACCCCTGGTCTTATGGTCTTCTTCAAATCTCTTTACTTTAACTGCTTCCCTCCCCTCCACCTACATTCATCTTGTCCCTGCCACCCCCACACCCATTTCCCAATCTGGACTGGGTTGTTATCTTTTATTTAGTTGCCTGATTTTTTGGGGGAGATATAAGTCCAACAATGGATTAATACAAATCAAACTATCATTCACAGCAAATTATTCTGCTGAGAGAAACCTAATTACCTTCAAAATAGTTTGTCAGCGAAACACAGCAAGTTCAATTTTGTATTTATATCTTGAGAAGTGATTGCTATTATTTAGGCACCAAAGTAATATATATTTAGTTATGATATTTTGCAAATTATTATCACAGGAAAGGTATTTGTCCTTTTAAATTGTGTTGTTAATCCAAATAAACATCTTTGGCTTGGCTTCGCGGACGAAGATTTATGGAGGGGGTAAATGTCCACGTCAGCTGCAGGCTCGATTGTGGCTGGCAAGTCTGATGCGGGACAGGCAGACACGGTTGCAGCGGTTGCGGGGGAAAATTGGTTGGTTGGGGTTGGGTGTTGGGTTTTTCTTCCTTTGCCTTTTGTCAGTGAGGTGGGCTCTGCGGTCTTCTTCAAAGGAGGTTGCTGCCCGCCGAACTGTGAGGCACCAAGATGCACGGTTTGAGGCGATATCAGCCCACTGGCGGTGGTCAATGTGGCAGGCACCAAGAGATTACTTTAGGCAGTCCTTGGACCTCTTCTTTGGTGCACCTCTGTCACGGTGGCCAGTGGAGAGCTCGCCATATAACACGATCTTGGGAAGGCGATGGTCCTCCATTCTGGAGACGTGACCCACCCAGCGCAGCTGAATCTTCAGCAGCGTGGACTCGATGCTGTCGACCTCTGCCATCTCGAGTACGTCGATGTTAGGGATGAAGTCGCTCCAATGAATGTTGAGGATGGAGCGGAGTCAACGCTGGAGGAAGCGTTCTAGGAGCCGTCGGTGATGCTGGTAGAGGACCCGTGATTCGGAGCCGAACAGGAGAGTGGGTATGACAACGGCTCTGTATACGCTTATTTTTGTGAGGTTTTTCAGTTGGTTGTTTTTCCAGACTCTTTTGTGTAGTCTTCCAAAGGCGCTATTTGCCTTGGCGAGTCTGTTGTCTATCTCGTTGTCGAACCTTGCATCTGATGAAATGGTGCAGCCGAGATACGTAAACTGGTTGACCGTTTTGAGTTTTGTGTGCCCGATGGAGATGTGGGGGGGGGGGGGCGGTATTCATGGTGGGAAGCTGGCTGATGGAGGACCTCCGTTTTCTTCAGGCTGACTTCCAGGCCAAACATTTTGGCAGTTTCCGCAAAACAGGACGTCAAGCGCTGAAGAGCTGGCTCTGAATGGGCAACTAAAGCGGCATCGTCTGCAGAGTAGTTCACGCACAAGTTTCTCTTGTGTCTTGGTGTGAGCTTGCAGGCGCCTCAGATTGAAGAGACTGCCATCCGTGCGGTACCGGATGTAAACAGCGTCTTCATTGTTGAGGTCTTTCATGGCTTGGTTCAGAATCATGCTGAAGAAGATTGAAAAGCGGGTTGGTGCGAGAACACAGCCTTGCTTCACGCCATTGTTAATGGAAAAGAGAGCTCATTGCTGTATCTGACCCGACCTTGTTGGTTTTCGTGCAGTTGGATAACCATGTTGATGAACTTTGGGGGGCATCCGATGCGCTCTAGTATTTGCCAAAGCCCTTTCCTGCTCACGGTGTCGAAGGCTTTGGTGAGGTCAACAAAGGTGATGTAGAGTCCTTTGTTTTGTTCTCTGCACTTTTCTTGGAGCTGTCTGAGGGCAAAGACCATGTCAGTAGTTCCTCTGTTTGCGCGAAAGCCGCACTGTGATTCTGGGAGAATATTCTCGGCGACACTGGGTATTATTCTATTTAGGAGAATCCTAGCGAAGATTTTGCCTGCAATGGAGAGCAGCGTGATTCCCCTGTAGTTTGAGCAGTCTGATTTCTCTCCTTTGTTTTTGTACAGGGTGATGATGATGGCATCACGAAGGTCCTGAGGCAGCTTACCTTGGTCCCAGCAGAGCTTGAAAAACTCATGCAGTTTGACATGCAGAGTTTTGCCGCCAGCCTTCCAGACCTCTGGGGGGATTCCATCCATACCTGCTGCTTTGCCACTTTTCAGTTGTTCAATTGCCTTATGTGTCTCATCCTGGGTGAGGACCTCATCCAGCTCTAGCCTTAGGGGCTGTTGAGGGAGCTGGAGCAGGGCGGAATCTTGGACTGAGTGGTTGGCACTGAAAGGAGATTGGAAGTGTTCTGACCATCGGTTGAGGATGGAGATCTTGTCGCTGAGGAGGACTTTGCCATCTGAGCTGCGCAGCAGGCTTTGGACTTGAGGTGAGGGGCCGTACACAGCCTTTAGAGCCTCGTAGAAACCCCTGAAGTCACCAATGTCCACGCAGAGCTGGGTTCGCTTGGCGAGGCTAGTCCACCACTCATTTTGGATCTCCCGGAGTTTGCGCTGAAGATGGCTGCATGCGCGATGGAAGGCTTGTTTCTTCTCTGGACAGGACGGCTTTGTAAGGTGAGCCTGGTGGGCAGCTCGCTTCTTTGCCAGCAGCTCCTGGATTTCCTGGTTGTTTTCGTCAAACCAGTCCTTGTTTTTCCTGGAGGAGAAGCATCTAATTAATATAGAAAACTATTAATCATTGTACGGAATTGAACTCATTTTCAGTTATGGATTTCTTGCTTGTAACTTCCAATTTAAAATATCATGGAAATCATCAAATAAAAGATTCCAGTGATAATGAATTCAGGTTTATTGCCATATGGTCTCAAGAAATTTAAATTTAAAAATTTAGACATACAACATAGTAACCAAGCTCTTCCCGCACACGAGCACACACTGCCCAAATATCCCATTTAACCTACAACCTCCGGCACATTGCGAATGGTGGGAGGAAACCAGACCACCCGAAGGAAACTCACACAGACATGGGGAGAACGTACAAAACCCTTACAGACAGTGTCGGACCAGTTATTTAATTATCAGAGCATTTAATTTATATTATCTCCTTTTTTAATATTGTATGCCTACATTTGCACCCACAATTTTACAGAGATTTACCTCCATTTGAATTATGATCTGTGAACAGCACCAGAGATTACTAAACTACCATAATGGTGTAAGGAACGTGATGGGCATCTGGGGTCCATACATATTTAAGGCCCTCAGGTGGTTGGTCCTATTGTTATCCCCATTCCCCATCAAACCCAGCTTTCCTCTCAAACACTCCGAAATCACTTCCTGAGAAGACTGAAGAGGGAAAAGCTACTGGCCACTATTATGTCAACCTTCTCTTGGAGCTCTATTGAGAGCATCCTGTCCAGCTGCATCACAGCTGCAGAGAAATGGATCGGAGGTCAATACACAGGACCATAAGAGTGGCAGAATGGATTAATGGAATCTCCCTTCCCCCCTCCCCTCCGCCCATCAACGTGATCTACTAGGATTGTTGTTTGTAGAAGGCATGCAAAATCCTTGAGGACCCCTACCAAATTGCACACAATATCTTTCAGCTGCTCCATCAGGGAAGAGATACAGAAACATCAGAGCCAGAACCACCAGGCTGAGGAACAGCTTCTTTCCATATGCAGTGAGAAGGCTGAATGACCAAAGGAACTGCTCCCACTAACGCTCCGTGGCCCTCACATTTAAAAACTATATTTATTTATTTATTTGTACACATGAATATTTGTCCTACATATCTATTGTATTTTTGTTTGTGTATTATGTGTGTGTATTTTGCACCAAGGACTGGAGAAGACTTTTTTTGGGTTGTACTTGTACAATCAAATGATAATAAACGTGACTTCACACACACACAGACACACACACATACATCCACACACACACACAGACACACAGACCCACATGCATAAACACACATCCATGCATACACACACACCCACACATACACACACACACACCCACGTGCACACACACACACACACACACACACACACACACACACACACACACACACACACACACACACACACACACACATGCACACACACGCACACACAGCGTGTCTATTTCTTACCTGACCCACATCCTATACTTGTTATCCCCTCACTTCTAATTCCACTGAATCCACCTTCAGGCACCATTTAACTGCAGCTGAACTCTGGTATCAGCAACTCATTCCTGTCTTGCTGGCTGGCTGCTTTCTAAACCAGAAGACAATGCCCAGGCTACATTGTCCAGGCACATGCTGATCACCCACTCCTGATGACAGCACATCCAAACAATCCATATTTGCAAAATCAAAGATAACATTGATGGCTTGAAGTCAAAGCTAATGTGTGTGTCAATGTTAAGCAAATCCTTGTGCTTGTGTATTCAACACTCCAAAATGATGTTCAATGCAGGTTTCTGTCTGTATGGTCATGCACAATTGGTAAATGAAGGCTAGGCTCTCTGGCCTTCGACTGTGTTGTGAAGAGTCTCTTAAGCCTTGCAGTCAGCTTCTACTTTTACTCTGGCTCTAATTCTTCAAATATCCTCAAGTATAGAAATCCCTCAAAGCAAATTTGATGGTCCTTTTAGCAGAGAAACAAAGGCATCCTAAGATTTGGATCATATGTGGAGACTAGGGTTTGAAGTTGATGAAATCTACTGCGATGCATGGTTCTCTGAAGAACATTGATTTTTTAAAAAGTTTTCCGTGCAAGAATCAATTAATTATTTAAAAGAGATGATTTTTCCAAGGTGTGAGTGACACACTTCCTGAAATCATCCAGTGAATGACACGTACCAAGTGTTAAACATGTTGAACACGTTAATTTCACAAAAGCAAAGCAACGTGAAACAGGCCAACTCCAGAGACATGGTGTTGAACAAATTAGTTTGCCCTTCAAATCTACAAAAGATCATCTTGGCTCTAAGTGCTTCGGTTGAAGTATATGGAAGTCCTCTCTGAGCAGTTGATTGAGTTATACAATATTGATACCTCTCTATTTCTTAGACCAAAGTGCATTAGTGGATTCTACCCTTTGGAAACACTGCAGAGTCTATAACACATAAAGCAGTTCCACTATTCTCCTGGAATAATGCTGTCATAGGTGATCTAACAAGCAGCCAGAGAAATGTATCTTAACAAATTGAAACGAGTCTTGTTCTGACAGTGGCACAAATGTTAGCTCTCATCTTTGTTTCCATTTGAAGGATATGGGAGGAGAAGAAAAGAAATGAAGGGTGGAGGCTGGGTCAAGAGAACAGAATGAGGAAACTCAAATTAAGGAAATATTCTTCCACACATAACTATCATAAAATAATGGAGTCAAAACTCCTGAAGTGAAGGAAGAGCAAATGGATGCTGAAATGGGCTGTATTTATCTGATATGTGATTTTAATAAATTTATCTGATAAATATAGTGAGTATTTATAGCAACCAGCCTCAATGGGGGCTCTTTGCAACCCTTCCCCCCCCCACCCCGCCCACTTGGGGCCACAGCATATTTAAGTAAAAGCCTTGTTTTCACCTCACGTAACATAAATATATTTTTTATTATATAGTCAGTAGAAGTACAGAAGAAACCAAAACTTGACTGCTTTACAAGGGCCCATCAACTTTGAGCAGACTCCGGGATGTAGGTGGGGGTGGGGGGGGAGGGTGCACAGCTGAAAAAAGTTGGTGAACGGCCAGTCTATAGCATGAAATGATTATGGGGTGGTGAATGGCCGCCCTCACCTGTTACAATTCATCCAATTTGTACCACCAGTTTCCCTCAAATTAGTTGGGAAAGGATGGTGAAGAAAAAAATGGCTTGAATTCCTTTAGTTCTTTAAAAGCATGTAACAAACAAGAAAGGATAATTGAGGGATGAATGTTGCCCAGGACACTTGGCAATCTTCACTGTCCTTTTCACAAATGCTTGTATTGATCTTTTATGTCTATCTGAAAGTATAATGTCTTATCTAATGAGGTCTTCCTTAATAAGGCACCACTTCCTCCACTGTGAACCCATAACCTGCTGAGTCATAACTGAAGGCATCTCATCCTGAAAGGCAGCTGACATGCACAAAAGCGGAGCCGAACCCACCAACTCCGAAACCCAACTCCCACAGCTACCTCGACGACACCTTTCCCCACCCTGTAAGGATTCCATTCCTTTCTCTCAATCCCTCCGTCTCCATCGCATCTGCTCCCAGGCTGAGGTCTTCTGTCCCAGATCATCAGAGATGTCCTCCTCCTTCAAACAACATGGCTTTCCTCTACCACCATGAATTCGGCGCTCACCCGTATATTCTTCATTACCCCCACATCTGCCCTGCCACCCCTGCTCCTATGTGCAAACAACGACAGGATTCCTCATGTTCTCACCTACCACCCCACCAGCCTCCACATCCAACGCATGCTCCTCTGTCATTTCAGCCGCCTACCACATGATCCCCCTATTGGACACATATTCACCTCCCCTCTCCTCTCGAACTAGAGTGCATGAGAGTCTTGCACAGCTGCAGAGGCTGTGGGAGCAACTGTTGAATCCAGACACTCGGTGACTCTGTGGGGGGGGGGCGTCCTCCCTTCTGCTTTTCTTTCTCCGACTATAGGAGGTGCTGGGCGATGCTAATTATGCATCTTTGCCGACTAGATGCAATTTTGTGTAATATTACATTTCTGGTTTATCAAATGACAATAAATAGCATTTGATCTGATGAAATAATAAGAACTATCGCTTAACACTGTCAGCTAAAGTTCCAGCTGTACCTTTAAGATGAACCTCCTAATCCATTTTTATGGAAGTCTTCAATCACATCAAAATAGTTATGTGTGATCCTACTTTTTTGGGGATGCACATAAACAATTTTAATTGGCTGAGGGAGCTCACAACGTACAGTGTTTCACAATCCCATACATTAAATCACCTGGAGTTAAGGATCTGCTCTCCAAATAGGCAGAACTCGCCATTGCATGGTTGGTTGAGAAGCCATGACAATAATGTTAAAACTGGCAGCCTGGCGCCCCAGTTGTAACCATGAATCATTCTGGGATCAAGATTGAGGTCAGGAAAGAAAATTGTCTAGAAGAAGCAGTATTCAGAATGACAGGTTCTTCAGTACCAAGGGGACAATAAATGGAGCTATAACTGCTTGCATAAAACATGTATGCTCTGATTTATTTGATAAAATTACAGCTTTTTGAATTATGTTATTCTCATTCTGAAGTCTTTAGATTGAAAACAATTATGCTCAGATATACAGAGATTGCTGATGTACAGCGATAGCAGATAAAGCTTATCTTTTTCATACCAAAACAAGTTAGGACATAATCTTGCAGACAACAAATTATGTGATTAAGATCTGCTGGAGGCAGTCAGTTCATAGGGTTTGACACACAGGAAAAAAGCTAATGGGTTAGTCCATAGTATTGGATGTATACTTCACAGTTTGAAAGTGATTATGTGGGAATGACATGTTGGTATGGCTCTCATCTCAGAGGAAGCAGACTGTAAAATTGAACCTTCAAACCACACACAGAGACTTGCATGTAAAATCTAGCCTGACCAGTATGTCTTTGAGAGAGTGCAGCGGTGTTGCAAGACCAATCTTGTCATGAAACCAATGCTGCCCGTCTTCTCTTTTGAATATGGCCAAAGATCCTTCAACACTATTGAAAGATGGGTCATCTTTTATCCCTCAACCAATATTAATGAATTTTATAAATTTAGACATACAGCAAGGTAACAGGCCATTTCAGTCCAATTACATTCAATTAACCTACAACCCCTGGTATGCTCTAACCGCTACGCTTAACCATGCCATCTAGTCATTAATCAATGAGTTAGCCAATCATTGTAAAATCATTGTACATTATAACAGTGACTGTACTTCAGAAGTACTTAAAGCCTCTGAGACTTCCAAAGAAAGGAAGGTTTGCCTTCAAATAGTATTTTTCAATATGTTATATTTTAACTTTCAAATACAGTACTGCACAAGGAACATGAAAATACAGAAAGAATATTCAGTGCCTGCCAAGGAATGACTGGCGTTAGAATACAGAGCTTGTAACTCATTCTGTTCATTCCATCAACAAGAGATTAAACAAATATTTCTGGTCTTCTGCTGCCGCTCTCTGTTCCAAATGAACTGTGAAAGTCCACAAGTCTCCCTGGTCTTCCTGTTCCAGTTCTCAGGATTTTAAATTCCCAACTGCCTCACTTCACAGCCATTCATCTTCTTAAAAGGACCTGCATTGGTCTTGCTGTAGTGTTTTGAATGAATTCCTTGCAAACATTTCCATTGCTAATTTTTTTACGATTCTTATCATTCACCATCATTTCTGTTTCTATTCTCATATTGATGCAAGTGCATCTCAAGGCTGCTTGGCGAGTCCACTTGGAGACAAAGGAAATTGCAGCTGCTGGAGAAACTCAGTGTTGCCATTTAAATTTAGACATACAGCACGGTAACAGGCTCTTCTGGCCCACGACCCCATGTTTCCCCAAATTAACCCACAAGCCCCGTTCATTTTTGATGGGTGGGAGGAAAGTGGATCACCCAGTGGAAACCCCATGTAGTCACGGGGATAATGTAAAAACTCCTTACAGACAGCATGGGATTTGAACCCAGTTCACTGCCACGCTTAAACATGCTGCCCTTTATCACGGCTGAGAGCACAGAAGGGATAAAGCCAGGGCAAAGAGGTCAGGGTGGGCGGGGTGAGAAGGGGAGTGGTGAACCAGGGAGGAGTGAAGGATGGCAGACAGGTGGGGAGAGTGGGGTGGAGTTGGGACAAAGGGGCAGTTGAATGGCAGGTGCCAGACAAAGGGGGAGAGAGACACGATTGAAAATAAAAGGGTCAGTAGGAGAAATATGGGTCATAAAAGGTGCAGGCAACTGATTGATGGTGATAGAGGAAAGAAAGGCCATCATTACAAGAATCTCAGATTCAGATATCAGATTTCAGATATGTGACATCACATACAATCCTTTTTTTTTCGAAATTTATTTATAGTATCTCCATACATTCATTTCAAATTGACTTAGTATAATATTACATAATAGATACTAAATAATTTTCTAATTTTCACCCCCCCCACCCACCTCCCCTAACCCCTTAGGAAACCACCTTGTGGTGGTTAATTCCCAAAAACCCAAATGGATGTGGTATAAACCACAAGTGGCATATGACTTTCGGGAGCAGAAGTACCACTCCCTCCCCCCCACCCCAGGCCGACAAAATACACGTATAAACTGAAAAATCATCATTTCTTATATCCATAAAACCCCGGTCCATCAATTTAACCAATCTTATTCATAAACTCTTTTTTTTGAAAATCCAAACTTGATATTAAATTTTGCACTCTTTCCACCCTCCCAACACTGAGTTAAACATTGTTTACAATCAATAAAAGTTTTTTTTAATTTTTTTTTTCAAGTCTTCCTGAATTTCATCCACTGAATTAAAACACCTCTGAACATCCCAGTTCAACACCGAATCTTCCATTCTTCTCAGTCTCAAGTTGAATTTGTAGCTTACTTTCAAAAAAAAGTTTTTTTTCAAATCTTTTAAAATTTTCTTGAATATAATTCCTTCGGTCTTGATCTTCTAAAGCATCAATGTTATTCATAAGTTCTTTCTTCTGTGTTTCCCAATTTAATACCAAATTTTCCACTTTGTCAATCTTCTCAATGTTAAGTTGAAATTATTGTTTATTTTCAAGAAAAACTTATTCAAAATTTTTAACTCTTCTTGGACATTGCTCCTTCGAATTTAAGTTTATAAATCATCAATCTTGTTCATAGTTTCTTTCTACTGAATTTCCAAATTTAATAATAAAGTTTCCGTTTTTTCCAATTTTCTCAATATTAAACTGATCTTGTTGTTTAGTTTAAAAAAAACCTTTTCAAAACTATTAAAATCTGTTTGCAATGTATGCATACTCACAGATAATAAATTCACTCTTCCAATATTCCATCCAAAAAAAATCACTGATAAACCTTATTGCAGGTCAAGGAGTTCCATATATATGTTTATCTTCAGAAAATATTTCAAATATTTCAAATCAACATTCGTCGCCATCTTTCAAAAAGGAGTCCGAAATCAACTTTAATAAGTTCTGTTCTTGAGAAAATTCCAGCACCAACTCCGGCTCTGTCTGGGCAAATAGGTCAAATTTCTTCCAAAGTCAAAGAATGTAATTTTGTTCTGTATTTATAGATAATAAATTCATCCTTCCGATATTCCATCCAAAAAAAATCACTAATAAACTTTAATGTTATCTGGATTTTTAAAACTCACGGGCAACCAATGCCAATTACTGCAATTTATCTTCATAAAACATTTCAAATCAATATTCATCACCATCTTTCAGATGGGTGTCCAAGACCAGCTTATCCGACAGTCCAATTAATGTACTCCGTTCTTAAGAAAATTCCAGCCTTGACTCCATGGTTCTGTCTGGGCAAGTAGGCCGAGTTTCTTCCAAAGTCGGAGAGTGTACTTTTATTCTGTATTTGAACTCTATTTTCCTTAATCTTTGTTGCCATTTTAAACATCTTTCAGAGGGGTGTCCAAGGCCAGCTTATCCGACAGTCCAATTAATGAGCTCCGTTCTTAAGAAAATTCCAGCCTTGACTCCGTGGTTCTGTCTGGGCAAGTAGGCCGAGTTTCTTCCAAAGTCGGAGAGTGTAGTTTTGTTCTGTATTTGAACTCTATTTTCCTTAATCTTTGTTGCCATTTTAAACTAAAAACAATTGATAAACAAAACAAAGACTTTTAACAGAAAAGAAATATTCTTAAAACGGGTATTTATATAACTGCCTGGGGGAGACCGGGAATGCACGTCCGCTCCCTACGCCATCTTGCCATGCCCCCACATCAAATACAATCCTGTTATTCTTTTTCCCGTGGGAGATGCAGATTTACCACTTATTTGTAAAGCAAAAAAAAACTGTTCAAAATGTACACATGTAAGAAGATAGAGAATTGTAAACAAGCTGACTGTGCAATTCAGAGAGAATTAAAAAATCAATAATATGCAAAAGTAAAAGTCCTTAACGAGTCCCTGATTGAGTTTGTTGTTGAGGAGTCTGGTGATGGAGGGGGAGCAACTGTTCCTCAATCTGGTGGTCTGAGTCTTGAGTCTTTCCTGATGGCAGCAGCGAAAAAGACCGTGTGTCGGGCGGTGGGGATCCTTGATGATGGCTGCAGATCTCTGACGGCATTGTTCCCTGTAGATGTTCTCGATAGTGGGGAGGGTTTTACCTGTGATGTCCCAGGCTGTGATCACTACCTTTTGGAGTGCTTTACCCGACCCTGATGCAGCCAGTCATGGCAAGTAAGATACTTGATAATGGTGATATAATGGAAATGAGAGGGTGAGAATGTGAAGGACAAATTGGACCTGATGTAACTGAGGAGGGATTGGATCCTGTTGGCAAGGAACAGCCCATCATAATCCTCCTGGACAGGCTTAAACCTAACAGAATAAATTTTGTTTTCTCTAATTTTAGGTAAACCCCACCCCCATCTGGTTCCACTGTTTTCATCTCTTTTTTACCTAATATGGTGTGCTGAGGTAACAGCAAGCAAGCACAAAACTTGAAAGACTGTACAACAGGCTTTATTCAGGTAAAAGTCTGAACAGCAGTTCGTGCTTTGGTGGCTCCTGTGTGACTGGCTCAGGAGGGGCCAGCTCAGGTCTATATTCGGGTGGCTGATTGACAGCCAGTTAGGTGGAGTCAGCCCTTAGGTGGTCTTCCAGCAGGTACAGAGATTGCCCCCTGCAGTAGGCTGATGGTCGTATCACCACACCTACTGTAATTTTTCTCCCTGTATCTCCCCAACTCACCTTCATAATGGTCTTTCCTTTTACCTGTCTCTCTACCTCTCAGAGCTTCTCTCTGACTTGTAGGACACCTCTCCATCTTTCTCCCTTTATAAGTAAAGCACAACAGTCTGCAGACACCGTGGTCAAAGTAAAAACACATGATGCTAGAGAAAGTCAGCAGGTTGAACAGTCCAATTTATACTGTAAAGATAAAGATATGTAACCAATGCTTCAGGCTTGAGCCCTTCATCAAGGTGTGGAGAAGTACCTTTCCATACCTTGATGAAGGACTCAAGCTCAGTGTTGGTTATGTACTCTTTGCTGAGTTTCTCCAGCATTTTGTTTTTACTTTCTTCCTTTATATGTGTATTTCACTTTTTAAAAATCTGTATCTTTGCCTTGATAAAGGGCCCTGAGCTGAAACGCAAACTGACCATATCTGCCCACGGATGCTGCCCTGACGTGCTGAGTCCCTCCAGTAAATCTTAGGGCCGAATGCTGAGCAAAGGGGCAGGTGAAGACTTTTAGCTTTTCAGACGGTGCAGCTTAGCTCACTATAGTGGGGGATGTGAGGGCAGAGGCAGACTGGACAGTGGAGGATTCCCCCAGGGCCATTCCCTTCAGGAACTAGTATTCTGCTTTGAATACTTCTTGGGTCGGGTGGGGGGGGGTGGGGGGGGGGGGGGGAAATTGACCTAGGCAGCCTTTTTCTGCTGATGTTAGGTGAGATAAAAATGACAGGACATGGGATAAGGGTGAAAGGGAAAAGTGTGAAGGGAGCATTGGATGTGAGTGTGGAACGAGCTGCCAGCTGAATTGGTAAATGCAGGCTCAATTTTGACATTTAAGAAACATTTTGACAGGTACATGGATGGGAGGGGTATGGAGGGATATGGTCCAGGTGCAGGGCAGTGGGATGAGGCAGAAAAATAGTTTGGCACAGATTAGAAAGGCTGAAGGTCCTCTTTCTATGCTATTGTGTTCAACAGCAGTGTGTGTTGTCCTTCAACTATCCTGACAGCTGTTGAACAAGCCAAAGGAAATATCCAACTGTTCAGGCATTTGAATAACTCTTCTATTTTAATTTAATTAAAAATTAACTAAATGTAATGAAAAATTAATTAATTTAATTTAAAAAAATTACTAGACTAACAGCTCAGTAACAGGTTCTTTTGGCCAATGAACCTGTTCTACCTAATTACACCTATTTGACCTTCAACCCCCAGTACGTTTCAAAGGGTGGGAGGAAACCAGAACTCCCGGGGAAAACCTATGCAAACACGAGGAGAATGCACAAACTTCTATACAGACTGCGCGGGATTCGAATCCCATCCCCATTTGCTGGCACTGTATCAGCACCGCGTTAACCGCTATGCTAACCGTGCTGATTAGTTGCAGCTTTGAAGTTAAGCAGGATGTGGTGGCCCTGCTGTGCTCCATCATAGGTGCAGTTTCTCAGATAAAATATTAAGTTAAGGTCTGGCTTGTCCTCTTGGGTAGAAGCATACAAAATGCTGGAGGAACTCAGCAGGTCAGGCAATATACAGTCCATGTTTCAGACCAAAACCCTTCATCAGGAAATGAAACCCTTCCTGATGAAGGATTTCAGCCTGAAACATTGACGATCCATTGTCTTCCATGAATACCGCCTGACCCAAAACTTTTCTCCCGTGTTCCAGCATCTGAAATCTCTCACATTTACGTCTCGGGTGGAAAGATTTGAAGGAGAAGGAAGCAGGGAACCAGGAGAGAGTCCAGCTCAATATGTATGCTTCAATTACCACCATCAGGTATTGCACTGTTTTCACACGCTATTTGTGCAGTGTTTTATAGTTGTGGCCCAAAATACATGTTAAAATCACTTCAATGGATGCAGACCACTACGTGACATCCTGAGATTGTGTAAGTTGTTCCATAAATGGAAATTTGTTCAGTGAAATGCTTTGACTCTCTCAATGCTCTCTCCACCATGTTCCTCACTGAATACACAACAGCTTCAGAAGGTTGGGTGCAGATAGAATAACCCAGTTATACAAATGTTTATACAAATCCCTGCAGCTTCAGGGTTAGGGGTGACACAAACCATCACAGAAATACAAGGTAACACAGATCAGTTGCACAGCCCATGCTAGCATGCTAGAACTTCGCAATCTCAGAACCGCCCAACATAAAGGACGAGGACAAAGTTGTACAACTGTAAATAAATGTCAGATATTTTTTTGGTTGAGCAAAAGAGATTCAAAGCCGAAAATTATCTCTTCGGTTTCCAAGGGGCACCAATAAGATTTGTAGTGTTCCCACAACTGCTCTCCCTTCACAGATGATCAGGCAACAGGTGCTCTATGTCTTTTTCCCTGAGAAGAAATCAACCTTATGCCAGTAATAAAACTGCTAATCCTGCAGGATCTGGAGCTCGGGTCACCAATGGTTTGGACTGGACTCTGTGTGGCTGCGGGGACCGCGGAAGCTCTGGAGGTGCTGAATCTACGGACACTCAGTGACTCGTGGTGGGGGGGGGAATCTCTCTTTTGCTTCTCTCTTTCTGACTGGAAGTCTGTCTGTAAGAGGTGCTGAGGCAATTCCTGGCAGCAGCGAATCTGTCTGCTTTGCAGCAGGCAAAAAGAAATTTCATGTAATACAACGCTGTTTTATTACGATGACAACAAATTGAATCTTAAATCTTGAAGGACTGTCTTGACTTCCCAGAAATTTACAAGAACCTCCTTAACTCTGCCGTGAACACCCCAGAAGAAGAAGGAGGAAAAAAGATTTTAGTTCATTCAAACATTTGTTCTCCAAAGACTTTATGAATTAATTTCAGAAGTGTTGGAGAGGGAGAAATGTAGAGCTCCAGTGAAGTGTCGGAATGTTTGAGAAGTTGCTAGTTAGGTGACCAATGGTAGGGTGGCTTGGTGGCAAAAGCGAGGACACATGAAGAAGAATAGAGGAATAAAAATCCTTAAACTGGTTGTGATGGGTGGTCATGTGATGCACCCTTCAGATGTAGGTCCAATTAGAATTGTTAAAGGCACTTAATATTCATGTGCATAGGACATGCCTATGTTTACAATTTGCGACTGGGAACCTTCCTGCCTCTGTTTTTGTGTCTTTTTGGCAGTACATGAATTCTGCGCCTTTATTAATTTTAGTCGGAAAGTTGCAAGTACTACATTAGTCTACATTTCGGCTGTTTATACACAACATAAGTTACAAATTGAGGCACTCAACAATGAGGATTTTTCCTCCTGAACACTTTTGGATGCAATTTATGGATTTTGGACTGCTGATCATGGAATTCACCTGAAAATTTTCATACCACATACTTTTGTTTAGATATAACCTTTTTTTAAATTTCTTGTCCTATTTTTAAGCCGACTAGTATATTGTCCACAAAACAAGCTGTTATGGCCAGTCCAAACATGCCTGGGCATGCACTCAGTGCAGGTATGCTGTTTTAGGCCTGGGCATGCTTTATCAGGATAGATGTAAACAGGCTATAAAACCAACTCACATATACAAATGCTGTGCAGTTCATTGATATGGACTGAATTCATGTTGATGCACATGTTCTTCAGAACGTAGCATGGTGAATGTACTTAACAATAGCATTTATTGCCTTCAATAAGATTCAATACAGCAGAAATATCTTGTCAGTGTTGCAACAGCAGTGATACATTCTGCCATTGTGGCGAGTGTACATTAAGGCTCCAAGACTCACCATGACTGCACTTATGAAGAAAGCCTTAAGTAGAGTCAATGACTCTACTTCCTGAGGAGTTTGAGGAGGTTCAGTATGACATCGGAAACCTAGGCAAACTTCTACAGATGTGTGTTGGAGTGTGTGCTGACCAGCTGCATCACGGTCTGCAAAACCTCTGAGCAGAAAGCCCTGCAAAGGGTCATGGATACAGCCCAGAACATCACAGGCAAATCTCTACCCACCATTGAGAAAATTTACATGGAACATTGCTGTTGGAGAGTAGCAGCAATCATCCACATTTCCCAAGACATGTTGCCATTCGGAAAGAGATACAAATGCCACACTCCAGGTTCAGGAACAATTGCTACCCCTCCACCCATGGACTCCATCAAAACTCAATCAAAGACTCGTTTAAAGATTCTTACTTATATTTATTTTTGTCTGTATTTGCACAATTTGTTTACATTTCTTTCTTTGTTTACATTTTCCCGCTCGGAGAATAAATTGTGATGTTATGGATGGACTCTGAAAATAAATCTGAACTTTAACTTTGAAATTTGGAATGTTTCGTTCTGAGGTTGTTGATGGAGGTCAGCAGTTGATGCAGAGTGAAATGCTGTAATTGTAGTAAAAACTCACTGACATGCTGGACGAACTCAGCCGGTCTTTTCAGTGTCTATCGGAGACAAAGATACGTTGGCGGTGTTTCAGGCCTGAACCCTTCTTCAGGGAATAAGCAGAATGAGCCAGAAGCAGAAAATCTCAGATAATAGAGGAGGAATCCAGACCAACAAAAGGTGTTAATTGGCTACGATAAGGGGCGAGGCAAGAATTTATCATGTTTGTGTGAAAGGAGACCAAATGTAGAGACAGAACTGGGGGAAGAACTGAGAGGGGAAGAAGTGAGGGGAAGGGGTTGAACAAAAACCAGAGAGGTCAATATCATCTGGCTGGAGAGTGCCCATTCGGAAGACGATGTGTTGTTCCTCCAATTTGATGTTAGTCTCAGTCTGGCAGTGCTCACACACAGACATATCAGCAAGATAATGGGATGGAGAATTGAATTGGGTGGGCACTGGGAGATAGTTCAACGCTAGTTTCTGTTTGCCTGGTGTATTGCTCGTGCAAAATCCTGTAGCAGCCAATAGGGATGGCATTTCATGATTGGATATTCCAAGTGTAGGCTCACCAGAACTGCCATGTGTGAGCAACATGCGAGATCGATGAAGAAGTGAGCATCTGCTCCTTTTGCTTTCTGTGAGGTTCCTGTGTGTTTCATCCAGTAGATTGAGAAGCTCTGTGGTTGAACAGCGCAATCAGGAGTTGAAGGCGTGTGCCATGTATCAGTAAAGCAGAGTACACAGGAGTCCTTCAACTTTTTTTTTACAGGGAAGTCTGGCTTAAAGTTCATCCAACTTGTTTTCAATAATTTGGACATTTAACAGAAATGTGTCTTAAGAGAGTGTTGTTTCAGTGTCGCCCACAGTCAAGCACATCTGCCCAGTTGGGTAGATGCCACCCGGCAGATCCTCGAGTCAGTTAGTGGTGAGGCTGGATCCTGAGAGTAGGTCAATGCATCTGGTGTGGTCTGTGGATCGGGTGTTCCTGTGATGTTTCTGGTTGGGTTGGGGCTCGTGGGGGTGGGTGGGGGGGGGGGGGAGTAGTCGGCAGTCAGCAGGTGTTTGGATCCTCCAGCCCATGGTTGCTCCAGAAGGGGCTGGTTGATTAGCGAATGTGGGGATTTGGGCCTTCAGTCCCCGGTTCTCCAGAGGTATCTGGGAGTTACATGGCTCCTTCATGTATGTCACCAAAAATGTAAATTTGGGGACATCATTCTAAAATCCCCAGAGATTTCTGGGAGGTCCGTGGATTCTCCAGCAAGTCAAGGTAGGTTGGCCACAGCTCTTAAATCCTTGGCTGCTCCAGAGTGGACAATGGTCAGCAGAGGTGGGCAGTACACAGACACATTAAACTAACTAAATATACAAAGAAAAAAGGAATAGAGGATATGTAAAAAGGCTTTGATACAAGGGTGTGTGAGGAGGTTCATGAACACCACAAATAAAAGAAAAATTCCATTCGGCTAAATGGTCTTTTTTTGTACAGTACTGTGTCCAAATGAAATGAAAGTAATCATACAGAGAAGAAATCTGACGCACCACTGTTAATGTAGCAGTTAGCACAAAGCTATTACAGCGCCAACGTCCTGGGTTAGAATCTGTCAGTGTCTGAAAGGAGTTTGTACATTCTCCCCATGACTGCGTGGGTTCCCTCCGGGTGCTCTGGTGTCCTCCCACCCTTCAAAAACATATAGGGGGAAGGGTTTAAATGGCCAGAATAAGCTTCTATTTGAATTCTTGTCCTACATGTGTATTGTTTGTCTATATGTGTGTTATGTCTGGTTGTGCGTCTGCATGTTTTGCACCGAGGCCCTGAGAACGCTGTTTCGTCGGGTTGTACTTGTACAATCAGATGACAATAAACTTGACATAAAATGGTCAACTTTAAGCTAGTTACCATTTTACTTCAAGTAACCCTGCCTTGTCCTTACAGTCTCCAGCACGGCCAAGAGATCTGGATATAACATTACTCACATTGTGTACGACACATTCTTCTCCAGGCTGGCTGGTTTCATTTATTATTCTCAATGTATTAACTCCGTTCTGTATAAAATGGCTGCACTTGACAGTACAGCTTGGTCTCTGCATCAATTTGTCATAGTTGCATGTTTAAAAAACATTGACATTTCCTTGATGTTTGGCATTTACAGTCAGGACCCTTCACCAAACAAAAGAGCACAGAGCTGAACAAAAGAGGCAAACATTTCTGCTCCGTGCCTGGGATTGAGGGCTCAGTTCGTTATTGCGTGCTTAATAACAAGTCGAGTCGGCGGGTGAGGCAAACCAAACAAAATACTTTACTGAACACAACCGAGAGAGAGAGCCCACAGTGTGGCATCTGCTCCCTGATAGCACTTGATTCAACTGCTGTGTCCTCATGGTGTTCGCGCATGCGCGGCGCACTGTTGCAAGTACGGTGGCTCCAATGCAATTGCAGCGGGTGCAAAGTGGCCGATGGTAGCAGCTGTCTATATCTTCTTTCTTGAACTACCCCCGCATGTCAAAGTGAATATATATAACTTTCACAAGTGCAACAATATATACATTCAACCCAGTTTAATCCTGTTATTTTGGGTTGGGTTTACAGACGTGTCCAGTGTGTGTTTGTAATAGCTCTCTGCTGATGTGGAGGCTTGGGGCACCTTGTCCTGATTATCTCTACTGTCCATGGTCTCAGGGGCATTGTTCATCGCCTCTTCTGTGGTTACTGGGGGGCTGTCGTTGTTCGGAGCTCACGCTCCAACTCCCAAAATACAGATTTGTCTAGGTTGGTTTGAGATGGGGGTGACTCTCTTTCTGGGAGGATGTGTCTGTCATCTGTACCTCGTGTATATTTTCCCTCTTGAACGAATTAGGTATGACCTAGGTTCCTGGCAGCTCATTTCCACTATACCTGGGCAGTCACAACCTTGTGGAGTCTTCATCCTTAAGACTTGCCCTTCTGTCAATGGCACCAGTGGCCGGCTGGTTTTATCATAACTTTTCTTTTGCACCAGCCTTCTGTTTAGCAGTTGGGCCTTGCTGTCTTGCGGGCCCTATGATTGGGGCTCCAGAAGTCTCCTTGTCACTTCTGGTCTGGTAGTTCTGGTGTGCCCTGACATGAACTGTTGTGCCAGCCTTCTTTGTGTGGCAACTTCCTCCACGGTGTACATGGGGTGATGCGGTCTTTTCAGGGTCACGTTGAGGTCTCGTGTATTTATACAAATTTGGATTTCCTGTCCGTCTTTTTTCTTGGTGGCCACCGTGGAGGACACTCATTCGGTTGGTTCCGAGACTGGAATGCTGATGCCCAAGTCCTGCATTCTGTCCAGTTCGGCCTTGACTTTATCCTTCATTGCTATTGGAATATGGTGCGCTGGACAAACTATGGGTCTCACCTCCGGGTCGAACCACATGGAGTACATCACCGGCAGCTTCCCCAGCTCATTTTTGAAAAGTTCACCGTACTCAGAAATGATTTTCTATGAGAAATTGTCCTTGGATGGGCTTATCTGATGGACCTTTGTGCTGAATGAAACAAGCCCCATGTCCATGCATGCACTGAGGCTTAGCAGGGGCATGATGTCCTTGTGGATTACGAAGAAGGTTAGCATGTGGAGCCATCCTTGTATGAAACACCGCAGCTGCACCATTGGTCTGGATTCTGCTCCTTCCATAAGCCAGTAGTCTCAAAGATTTGCTGCAAGGTTCGACTTGATCCGTCTTTTTCAGCCAGTTGAATGTCCTCAGTGACATGACGTTGCATTTGGCCCCAGTGCTGACTTTCATCTTGGCCATCTTGCTGTTGACTTCCATGGACATGAAGGCCTCATTGTTACCTCTGATCTGGGTTTCTGCTTGGTTGTCTGCCGTCCTCGTGGTGAGTCCATCGATGTAGTACTCATCGTTGGAGCCACTCCCTCTTTGCTCTGGTTCCAAGTGGTCGATGGTCCTCCTGGGTTTGGTCCATTGGTGGTCTGCTGCCTGGATCTGCAGCACCTGCTGAAGTGGTTCCATTTGCCGCAGTTCCTGCACTGCTGGCCAAACGCCGGGCACATCTCCCTTCTCAGTGCATGGTCTCCTCCGCAGTTGTTGCATCCTGTCCTGGGTGGCTTGGCTGGCTCTTCCTTCTGGACTCCAGCCACTGTCTGCTTGCTGGGCCCACCTGTATTGTGTTGATGCTTGTAGCCTACTGATGTGGAGAGGCCGGCCTTTTACTGCTTTCCTCGGTAGTTTCATATGCCAAGCACATTGCGATGGCCTTTTCTAGTGTCAGCTTGCTGTGTCACAGGAGTACCTTCCATGTACTATCGTTGTACATGCCACAGACCTTTCTGTCTTTAATTAGTTCCTCAGAGAACACGCCAAAATTCCAGATTTTCGCCCTGATTTTAAAATCGCTGACACTTAAGTGAACTGAGGTGGCCAATGACTTTCAAGATCGGGACCCTATCTGTGGCGAGGCCTGAACTCTGTGCCCTTTCACTAACACAGTAGACAGCCGCTCCCATCGGCTGCACTGCACCTGTACTCACAACAACGCGCTGTGCATATGCGATCTCCACGGGGATGCGCTAGTTGAATTGAGTATTGGCAGGGAGCAGCTGCCACACTGTGGGCTCTCTCTCTCTAATATGTCTAGCATGTTTGGCTGTGTTCAGTAAAGTCTTTACCTCAGCCGTCGACTCAACTTGTTATTAAGCATGCAATAATGAACATGGTGTCAGAAGTGAGATCAAGAGTGCCCCAAACCTGAAGCCTTCCAATTGCAAATCAGTCGCAGTGAGCAGCAACAACCACGTTTTGCACGGTCGCCATAATGATGGACAGATTCAGACGGCCCGACCCACTCGTGTTTGATGGAATTGTAGCAGAAAGCTGGCGCATTTTCAAACAGGAATGCAACATATTTATAGCGGCAGCATATAATGACAAGCCTGGCTGCACCAGGGTGTACATTTTGTTAAATTTAGTGGGTACAGAAGCCATTGAAAGGGAAAGGTCAATTTTATGCACAGGTGAAGTGCATGATGGGGACCTCGTTACAAACCCGGCTGAGTCGAGAGAGGACTACAGGACTAGACAATCTCCCAGCTGCAGTACTGAAGACCTGCAACTACAGCCAAGTCGATCCAGTACAGTTATATCACTAGTATCTCCCTGACCATGTGGAAAATGGCCGAGGTATGTTGTGACATTACAAAGCAAGAAAGTGACTAATCATTCTATGCCAAGTCATCAGCAAAGTGATGGAATGGATCAATAACTGACTCATCATGGAACACTTTCTCACCAATCAGAATCAGAATTTACTGTTATGATCATGTGTCACAAAATGTGTTGTTTTCTAGTCGCCTTATAGGAGCAAATACAGGTATAAATTACATACATCTAAAAAAATATAAATACATTAGTGTAAAGGAAGAGAAAGTAAGGCTGTGTCTGTGGTTCATTGTCCATTCAGAAATCTGTTGGCGGAGGGGAAGAGGCTGTTTTTGTGGAGGGTGTTTATCTTCAGGCTCCTGTACCCCCTTCCTGAAGGTAGCAGTGAGAAGAGGGTATGGCCTGGATATTGAGGGTCCTTGATGATCGAGGGCATGGCCTGGGTGGTTGATGATAGAGGCTGCTTTCTTGAGACACTGTCTCTTATAGATGTCCTCGATGGAGTAGAAACTGATGCCCGTGATGGCACTGGCTGAGTTCATAACTCTCTGTAGTCTTTTCCTGTCCTGTGCAATGGCTCCTCCACGACAGACAGTGATGCATCCAGTGAGAATGCTCTCCATGGCACTCAGTGATGCCAGGTTTAGGTTTCACCAGGACATTTTGGTTCTAGAGTAAAGAGATGAATTGAGGAGGGGAACTGAGGGTGACTGCACTTGACGATAAGGTTAAAAAAATGGCAGCGCAGACGAAGCTGCTGTAACAGCGACGCTGCCACTGGTGTGGGATTGGGAGAGTGGGAGCGGAGAGGCAGTGCTGCTCCACAGAGTCCCGCTGTCTGGTCATGATTGCTCTGCCTCCGGACAGGCTTTAAACAATCTGTTAGAGGATCAGACTGTGTTGGTTTTAACATTCTGCAACCATGCAGGTCTGTGCCCAAGATGGCGGCACCTGTGCTGGGCAGTGGATCCCAGTGGGTGACAGACTCTTGAGGGGCAGTGGACCGACGAAGGGCACCAAAAGCAGGGAGAAGACCACCGTTGGGAAGGAGAAGCCTGGGAGCCATCCCTGTAGGACGGTGACCACAGCAGTAGGCCGGCGAGATGCTCAGCAGCTGAACGGTTCACACAGGCTGCGGGAAGCTGGCGACATGCTGACGAATGACTGAGGGCTGCTGGAGACTGGCTCATGGGAACTGGGTATCTGAACCAGGAATCGAGAGGGTGCTGAGGTCAAGAATGGCTTCATATCAGAGGGTTGGATCTGGAGCTCAGGTTGCCAACAACTACTTCCCTGTTGCAACAGGTTAAAAAAGAGGGAAGTTTAACATTGGCATGTTTAGCCATTAGTTCACTAATCATATATCAAATAATCTCAAGCAACCATAAAATTCACTTGTCCGGCATCTACTGATCCCGATAGGTGCTGGATACCCCAGAGGTTTTACTGTATATTAACTGCTCACGTTTCCGCAATAGGGCGGGAAATCATAAGTTTCTCATGGGGCTGCCAGTAAAAACCATGGCTACAGTGAGTTGGCTGTTTGTTACATGCCAGACACTTGTTGGCAGCAGGAGAGTAATGGATGGTCGAATATCAATACAACTCGACAAAACAGTGTTCGCTGGTCCTTGGTGCAACACACACTGCAAATATACATCCAGATATAAGACACACGCAGACAGACTTCAGCTATGCAGTACTTATTACATGCAGCAAAAACCATGGGATTGATCAATGCCGGATAAGTGAATTTTCTGGTTGCTTGAGGTAGCATGTCTAACGGCGAGGTGCGCCAATTTAAAACATCTGCGTTTATCACCTATTAATTTTCCACTATTTATTTTTGTCGGTTGCTTGAGGCTGCCGGTTGTTTGAATTCCAGATAGCAAGTATATAAATTGTTAAAAAAAGTGCTGTATATAAAAATAAATACACGTTGTCTGGTCTCACTGCCTGGTGGGGGTTCACCTCGGATAGGATTCTCCTCACCTCGACCGCAATTATGCAGAGGAACTGTTCACCTGGTGGACACAGAGCTTTCTTTGGTGTCAGCCTGTTCTTATTGACAGACTGTGCATAGAGAATATTCAGTCTGTCCGGAAGGGAGGCATTCTTGTCTTTGACTCACAAGGTTGTCTTGTATTCTGATCATTTGCCACAGACGCCTCATGTCGCACAGCTGTCTGTGCGCTCTCAGTTCCCTCAAGCTGTAGGTCAGGTTGAGGGAACCAGGTTTGAGTGTTTCAATTCAATAGCCCATAGATCAATTGTGACATCCAATTTGACATTCACTCAGAATGTGCTCAGACAGTTGAACCACATTACAGGGCAGCTGCCTGATTAACAGTATAAACAGACTGCTGTCAAGCCAAACACATAATGCCAGCACAAACTTGCAGCTCTTTGCATTCGTCAACTGCACAAGATTGGGCTTGTGTTGTATTTTTGCACTCTGTTGCAGACCTTGAAGAATTTTGCCCTGGGAGCACAAGCTTCACAGAAATGCTTGGAATCAGTAGCTTTGGGAAAATGCACACCTTTGTAATGGAACATTTTACCTTCACTGCCAGCACAGTAAGTGGCCAACTTAACCAATTTGGTCTTCCACTGTTAATATATTTGTGCTGGATCATATTCAGCTTTTATGCTGAAGATTCAGAATGCTCTGATTTTTTTCCTCCCAGATAAATTCTTTAAAATAAGGCTTGTGACAGTAAATAATGGGGGTGGGAAATCGTTTGATGAGGGCAATTTTCAATGTCCTATGCCAAGGGATTTAAACTAGAATCTGATCACTAACTGTGTTTAGATGGTTAAAATGTAGAATCAGAATCAGGTTTATTGTCATGAACAAGTCACAAAATTTATTGTTTTGCAGCTGCAATATTGTGAACAACAGGTGCAAAATTGCTCTCAATTATAATTATGTAAATAAAAGATTACAAATAGAAATAATTAGTGCAGAAAAAGAGAAAAAGGGTGAGGTAGTGTCTATCGGTTCATTGTCTGTTCAGAGATCTAATGGCGGAGGTGAAGAAGTTGTTTTTGTAACATTAAGTGGACATCTTCAGGCTCCTGTAACCTTCTTCCAGGTGGTGGTAGTGAGAAGAGGGCATGGCCTGGGTGTTGGGGGTCCTTGATCCTGCTTCCTCTTGTAGAGTGAAGAATGATGCCCATGATGTCACTGACAAAGTTTACAACTCGTCTGTATTCTTTTCCTGTCCTGCGCGTTGACACCTCCATACCAGTCAGTCATGCAACCAGTCTGAATGCTCACCCTGCTACACCTGTAGAAATTTGCATGAGTCTTTGGTGGCATACCAAATCTCCTCAAACTCCTCGTGAAATATAGCCACTGGCGGGCCTTTTTCATGAATCCATCAAAATTGATGGCTTAGGATAGGTCTTCAGAGATGTTGACACCCAGGAATTTGAAGTTCCTGATCCTATCCACTGTTGACTCCTCAATGAGGACTGCTTTGTGTTCTCCTGGCATGTAGAATTCTAAATTTGCTCTGAGTATTCCTTTGTTGAACTAGTGGACCAAGGCATTGCTGGTGTTGTTAAAGAGTGAAAAATACTCATTTTGATGTTACTCTACATTTGTTTGCACATACTGGTGTGTGGTGTACAGGTAGATGAATCTATATTCTGATCTGGATTAAATCTCAGGTTGTCCAGCAACTATATCACCTTTCAACCTTTCTTTCTCCTTGCTTCCACCCTCAAGCCTTGAGTCTCCCCTTTCCCGACCCCAGACTAATTGAATCTATTAAACCCTCCTTAACACAACTAATTGCAAACCTGGTGCCTGGTCTTTGTCACATGGATGACTGGCTGCTGATGAACTGGACCAACCCCAAAGGTAATGGCTGTTTCTGACTATAACCCACAATGTCACATGATCAGTTGGCATGAACAAACATTAAAAGCTGCGATGCTGAAAGCTATTTATTGTACATTCAGAGAAGCTACAGTATAGGCAAGCTTTTTAATTCATTACAGTAAGACCCCTCATGTCCGGCACCCATGGGGATTGGTAGATGTTGGATATGTGTTTTTTCCAGTTGCTTTGGACTTCCTCTTTCAATGCATCTTCATTTAGAACGAACAGTTTGAAAGACATAAGACAATAATACTATATTGAACTTACATTGAACAAACTTCACTTGCATGAATATATAAACATTAAAGGATTTTAATTAATTTTCAGTCACATTTTTTGAAAACATTTAACCATTGTTGCATCTGCAGGTTCCTCCCCCTCCACGGAGCTGCCCGAAAGATCAACAATATACTTGTGCAAAAGTCAATCCTGTGTAATAGTCGACCGCTCTCTTTTATGGCTCCAAAATAGCATGTTTTATGTATGCCCATATAAAAGTCAAACCATGTATTTTTGGCCCTGGCCGCCCACCGATCTGAGTTCCCAACATCCTGATCTCAAACCCTCACCTTGGCCGCCTGCCCTGACTGCCGATCCTCACCACGGCCACTGAACACAAGAGTTCCTGATGCTTCGGCCACCGATTCTCTCCTAGACCCCAGCCACCCAGCCATCCGAGCCCCTGACACCCTGAACGTGGACCTACCACCAGGTCCCGATTATCCGAGCTCCCGACGCCTTGTACGTCACAGGTTCTTACTGTAGTCAAAAGTAGTATCCCCTAAATTTGACCCCAAAATTGGACTCCAAAACTCAGCTATTACACAAGTATATACAGTACCTCTGGATTCTTGTCTAAAACTTTAGCCCCTCAAAAGTATGACCTGTGTAAAAGTCGATCCCCCCAAAAAGTTAGTCGAAAACACTTGACTACTACAGGAGTATTAACATTATAGATAATCAACTCTCTCATCCCCAAGTTTATAGATAAAGCCTTTGACCGGGATAAAGAGACACTTTGAGAGAGTCTCCCTAACAGCGAGCGGCATCAACCAGCTCTTCATCCTGGGCGTCGCCATTGCTGTTTCACACAACTTTATTCAAACAGCTGCTATGAGCAAAGCACAGCCAAGGCCCTCTACTGGCTGAATATTTTCCCCCAACTTAACCAAAGGTTTATGGATTACTTCAGAGAACATTTACATTTACAATTTTAAACTTGCGTATTTTTTAAAACCTGTTATTTTATTCTTTTTTTATTTATTTTCCTCGATTTTTTTGTCGGTTGCTTGAATTCCATGGGTTTTACTGTCGTATGTTTTACCCTTCTATTTGGATTATTTTCTAATGCAGAGCTTTAGGAAATCCAATAAAATGGATACCATCAATAAACCAAGAAATGAGTCATCTCCCCGATACAAATCAATAAATTCTGTAACTTCATGTTAAATTTTCCATTAATATGACATGCCAAGTCCCACATGAAATTTCCTTCCAGCATTACATGTACCTAAAGATTTGCTTTTAGTCTCTATAGCTTCTAAATAATTGAGAGGGTGACTGTCAATATTAGAAAAGTATTTGGCAATGCTTTGTCTATTTGTAGACAAAATGGCAGCAGTCATTTCAGCAACAATGCCATCCCTCTCAGAGGTCTATAAACATTAAATAAAATGTTAAGCATGCATATGTCTGAACTAGAGTGGGCAGATGAATGCTTACACACGGGTTGATCATCTCCAGAATAGGATGGGCCAATGTGATTTGAACTACATTAACTCTTAGTCCTGATGCTCCTTTGTTCTCATTGCAATCTTTGTGTCTGCATGAAGACGACTGGACAAAATTTCATTGTGTTGGTTCCTGGGGAATGCGAATGCCTTGGGTGCTCATGACAGGAAGCGGCCACTGTGGCTCCAATCTCAAGCCCAATTTAACATCATTCACCCATATCAGAAGCATGCTTCCTGAGGTTTGCTAACTTCTCAACCAGCAGAGCCCAAGTTCTGAATTACTGCCTTCACTGCTAATGGAAGCACGCTGAGAGCTTCATGGACCTCACCCACCAGGCTATGAAGTTACTGAGTCATAGAAAGAGGCAGCATGAAAACAGGCCAATCAGCCCATCAAGTCCACCCCATTATTCTTTTACAATGATCCTATCTTAACCCATTGTAAATGTGCATTCCCGCCCACCCCTTATTCACTGTGGGCAATTAACCCATCAATCTGCACATTTTTGGCTTATGGCAGGTGACCCACATGTTGATAGGGAGAGCGTGCAAACTCCAAACAAACAGAATTGAACATGGGCTGCTGGAACAATGAGGCAGCAGTTCCACTAGCCGTGCTGCCAAGGTCAAAGCTGAGACAATAATTTTGTTCAGCTCATTTTGTCCCTATATCAGGTTTCTCCCAAATATTGAGTCCGAAGTGAAATAAAGCCATGACATCTCAGCCCATTCGCCCCAAAGAGTATCCAAAGATTTCAGTGCTGGATCAGCCTGTTCCTTATTGTTTCCCACCTCTCCCATTTCTGAGATCATGGAGAGATTTGGAGAGTGGCACGGTTAGCATAGCGGTTAGTGCAACACTGTTCCAGCCCCAACGACCGGGGTTCGAGTACAGTGCTGTCTGTAAGGAGTTTGTAGGTTCTGTCTCTGTCTGCGTGGGTTTTCTCTGGGTGCTCCAGTTTCCTGCCACTCTCCAAAATGTATGGGGGGTGTAGGTTAATTTGATGTAATTGGATGGCATGGGTTAGGAATTCTTTACCCATTGTTATTTCCATGTGTTTTTTTTTAGACATACAGCACAGTAACATGAACCCATGCCACCCTGTATGTTTTGAACGGTGGGAGGAAACCGGAGCACCCAGAGGAAATCCATGCAGACACGGGGAGAAGGTACAAATTCCTTACTGACAGCGCTGGATTCGAACCCTGGTTTGCTGGCACTGTAACAGAGTTGCTCTAGCCGCTATGTTAATTGAACAAAGCCTCTGTCAGAGCTCGAGTAATCCAAGATGATGTACACTTGGAGCGTAGGAGAGGGTTTGAGTGAATTCAGCAGTGATGCAGTGGCTGAATGGTAGCTCCCAAACTTTGGAACCAGAAGACTGAGCACCATGTTGTTGGACAATGCAGTACAGAGGCCCTGCCTACTGTCAGTTATTTTCTGGATTGTGGGCTTTCTATCTGGAACATTGTGGATTGTGGAGGATCACATGACTTTCCTGTCTGAAACCTATTACTATGTCACATCTCCTGCCAGTCAAGGTTGAACTCTGGCCACCTATTAGTGCACACCTTACTGCTGGCTCATTTAAATGATTCAGTGTCTCCAGGGTCCAGATGCCCAGCTCCAAACAGTATGAAACAATGATGGATGCCACATTTCTTTCACTCTGCCATTTGATCCAGGTCTTGGACATTGTTCCACACCAGGCCACTTGTGTGGACATTGCAGGAGGAGTCGTGGGTAAGGTGTGCGCTACACTTAAGTTGAGCCTTAGTACTGCAATAGATGAGTGCTTGCAGAGAGCTGTTCCCCTGTTGGGACAGGGAATCTGGAGTGTGTTTGGAAGTTCTATCTGTGAATTGTGGACACGTGCGGGAGAGTGTGATAGGGGAAGCGGACACCAGTATCGGAGTCTCTTGTGCCCGCTGTGCTTGCTTGTGCCTTTAGAATTTTTACCTCATACCATGTAGAAGATAGGCAGCCACTGATATCGGAGTCCAACCTAAGTCCGATGTGAATGCCTATCCAGTTATTTAGTAGTACAGTAATTAAGTATCACTTAATGCCTTCTTCTGTTTGTCGCCCGTAAGTTTAATAAAGTTACCTTTTTTGTATCACTTGTGTCGAGACTTGTCTCTCTATGAACCCACCGAACCTGATACTTCCTAATCACAACACCCTCTCAGGTGAATGTAAAAATAAATTCCAAAGCACCTTTTGAAGAAGAACAGAGAAATAATCTTGCTGTCCTAGCCAATATTTATCTGCTGACACAGGACTGGAAAGATGCAAGAACAGAGCCTTGCTCATTATTTACGGTAGCCTCCCAGATGTCCAGTTCCATCTCCTGTTTCCACCCCTGTTCCCGTAAATCACTGCTCCCGAAAGCACTCACGAAGCAGAACAAAATCCAGCAATGATTAACAAGGAGACTTAAAAAAGAAACAGAGAGCTTTTGGCCAGCAAATCTTCAACACTATTCTCTCAAGTCTATCAACACTTGAAGCCAGACAGAAAATAACACAGCTGCAGCAGGCCAAAACTCAGGAGGTCAAGAGTCAATACTGACATCTGCATCTGTGCTGAGGACAGAAAAACAAATGCTTCCTTAATTTTGTTTTTTTTGCAGGTCAGCACTATTTTAAAGAAAGAGCAGACACTAACTGAATTGCCACCCTCTCCCTTTGCAGCCTGGCTTAGTTGCAGGCCATAAATAATATTCAGGTGGCAATGAGAAAAGAAAGTGCCCCCCCCATCCTCATGGTTGAGTGTGACTGCTCATCAGTGACCTTATTGAAGTGGCTGTGAAAGAGGAGAGTGAAACAACAGACTTTAAAAGGTCAGTAGCAGGATCGATTTCCTTTCGCGGCTTTCTCCAGACCCAATTTCCTCCTCCGTCTGTGGGAAAAATAAAACGGCTCTTTGCACATTAGCAAATTGGACCAGAGTTCATTGCGACAGCAAAGCCTTCTGTAGGAGCTCTGCTGAGAGCATCCTGGCCAGCTGCATCACAATGTGGGATGGTTGCTGCCAAAAAATGGATCGGAGGTCAATCCACAGGACCATAAAAGTGGCAGAGAGGATCCCTCACTCCTACCCCATCGATGTGATGTACCGAGATCATTGTCTGAAGAGGGCATGCAAAATCATTGAGGACCCCTTCCACCCTACGCACAGCACTTTTCAGCTGCTTCCATCAGGGAAGAGATACAGGAGTATTAGAGCCAGCACCACCAGGCTGAGGAAGAGCTTCTTCCCATGGGCAGGGAGACTGCTGAACGACCAGAGGAACTACTCACACTAACCATTCAAGACTCTCCTTTGTACAAAACAAAATTTATTTATTTATTGGTGTAGATAAAATATTTGTCCTGCATATATATTATTTGTCTGTATGTGTATTATGTCTGCTTGTGTGTCTGTTTCATCGGGTTGTACTTGTACAATCAGGTGACAATAAACTTAACTTGTAAACCAAACCCAGGGTCATTTAAACAAAAAAGGTTGCAAGCACTGTGATCTCAGTTTAATTCACAGAAGTGCTGGACGATCTCAACAGGTCATAAGGAAGCAAAGGTATGTCACCGACATTTCGAGCCTGAGCTCTAAGGTATTCATAGCCATTTCCTGCTTCATTCTCACTAACCAAACACTCTGCAGCCCACCACCCCACCTTTCATAAAACTTTTTAACCCTTACACCACCCACCACATTTAAAGGGAATTCCAGCAGGCTTCTCAGTTGAAGTGCACCATGTGGGCCCTCAACGATTATGTTTCACACCCTATCAATGGCCCCAAATTTGGGAGTCTTTCATGACCACATGCAGTGTGGCTGATACTCTGATTATATTCGGCTTTTAGCTTGGATCACCTGTTTCTCCAAGCAGCTGGGATTCACGGGTGGTCTCCATGGAACGTGGTGGCCAGCCCAGTACCTTAACTAGTTACTTAAGATGGGGTATATTTGGAACTCAGAGCTGAGGTCACAGTCAGATTAGCCAGGATCTTCTGGAATGGCACAGCTGGCTTGAAGAACCAAGGAGCTAACTCCTGCTCGTGAGTCCGATATCCATCGGTCGCCTTGTAGAACCATAGAACCTTGGAACATTAGAGCACAGAAACAGGATCTTCATGCCTTTGAGTATGAACTATAACTCTGCTTAGTCCCACTGAACTGCTTCTTTCTTCTTTGGCTTGGCTTCGCGGACGAAGATTTATGGAGGGGGTAAAAAGTCCACGTCAGCTGCAGGCTCGTTTGTGGCTGACAAGTCCGATGTGGGACAGGCAGACACGGTTGCAGCGGTTGCAGGGGAAAATTGGTTGGTTGGGGTTGGGTGTTGGGTTTTTCCTCCTTTGCCTTTTGTCAGTGAGGTGGGCTCTGCGGTCTTCTTCAAAGGAGGTTGCTGCCCGCCGAACTGTGAGGCGCCAAGATGCACGGTTTGAGGCGATATCAGCCCACTGGCGGTGGTCAATGTGGCAGGCACCAAGAGATTTCTTTAGGCAGTCCTTGTACCTCTTTTTTGGTGCACCTCTGTCACGGTGGCCAGTGGAGAGCTCGCCATATAACACGATCTTGGGAAGGCGATGGTCCTCCATTCTGGAGACGTGACCCACCCAACGCAGCTGGATCTTCAGCAGCGTGGGCTCGATGCTGTCGGCCTCTGCCATCTCAAGTACTTCGATGTTAGGGATGAAGGCACTCCAATGAATGTTGAGGATGGAGCGGAGACAACGCTGGTGGCCATTGCCCTCCATATCCCATCTATCCATGTACCTGTCCAAATTTTTCTTAAATTTTAAAATTGAGCTCACATTTGCCACTTCATCTGGCAGCTCGTTCCACGCTATCTCCACTCTATATGAAGTTCCACCTAATCCTCCTTTTCACACTTAACCCATGTCGTCTTGTTTTTATCTCTCCCAAACTCTGCCTGCCTTCATTTACTCATCTATACCCATTATAATTTTGTATTCCTCTATCAAATCTCCACTAATTTTTCCACGCTCCAGGGAATAAAGTCCTAATCTGTGAAACCTTACTCTGTAACTCAGTTCTTCAAGTCCTGGCAACATCCTTGTAAATTTCCTCTGCACTCCTTCAATCCTATTGATATCCTTCCTGTAGTTAGGTGACCGAAACTGCGCACATACTCCTCACCAATGTCAAAGCAATAGAACTTACTGCTGATGGTAAACAAAACTGCCAAGATAGACCTCTGATATCTGTGGGTTGACTTCCCCTTCCAATTCACAACACTGCATGGCATCTGTTCCATAAAATCCTCTGGGATCCAGCAAACGCCAGCCATCTCAAGGTACTATCAGGGATTACAAAATCTTAAATATAGCTTATTTTTTAATTATTTTACAAAAATCAAATTAAATATTGGGACATGAATTTAAGGCAGGAGCAGCACACTTCGTATAGCGGTTAGTGCAACACTGTTACAGCGCCAGTGATCGGGACCTTGGTTCGAATCCCACGCTGTCTGCAAGGGGTTTGTACGTTCTCCCCGTGTCTGCATGGGTTTCCTCCCACCTTTCAAAATGTACCGGGGGTTGTAGATTAATGGGATGTAAATTGGGCAGCATGGACTCGTGGGCCAAAATGGCCTGTTACCGTGTTGTGGGTCTAATATTTTTAAATTAAATTTTAAATTTTAATTTAAAAAATATATTTAAAGAACTACAAATTCATTGAACATTCTCATTTTGAAACTACATGGAATCTTGAAATAACTATGGGAGGAGGGAATAAATATCCAGGTGCATATTTCGAATTGCAGGGTGTTGGAAATCTCACTTGCACCAGCATGTGACTCTCTTGGTTCAGAAGTGGTTGCAGATCAGGTTGGCCGAAATCTCAAAGCAGCACTTCATGCAGTGGAGGAGGGAATCAACAACATCTGATAGCAGTGCCTAATTGCACACAAGCGCTGCTGTCAGATTTTCTCCACTGCATGCCAAAAGTTATCCAGTAACCCTGAGCATGGAAGTAAAACATGAATATCTGTAGACACTGTGGTTGAAGGAGAGACACTCAATGCCGGAGAAAGTCAGCAAGTCCTGCTGAATTTCTCCAGCACTGTGTTTTTAATATAGATTCAGAACAAGTGTTTGGCAGATCATTGTAAATAGTCTTTGGAGCACTTCCTCTGCATTTACTTTGCTTCTAATAGTTAAATGCTATAAAATTCATTGTTGAAAGGAAGTTAATGATTTGTTTCCAATAAAGCCTTTCCACATTGGGTCCGGTGTATTCATGAAGAGTTGGGGGTTTGAAATGTTCAACTTCAAGTTTACTTGTTATCCGACTGAACCAGTACCACCGACAAGGGGAGCCATGAACCCACGACCTTGTTGGGTGGCCTGGGGACGCACAGTGTAGCGTCAGAGGACACTCCTGTGCATCCGGTGGCTTTGCCTGGCTTGCGTGGGGCATCCCGGGTCCGAGAATTGCTGGACAAAGTATGGGCTGTGGGGGAGCCCGGACGCCGGCATCGGGTGTCCAGACCTGCAGCCGTTCAGCTAAAGGATTTACAATGACTGAGATAGAAGAGGAACTTAACTTATTGGAATTTGCTCAGGAGGAGGAGCCTGTAGTTAAAGAATGTAGACCTAAAAAGTAGTGGTGGAATCTGGAATGGATTCAGTGTTCACTGTTTTGGAAGGGATTGCTTGTCAAATGGACAATATGTCAAAACAAATATCAACTCAGATGAACCAAGGATTTATGGAGATGAAAATAAAAATGAATACCTTGTGTGATGAAATGTCAACTATGAAACAGGAAATGACTGTAGTTAAGAGTGATATTAATAGATGTATAAAATCAGTTGATACTGTGAAAGATAATTTTAAGAAAATTGAAACAGCCTTTCCTGAGTGTCAAAATCAGGTGGAACGTAATAGAGAAAAAATGGAAAAAGAGGAAGGTTCTTTTGTAGATTGGGGGATTCAAAGAAGAGACTTATTGAAGAAGATTGATTTGTTGGAAAATCAAGGCCGAAGAAATAATGTGAAAATAGTTGGTCTTCCAGAAGACTTTGAAGGTTCCGATCCTATAAAAAATGTTAAGCTTTGGATCCCAGAGGTGCTGGGTAAAGAGCTTTCTCCTGAAGGTTTGGAATTGGATTGGTCTCATAGAGCTCTGAGAAGAAAACCACTTCCAGGATAAACACCAAGGACAGTCTTGGTTCGTTGTTTAAAATACCAAGACAGAGAAATGATTCTACGTATAGTGGTACAGAAAGCACGGCAGAGTCAGTCTCCATTAATGGTTCAAAATAACAGAGTGTTTTTTTATGCCGATTTGAGCCAAGAGAAGATGACGAGAATTTAATACGGCTAAAGATGTTTTGTGGTGAAAGGGCTACTAGTTTGTTTTTTGTTATCCTGCAATTTTGAAGGTTTTTTATGGAAATTTTCAATCTGAATTCTTTGAGAATGATCATGATGGTTTGGTTTTTGCTAATTCTTTGCCGGAACTGCGAAGAAATGGGCGTTCTACTCCATTGTCTCCTAAGAGAAGGGTAAATGGAAATGGGTATGGAAAGAATGGAAAGTATGGAAAGAAAGAAGAGTTGACACAAAGTCTTCTTGATGTTGAAGATCCGGAGCAGTCGTTGGGTTTGGAATCATTGGGTTGAATATATGGACTATATTTGATGTGTTTAATTAAATAATAAATATGTATCTGGTTGGGGGAGGGGAGTGGATGACACTGAAAACTTTGATAGTCATCTGCCGCTAGTGAGTTTACCACATCCAGATTTTTAGGGTATAACTACTTTTGGGTGATTTTTTTGTGTTTTTGTGTTTTTTTAAATTTTTTTTGGGGGGAGTTCTTTTCTTTTTTTTGAAGAATTATAAAGGGGAGCATTATTTTATAGTGTGTAAATATATTAGTAGTTAAAAAGATGTCTAAATTGAATTTTGAAACTTTTAATGTTCAGGGATTAAATAATCCAATTAAGAGAAAGAGAATATTTAAAAAATGAAAATTGATATTGCTTTTTTACAAGAAACACATCTGACTGAAAAAGAACATTTGAAATTGAAAAGAGATTGGGTTGTTCGTGTTTTTTCTTATTCTTTAAAAAAAAAGAGGTGAACTGGTTTTGGTGGAAGTGTTGACCTGTTTTGAACTGGAGTTGTGTGTTTGGATGGCTACATTTATTGGTGAGTTTGTGGAAGGAAATGAGGTTTGGCTGGAGTATGAGGAAAGGTCAGGACAATTTTTCTGTGGTAATGGAATTACTGAGAAGGTTAAAATGTGGGGCAAAGACTTATGAGCTGATAAGGAATTTAGCCACACAGTGGAAACCGGGAGAAACTCCATTTGACGAACTGGTCAAGCTCATGAGGAACCATCACAATCTGAAATCTTCAACAATTGAAGTTTCACAGCCTTTTCAGGAAACCAGGTCAGTCTGTGGCCAATTTTGTGACTGGGCTTCAGCAGCTATCAGGGCCTTGTGATTTTGATGCAGTATTGAATGATATGCTCTGTGATAAATTGGTATGTGACATTAATAATGACTCCATACAACACTGCTCATTTTTGGGGGGGGGGGTATCCCCTCTGTTGATGTTCAAGAAAGCCTTGGAGATTGCCCAAGGCATGGAGATGGCTGCTAATAATGCCAAGGATATCCAGAAAGGACATGGTGGGTGGGGTGGTCACAGTCAGCAGCAGTGTACCAAGTCAGGAGGCAGACTGGTATACAAGCAAAGTGGGTGGAATGTTTTTGGTGTGGAGAGATGCACTATGCAAATGATTGAAAATTCAAAGACACTGTCTGCTATAGTTGTGGCAAAAAGGGACAGAAAGGCAAGAAGTGCAGGAGTTCAAAAGGTAAGATTAAGCCTGGGCTGAGGAAAGCTCAACGAGTTCTGGCAGCCACACACTACCTAGAAGAAGCAGATGAAGAGACAGCGGGTGCTTGCAATATGTTTGGAGTGGCAACAGATGAGGAGCACCTGAACCATATTCTGCCACAGCATCGGTCATCAGTGAGGAGACTACAGGAAGACATGGGGGTCCAACCTGCCTCCCATCAGACTGTCAAAGCTCAAACTCAAGACCTATATGGGGCAAGTCATTCCTCATTTAGGAGTCAGAAGGCAGAACCAGGCTGGTGATAGCTAAAGGTAGTGGGCCCAGTCTGTTGGTCCGCGAATGGCTTCACAAAATGCGGCTCAGCTGGCATAAAATTTGCTTTAAGTATGTACACACAGCGAAGGACGTTCTGCAGTGGCACAGTAATATCTTTAGGGATGAGTTAAGCACATTGAAGGGCGTGACAGTGAAACTCAATGTTGATCCTGAGGCCACACCATGATTTTTTAAGACCAGGGCGGTGCCCTAAGCCAGGTCAAGGAGGAACTGAAATGTTTACAGCAGTGGGGCATCATTGAGCCCATCAAGTTTTCAAGATGGGCAGCTCCAATTGTTCCAATTTTGAAGGCAGACAAAATGGTGAGGATATGTGGGGACAATAAGCTTACAGTAAATCAGTCTCCAAGTTGGAGGAGCACCCCATTGCCACGGGCAGATGACCTGTTTGCAACCTTGTCAGGGGGTAAGCTGTTCACATACCTGAACATGAACCACGCTTACCAACAGCTGCTGCTCGATGAGGATTCAAAGGTGTACGTCACTGTGATAGAACAGATTCTATCACCAATGTGTATATGTACATATGTACAGATTGTAATGTAGGATGACTGTGATTGGCTGAGAGTGTAGCCACACCTACTGGCAGGTCTTAAAGGATTGCTCCTAGCCAAACCAGGTCATTCTGGACTGGTCAACCTACTTGTGATATGCTCCAGTCTTTTAGTTAATAAAAGCCTTGGTTTGGATTAACAAGTCTTTGATTCTTTCAACGCGCTCTAGAATTTTATTAACTAAAAAAGTTTGAAGGGATGGAGCGTATGCTACAGCTGGAACGCCTCGACATTGACCCACAGTCTGCTACAGCCTCGAATGACTTTAAGCACTGGGTGAGATGCTTTGAAACATACTTATAGCTCTCTGATCCTGCCATGGTAGAGGACAACCATCGACTACTAATATTGATGACTATGGTGTCCCCAAGAGTCTACCAGAGTGTTCAGGATGCTACCACTTATGCTGCAGCCAGGAAGGTGCTGAAAGGGCTCTACAAGTGACCAGTGAACAGGGTCTATGCTCAGTACAAACTTGTTACAAGGAGGCAACAGCCCGGTGAGTCCTGTAAAGCTTATATTCAGGCACTAAGGGCAATGGGCAGGGACTGTGCCTGCACAGACAGGACTACTGCGGAGACCATAGACGATCTCATTGGGGATGCTGATGTGGCCGGGGTTCGATCGAATGAGGTGAGGCAGCGCCTGCTAGACCACGGGGGAGAAAACCTAGAGGACGTGATCCGGATCGCAAAGATGATGGAGGCTGGGGTTTTAAGTATGGACATGTACTCTGGGGCTGGACCCCACAGTCTGATGTGAGTAGGATGCCCTCCATCTACCCTGCTACCGATGCAATCCCAAAGGGTTATTTCTGTGAGAGGAACAAGCACAGCAGGTCCCAATGCCCGGCGAGAAAAGCCAGGTGCCAGAAGTGCCTTAAAAACAGCCACTTTGCTGTAGTTTGTCGCTCCAAAATGGCCACCGTCAAACAGAGTGCCTCGTGTGAAGCCAAATAGCCACCCTCCATTTCAAACACTTCTTCCTTAGAGCTCTTGTCCAATGAGAGTGAGGACTCCACCGCGTGGCAGCGCCTGATGTCACAGGCCAGACACCGAGCACGGAAGGTACAACCCACCCTCGCCGCAACGACATTCACCCTACCTCACGAAGCAACGTCTGACCAGGCCCCAGTCCCGACCTCAACGCCCACTGCTGCCGCCGACCAGGGACCCGCTGCTGCCGACTAGGGACCCGCCGCCGCCGCTGCCGACAAGGGACCTGCCACTGCCAACCAGGAACCCGCCACCGCTGACCGCCCCACCGCCGATGGCAAGCAGCGACCCCAACACTTACCTTTGGCTGCAGGCAGCAATACCAACTCCCCGACACTGTTTTTTCAGGCCCAACTGTTTGCGTGACGTCATCACGCAGGACCCCACTGTCTACATTACAAGTCTCTGCATCAATAACCCTTGACCAGGACTTCCCCAACTCCTCACAAAAGCAATGGAACTGATTAAAGTACATGGACACTATACCAATTGCTTATTTGACTCAGGGTCAACTGACAGTTTTATCCGCCCAGACCTGGCCCACTGTTGCAGACTGGCTATTCTTCCCACTGCACAGAGAATTTCATTGGTGACCAGATCGCTCTCGACTGGGGTAAAGGGGTACTGCGTGGCGACCCTGAAAGTCCAGGGCATTACGTTCACAGACTTCAAACTATTAGTCCTTCCCCAATTGTGCGCCCCTGCTCTGCTGGGACTGGATTTTCAGTGCCAGTTTCAAACCATTTCCCTGCATTTTGGGGGGCCTCACACTCCACTCTCTGTCTGTAACCACTCCACCCCGGAAACCTCCTGCCAGCGGCAGCCCGAGCCACCCGCCCCCATATCCCGGGGCCTCACCTGTAGTCTCTCCGAGTTGCTCTGCCAGCACTTTTCGCAAATCTCACCCCTGGCTGGAAGCCTGTGGCCACCAAAAGCCGGCAATATAGTTATGAACACAGGAAATTTATCACAAGCGAGGTGAGCAGACTGCTGGATGAGGGCATTATCGAACCTAGCTCGTACACTTTTGAATCCTCATCGAGCAGCAGCTGTTGGTAAGCGTGGTTCATGTCCAGGTATGTGAACAGCTTACCCCCTAACAACCAGGTAGTGGTTGTTAAAAATGGGGAGAAGCTGCGGATGGTGGTTGACTACAGCCAGACAATCAACCGCTTCACGCTCCTGGATGCGTACCCCCTTCCACGGATCATGGATGTGGTGAATTAGATCAGCCAATACCCTGTATTTTCCACCATTGACTTACGTTTAGCCTATCATCAGCTCCCGATCCGCTGAGAAGACCGACCTTTCACGGCCTTCGAAGCGAATGGGCAGCTGTATCAATTCCTCAGGGTTCCCTTTGGAGTCACAAATGGTGTTGCGGTCTTACAGCGGGAAATGGACTGGATGGTGGACCAGAACAGGCTGACTGCTACTTTCCCGTATCTGGACAATGTCACCATCTGTGGCCCTGACACGGAGGATCATGATGCCAAACTTGAGAATTTTTTTCAGACTGCATCTCGGCTGAACTTGACCTACAATTTTGACAAGTGTGTCTTTCGGACCACTCAGCTCTCAATTCTGGGTTGTGTGGTGGAGAATGGGGTGGTCATGCCGGACCCTGACTGCATCATCCCTTTATGGAATTGCCCACCCCCCCACACCCAGAAGGCACTCAGACACTGCCTGGGTTTTTTTTCTTACTATGCCCAATGGGTTCCACACTATGCCGACAAGGCATGGCCACTCATCAAGACCACCTCCTTCCTCCTGTCAACTGAAGCCAGAGCGGCCTTCGACTGCATCAAATCAGACATCACTGCTGCAATGCTGCATGCCATCGACGAGTCCATTCCATTCCAAGTCAAAAGCGATGCGTCTGACTTTGCACTGGCAGCCACTTTGAACCATGCCAGCCGGCCGGTAGCCATCTTTTCCAGAACCCTCCAGGGTCCTGAGAGCTAACACTCCTCTGTCGAGAAGGAGGCCCAGGCTATAGTCGAAGCAGTATATCGTTGGAGACACTACCTCACTGGCAGGCGCTTTACGCTGCTGACTGACCAACGCACGGTTTTCTTCATGTTTAGCAATACCGAGCGAGGTAAGATCAAGAATGATAAAATCGCCAGGTGGAGAATCGAGCTCTCCACCTTTAATTATGACATACTGTAAACTTAACGACCCGCAAGATGCGCTCTCCAAGGTGAATTGTGCCAACATACAACTGGACAGGCTGCAGAAATTCCACGAGGAGCTCTGTCATCCAGGGGTCACTAGGTTCACACACTTTGTCAAAGCTCGCAACCTACCCTACGCGGTCGAGGAGATTTGCTCCATGACCCGAGCCTGCCCAGTGAGCGCTGAGTGCAAGCCCCACTTCTTCCATCTGGAGAACACCCAGGTCATCAAAGCCACCCACCCCTTTGAGCGTCTCAGCGTAGACTTCAAGGGGCCCCTACTGTTGACCAACCGTAACACCTACATCCTTACAGTCATCGACAAGTACTCCCGCTTCCTGTTCGCTGTGTCCTGCTCAGACATGACTGCGTCCTCAGTCATAGAGGCCCTGCACAGCATCTTCGCCATCTTCAGGTACCCCAGTTACATCCACAATGACAGGGGGTCCTTGTTTATGAGTGTAGAGCTGCAGCAGTACCTTCTGGAGTGTGGTATTTCTTCAAGCAGGACCACCAGCTATAACCCATGCAGTAATGGGTAAGTCGAAAGAGAGAATGCCATCGTCTGGAAAGCGGTTACACTTGCCCGCTCACAGTTCCCGGTCCAGTCCTTTTACGACGCCACATCCGGTATTCTAAGAATGACCCCTTGGTTGACCGAGTGACTCTGCTCCATGCAAACCCGCATTATGCCTACGTTGAGTACCCAGATGGACAGAAGGACACAGTCTCAGTAAGGGACCTAGCCCAAGCTGGATCAGGTGCAGCAATGCCTTTAACCTAACCTCCCCCTATTCCTTCTCCCCCCAGGTCATGTGCTTGAATAGAGGGAGCAGCACCACCCCACCAGCTCAGGCCATACTGTCGACAATGCCATTGGGGATTTGAGTGAAGCAGTGGCCACACCCTACGGGCCTGCCGGTGACACGACTCCGGCGACCCCAATCCCAGCGCCACAGCAGTCATGCCGGATGGTCAGAGCCCCTGCCCGGTACAGCCCCTAACCTCCATCTACCCTGGGGTACCCTTGGCTGAGAGTGTAGCCACACCTACTGGCAGGTCTTAAAGGATTGCTCCTAGCCAGACCAGGTCATTCTGGACTGGTCGACCTACTTGTGATATGCTCCAGTCTTTTAGTTCATAAAAGCCTTGGTTTGGATCAACAAGTCTTTGGTTCTTTCGACACGCACTACTGGTTTATATTGGGGTAGGTGAGGGTGGAGCCAGGGGAGGAGCCAGCCCTCTGAACAACACACAGACAGCGAATTCCAGTTCACTGCACCCTTACTAACCACAAGGATCTATGACGTAGCATGCCATGGGTGCTCTGTGGTGGGTAAGGGATTACTTAAGGTGGTATGTGAGTGGGGAAAAATAAAAGGTTGAGAACCACTGCTGCATTATTTTGCAGACAAGGAAGTAAACTATATTGTTGCAGCTCTGGAGGGAATTGACCACGATCTATAATCTCAGGGTTTCAAGGTGTATTCTTGTACTTATGGAAAATGAATGATATTTCAGCATAATGAGCCAAAAGGTTGCAACTCTGCATGAAGTCAATGGGGCTTCAAAGTTTATGTCTGGGTCAAATGCAACAGCTGGAGAATTCAAACAGATCATGGCAACTATTCATCAACCAGTCAGGCATGTTGAAAACTATAAGAGAATGCAACATGCATTGCCAACTGCTCTTGATAAGAATAATATAAGAAATTGGAGTCAAAAGGATCACTCTCTGTGTCATTGAATTGAAAGTTCACACTGAAGGTCATCAATGGTATCATTCCCAAGCTGTTATGAGAAGTTTGGAAAGTTCACCTTGTTGCAGTTTATAGATTCATAAGGCTATAAGAGGCCATCGAGTCTGCCCCACCATTAAATCATGAGCTGATCCACTTTAACTCAGCCCCACTGCCTGGCCTTCTCCCCATAATCTTTAATGCCCTGGCTGATCAAGAACATACCAATCTCTGCCTTAAATACACTCAATGATCTGGTCTCCCCAACTGCTAGTGGCAACAAATTCCACAGATTAACAAACTCTCTGGCTGAAAAAATTCCTATGCATTTCTTTTCTAAGCGAATTCTCTTCAAACCTAAAGTTGTGCCCTCTTGTCCTAGATTCTCCCACCATAGGAAACAACCTTTCTATATCTGCTCAGTCCATGCCTTTCTATATTCTCAATGTTTCATTGAGTTCCCCCTCATTCTCCAAAATACCAATGAGTATGGGCCAAGAGCTGTCAAATGCTCCTCATGTGCTCTGGCGCCACTAGGTGGGGTGTGTGGGGGTGGGGGGGGGGGGTGTGGACCAAACAGGGTGACACCATCAGAGGGGGTGAAACTAAAATGATTGTTCATAAAATTTTTGTGGTGTTTCAGCAGAAATTTATTATTCTTAATAAAAATATCCCTGCAGTTAGTTATAACAGCAAAAACATTTTTCATAAGCCCAGTTTACATGTATCAATATACCTACAGGCTAATTTAGTTTTTGAACCTTCAAATGCGCTCTGGTCAAAGTCATCATTATTCCTCGATTACAATGACGCTTTGAATCACGTGGTTTCGTCTGCACGCAACTCAAGCATGCTCTGTTGTTTTCATTGCTGCTGGGTGTATGATATTGTAAAGGTGTAAATTTAATTTTGCTTGGTTTTTATCTCACTACTATTGCCATTATATTCAGTGATCTACGGGAATTACGATTTACAAGTAACATTAGTACAAAAAACATTACTAAGCATTTTGTATATTCTGGTACATAAGGAGGTACATGGAGGGGTGGGATGACACCATGAGGAACCGCACTGGGTGACACCAACCCAAGAGACACCACTGCTCATGCGTTAACCCTTCCATTCCTGAAATCATTCTTGTGAACCTCTGCTGAACTCTCTCCAATGTCAGCATATCCATTCTTAAATGAGGAGCCCAAAACTGCTCACAATACTCCATCTGAGGTCCCACAACTGTCTTAGAAAGCCTCAACATCACATCCCTGCTCTTATATATTCTATTCCTCTCAAAATGAATGCTGGCATTGCATTTGCCTTCTTCACTGATGACTCAACCTGCAAGTTTAAAATATCCTGCATGAGGAGTCCCAGGTCCCATTGCCTCTGGGTATTTTCAATGTTCTCCCCATTTAAAAATAGCCTGCTGTTTATTTATTCTACCTAAGTGCATGACTGTATACATAGTTCCTTATTGTTAGAAGGAGGTCATTCAGCGCACTAAGTGCATTCTGGACTCCAACCAGTTACATCAATTCTATCCATTTTTTTTGTCGGTAATCTATCCTTGCAACTGCCTGTGAACCCACTGATCCAAGTCCCTGGTTCTACTACCAGATACCCATCCTAAGGTTAATTTATGGTCATCAATTAATCTTATAATCAGCAGGTCTTTGAAATATGGGAGAGTATTGAAGCCCTTGGGGGAGTCCGCATGGTCACAGGGTAAACATGTAATTCCATAGATTCAGCAAAGATACAAGAGAAGGCAGATGCTGGAATCCAGAGTGAAAAATCAACTGCTGGAGGAACTCAGTGGGTCGAGCATCATCAGTGAAAGGGAAGGAGTTGTCAATGTTTCGGGTTGAGACGCTGCCTCAGGCCAGAGGGACGGGAGCTGGTATAGAGGGGGAAGGGCAAGGCAGGGCCAGTAGGTGAGGATGAAGGATGAGGAGGGGTGAAGGATGATGGGCAGAAAGAACCAGGCAGGGGAAGGGGAGGGGTAGAATTGAGAGACGAAAACAATAAAAAGAGTCAAGTGGGGAAGGTGGATCTCTCCAGCTCTCCCATTCTTCATTTCTTTCCACTGCCTGCTTCCACTCACCATATCCCACCATCTCTGGCTCCGTCAGCATTCAACTCTCCCTCAATGGTTCCCATCAGCACTTTCCTTACTTATCCAATTCCAGCACTTGTAACCTTTCTGTCTCTGCTTCTCACCTTCCAACCTCCCCTTCCCATCTTCAGTCTCCCCTCCATCTGCTCTTATATATTCTATTCCTCTCCAAATAAATGCGGTTCCATTTGTCTCTTCTATCTTTCTTTGTCTGCCCTCTGTTATTTTGGAGTTGTGGGAGCAGATTTCAACCCCAGTGACATTGGTGAATAACTTCAGTCCATTTTGTAGATGGAGGAGTAAAATCCCCGTTATCCAGAATTCAAGCAACCAGCATAAAAAAAATTACAGAAAATAAATAGGTCAAAAAAATAATAAAGTTTAAAATTGGCACCCCCTAGCAGCTAGTTTGCCAGTCATGCAACTCACAGTGTCAAGCAATTGGAAAATTGGTGTGGCGGTTAGCGCAACACCTTTACTGTGGGACCGGGATTTGAATCCTGCACTGTCCGTAAGGAGATTGTACATTCTCCCCGAGTCTGCGTGCATTTTTTCGGCTCAGGTTTCTTCCCAATCATTCAAAACATACCGGGGGTGTAGGTTGATTGGGTGTAAATTGGACATCATGGACTCGTGGGCTGAAATGTCCTGTTACCATGCTATATGATGAAATGAAAAATTTAATTTAAATTTATCTGGCATCTACCAACTCCCATAGGTGCTGGATACTGGGTTTTTTTTTACTGTGCATGGTGACAACAAATGCTTATGGCAGAGAATGGATTGTCAATCAGGTAGGTTTGCTCTGTCCTACCCCTGAGGTGTTTTGGACCATTACTCATTCAGGCAGGTGGAGGATATTCCATCACGCTTGTGCCTTGTCGTTGGTGGAGAGGCTTCGTGGTGTCAGGAGATGAGTCAGTTGCCTGAAGCTGCAGGAATTGTATGGCCAGTCCCATTGTGGTTCTGGTCAATAGTGACCCTTGTGGTGGCTAAATCCACAATGGAAATGCCATTCAGCATCAAGGGTCAAAGGCTACTCTCCCTTGTCGGTGTCATTCATTGCCTAGAGCAGCCATTCTCAACGGGAGTCATATGCATCCCCTGGAGGCCACAGCTCATTTAAGATTGGGGGGGGGGGTCATGGACTGAAATCATAAAATATATATTTTTTTAATGTAGTCAGTAGAAATACTAACTAAACTTGATGTTTTCTCATGGAAAGGGGCCCATAAACTTTGAGCAGAGTTCTTAGGTGGCCTTAGCTGAAGAATGGTTGGCCAAGAACACGCATGCTGCCACAATTACAGCAAGTATTCCACTCTGCTAGCATGTATTATATTTTGTGCCCCGAGACCTGTGCTTAAATTGCGGAGGACAAGTAGGCTTCCTGTTGCAAGACTTCCGGCTTCATGCCAGAATGGATTGGTGAGTGTATTAAAGCAATAAACAATTATAACCAACTAAAAATACACAATGCTGGAGAAACTCAGCAGGTCAAACAGTGTCCTTTATGTAGCAAAGGTAGAAATACAGAACTGATGTTTCAGGCTTGAGCCCTTCATCAAGGGATGGGAAGATGTCAGCAGGCATCTGAGCATAAAAGAAAGGGGGGGGTGTAGTTGCAAAGGTGGAGGTAGGAAGTGATAGGTGGAGAAGGGAGGGAGGGGACAGAAGCAATCAAGGGAAGGAGGGGTGGATAGGTGAAGGGAGGGGGAAGGGAAGGAGGTGGGGGCAAAGGAGAGCAGGTTAGCAGAAACCAGAAAAGTCGATGTTAATGCTATTTGTTTGGAGAGTGTCCAGATGGAAAATCAGGTGTTGTTTTTCCAATTTATAGGTGTTCTTGATGGGACAGTACATAAGGCCATGGACAGACAGGTGAGTATGGGAGTGTGACGCAGAACTGAAATGGTTGGCTACTGGGAGGTCTTTGTCACTATAACCAACTCCTATATCCAGTTGTCCAGCTCACAGACATGTCAAGTGGTCCTCTACATAGTGCGCGCAGTTTCTGAAATATTGACCTTTCTGAGTATTGAATGTCTTTTGGAACGTTGATGTCTTTTAACTGCCAAAAGTTTTTTTTTAAATTTCTGTTCTGTCTTCTGGGTTGAATCAGTGCAGGCTAGATAAATCTTGCCTGTCAGTAATCACCAAGAAATTAATGTGGTAGGATTTACTGAGGGGATAATTTTAATACGGAGGTCACTAGGGTTGACAACATTCCAGGATTTCCCTGGCATCTCCTGGAATTACTCACAGTTTAAATTTAAATTTAGACATACAGCACAGAAACAGGCCATTTCGGCCTATGAGTTTGCGCTGCTCAATTTACAGCCAATTAACCGACATGCCCCATACATTTTGAACACTGAATAAGGCCATTCAGCCTGTGAGTCCTTACTAGGTCCCAAGACAGCAATCCCATTGCTCTTCCTCGAGAGTTTCTCACTTCACTGCACAATTCATTCTATTCCACTTGCGTGTCAAAGCTCTGCTGTTCTTTTGGCCCTGTCCAAAGTCAAGGGGTAATTTTCAAGAATCAATCAACTGACCAGTTGAGATACCAGAGAAAGCCAGAACCCCTGGCGGCATCCACATTCTCACAGAGAGGACATGCCAACTCCACACAGACAGCATCCAAGGGCGGAATTGAACCCAGGTCCCTGGAATCTTTTCCTTGCACTACAGTGCTGCCTAGATTGCAAATCTGTGCCCTGGACATTGTTGAGCAGAACCCAAATGAACCATCTCAGGATCATTAAGCAACGGTATGTTCCTATTCCATTTCCTTCCAATACTTTCATGCTGTTTATATCCCTCGTGATGCCAATTTCAAGCAGGCGCTTGTGGAGCTGCATGATGTGGACAGTAAAGAAAAGACGGCCTACATGATGCACTACAAATCATAGTCAATTACCTTAACCAGGCCTGTATGAAGAAAGCCCTGCCCAATTACTACCAGCACGTAACCTGCTGTGCAAGATGACTCAGCACACTTGATCACTGCTACACTGAAATAAGGAAAGCCTATCATTCAAGACCACATTCTGGCAAACCAGGTTACTGGGTGGCACCTCTGTTACCTGCATACAGACAGAGCCTAAAACAAGAGGGCTTCAGAGATCAGGAGTTAGTCAAGGCAGCTGAGGAATGGTTGTAGGACTACTTCAAGTCAATGGATTAGGTGGTGTCCAAGCACTCAACTGAGGACCTGAATGTTTACACCAGTGTGATTAAGGACTTTATCAAAATAGATATGGGCAAGGGTGTCCCCACCAAATCATACAGGGTTTCCCCCAACCAGAAACCCTGGATGTACAATGAAATACGGATGGAACCTGCTGAGAGCCAAATCGCAGGCATTCACATCCAGAGATATACAACACTACACAAGGAGAAGATGCAGCCAACGAAAGCCGTCTCTTGGTCAAAATGAAGATTCCAGATGAGAATGGAAACCACGAAGGATACCTGACAGCTGTGGCATCACCTACTACAAAACCACAACTGGAGCAGTTGGAGACAGCAAAGTCTCACTCCCAGATGAGCTCCATGCCTTCTATGCCCAATGTGACAACCGGAACAAGGAAGCACCACTGCACACCCCCATGTCCCATGATGAATTTCTACTGTCAGTATCCAAGACGATGCGTGGGCTGCCTTCAGGAGAGTGAATACAAGGAAAACATCCAGTCTAGACAGGGTACCTGGCTGAGATCTGAACACCTGTACTGACAAAATTGTCAATGTATTCATGGATTTTTTTAAAAATTAGACATAGAGCACTGTTCAGCCCTATGAGTCTGTGCCCCCAATTTAGATCCCATTAACCTACACCCTGGTACGTTTTTGAAGGGTGGGAGGAAACCTACACAACCATGGGGAGAACATACAAACTCCTTAAAGAGAACGTCTGGTTCTGATCACTGGCGCTGTAAAGCTGTTGTGCTAACCGCTATGCCAACTGTGCTGCCCATTTTCAATATCTTCGATATCTCACTCCAGCAGGGGCATAGTAACCACCATGTTTCAAACAGGCCTCAATCAGACCTGTGCCCCAGAAGAGTGTGGTGACCTGCCTAAATGACTACCGACCAGTGGCACTCACTTCCACAGCAATGAAGTGTTCTGAGAGGCTGGTGTTGAAGCATATCAGCTCTAGCTGAACGGCGATTACAGGTCCGTTCCAATTTGTGTAGCAGAGCCTTCCATAATGTTTGGGACAAAGACATTTATTTTCCTTTATTTGGTCCTGTAATTCTCAGTTTTCAACGTATAATCAATCAAGTGTTTATTCCAGATTTTATTCAAGGTTATTTGTGTACATTTTGGTTTGACCATGTAGAAAAGAGCACTCTTTTATACATAGTCTCCCCATTTCTGGGAACAGTAATGTTTGGGACATTTGACTTCACAGGTGTTTGTGAGTTCTCGGGTATGTTTAATTGCTTCATTGGTGCAGGTATAAGAGTGCTGGGCTTGCTTCTAAGCTTTTGATCACCTTTGGTGTCTGTAGTTGTCATTTTTCAACATGAGGGATAGAGTTGTGCCAGTAAAAGTCAAATAAGCCTTTATGAGGCTGAAAACCAAGAATAAAACAGTAAGAAACATCACCCAAACCTTAGAATTACCAAAATCAACTGTCTGGAACATTATTAAGACAGAGTATATTGGTGAGCTCAGTAATTGCAAAGGGACTGGTATTACAAGGAAGACTCCACTGCTGATGACCAAAGAATTCTCATAATAATGAAGAAAAAATCCCCAAACATCTGACTGACATATCAGATACACTCTTCAGGAGGCAGGTGTGGACGTGCCAATGACAACTGTCTGCAGAAGGCTTCATGAACAAAAATATGGAGGCTACACTGCCTACATCAGAATGCTCTTTACTGACTACAGTTCGATATTCAACACCATCATCCCCTCAAAACTAATCAGAAAATCCCAAGAACTTGGTCTCGATACTCCACTCTGTAATTAGATCATAGATCAAGGAAAGAGGTCTAGATGTCACAGAACTTGTACCACCAAGTTAAAGAGTTGCTACCCCTCCACCATCAGACTCATTCAGAAACTCATATAAAGACTGTTATTTTGCATATTATTTAACACTGAATATTTAATTTTCTGCGTGGCTGCCAGTTTGTTTACATGGTTACTTTATTTGTGATGGAGCAGATGTTCTCGTCAATCCACACTGATTGCGGTCTGAAGATGAGGAAATCCATGATCCAATTACAGCATGGGGTATCGAGGCCCAGTTCTTTTCCCTTGAGAACAATTTATAGTTACCGATAAGTAGAAATTCAGCCTGGCCCGCAGGCAAAAAATCTCAGAGTTGTATGTGAACTTTGAGCTTTTGAACTTTTGTTTTCAAAATTCATGAGATGGGGAAAAGCTGCTTCAACAATATAGATCCTGTTGCCAAATCAAGGATTTGTTCCCAGAAATTGACATTTTCTTAGTTGGCATTAAAATGCTGTTGTGGTCACCCTCATACTGTTTGACTTAGTCTGGTGAAGAACAAGAACCTCAACTGTGAGGTTCATAAATCAACATTTTTGGCATTCTCAATATAAAGCTCTGCAGAAACTGACCTTGATAGTTTTAGTGTGGCATTCCTATTCATGTGTGGCAAAAGTTCAAAGTTCCAAGTTATTGTCAGAATACATACATGACATCACATATTCACCTCTGAGATTCTTTTTCTCCGCAGGCCAGGCCGAATTTCTACTTATCGGTCATGCCAAAAACTGTAGATAAAAGATAAGTCGTCAAAAGAGGAAGTGTAAACAAACTGACTATGCAAGGCAGAAAAAAAAAATCATTAATAAATAACGTGCAAAGTAAGAGTCCTTAAATGAGTCTCTGATTGAGTTTCTTGTTAGGAGTCTGATAATGGAAGGATAGCAACTGTTCCTGAATCTGGTGGGGCTAGTCTCGTGGCACCTATACCTCTTTCCTGATGGCAGCATCAGGATTTCATGTCGGTCAACGTGATGCCAACATGCAATCTTCGGAGTCAACTCTTAAAAGGATATGCCATAGTTCAAGCCACACTTTCTCCCCGGTCACAGGAGAGAGTTGTTGCTGAAAGAATTGACGTTGCAGAGATGTAAATAGGGTGTGAGCATGGTCTCATAGTTCAGACTGATGGAGGTCATGAGCAAACATTCCAGCCTCTGTAGTTTCTATGTTACCTTGTTGTCCTGCAAGAATCATGTTGACCTGCAAACAATGACCACTTGCAGACATGAAATAAAGGTCAATGGCTTTATTGATCAAAAGATCCAAGCATGCCTCAGCAGGCTGCTGGCTCAAGTCCAAAGGCAGGTATGAGGGAGGAGACTAGGGGTCTTAAGGGGAGGGGCTACCGGTTCAGCAGGTGGATCAGCCTGCCCAGCTCAGTGAGGAATGCGCTCGCAATACCATGTTCCACCACAAGCATAAGATTGGCAAGGAGATCCTTTTGAGTTGCAAACTGGACAAGTATCCTCTCCCTGAGGAATGGCCAACACTCCAACAAGGCAGTGAGCAACAAACTGTGAGGTGTGACAGAGATCAGCAGTTGAATCCTGGAAAGATCCTAGAGTGACTGTGAACCTGACCCTAATCTCCGCTGGCCATTCAAGCAGGTTGCCACTGTGTTTGAGGTTGTGCAAGGTCAGAAACTTCAGTGAAGATGAAAAATATCAGCTCAATATTGTCCCTTTACATAACGTGGTTTCGGGGGAGATGAAGTTGGTAAGAACAGCCCTTTTCATTCTCTGACTCAGTCGGCTGTGGGCTGCTGGAGACTGGCTGAAGGGGTACCTGGCGTCAGAACCGGGATGCAAGAGGGTACTGATGGGTCCCTAATCATGTGAGAGGTTCGGATCTGGAGATCTGGTTGCCAAAGGTTTAGAGCAGACTGTGTGGCTGCGGGGTGCTGGAGCCAAATCCACGGGCACTCGGTGACTCTGGGGGTGGTGGGGGGGGGACCATCTCTCTTTTGCTTCTCCTTTTCTGACTGTAAGGGCACTTCAGGCAATTTCTGCCGCTGACGAATCTCTCCACATTATGACAGACAAAAGGCAATTTCCTGTAAATTGACACTTTTTATTACATGGCAATAAATTGAATCTTGAATCTTCATTTCGAGGGTTAACTCTGACTCTTTCCATAGATGGTGCCTGACCTGTTAAGTGTTTCCAGTGCCTTCTCTTCCAATTTTACTGAAAACTAGTTGCTCTGTGAGTAAATGCGAAATGTCATTTTCAGACCAGTGAAGATTAAAACAATCTCATTGCAGATGAATATTGTGCATTGCACTCCTATTGACTGTTTGAGGGAGCTCTATGATTTTGATTCTATGATGAGGAGGCAGATGACCTATTCTTGCTCCTATTTCTTATGTTCTAATGCCAAGTAAGAAGAGGATTTGACGGACTGAGAATCCTGTCTAAAAATGTGTCCAAATGGCATGAGGGCACCCAGAAACATGCACTACATCTCCCAGCTCCCGACTTTCCCAGCACAACACCTTTATCTTGTGTTTTATTAACTAAATTCTTGACCCTCTTTTCAACAAATAGTGGATAACCACTGGAACGGGCGTTGGGCGACATTGATGGCCACTCTTTGCCTTACGGCAGGCAGAAGGCACTTTCCTGTAATATCTGCTCTACACTATTACACGACGATGAAGGAATCTTGAATCTTGAAAACGTTCTTAGATGGACCAATGAGTAAGGATGGTGAAGATAGGACGCTGTGTGATTAAAACCTTGGGATTCCCCCAACATGAGTTGTCAGCTTAAGAAGTGACTGAATTTCTCCAAACCAGCAGGAATACCCAGGAACAACTCCTGAAACTTGGGAAGGAACAAACAGAAGGAGCACAGGTATTTGAAGGTTGAAAATTTGGAGCATCTTCTTCAGGACTGATGCACTTCAAACAGGTAGGCCTGTCATTTTTTTTAGCTCTGACTTCAGTTAATATTAACTTAAAAAGCATAGTTTCAAAATACAGCAGTATTATTTTGGAAAGAAATGTTACAATCTTTTGCATTGTAAACAACATAAGACAGCCAGAAGCCTGGAAACGGTCCTGGAGAAGAACATCATGAAACTATCATGTTTCTGTGTGTTGGTATTTGTTGGATCACTTCTTGGGATTATCAACATGTTTGTGGGGCATAAGAGAATAAAATATGGGATGGTTTGCAGATTTGGCTCCATTAAATCAAATCTAGAAATCTCTCTTACTTGCTCATCTGATATCTCGAATCCAGGGATGGTGTAAGGAGGAATAAAATCACCAAGAGTGCTCTGATACTGCCTCACCGATCATTCGCATCAGTAGACAAGAATAGACTTGGGTATGATTTCTACACCTTGTTCCACTAGGGTTGTCAACTGAAGAAGTGACTAAAATTCTCCAAAACAGCAGGAATATCTACGACTCATTGACTCTCCTTTCTCGCTTCTTGCATTGGAGATTTAATTTAATTTTAATGCAGACATATAGCACGGTAACAGGCCCTTCCGGCCCATGAACCCATGCCACCCAATTGACTTACAACCACCAGTATGTTTTGAACAGTGGAGCACCCAGAGGAAGCCCATGCAGACATGGGGAGAATGTTCGAATTCCTTACAGACAGCATTGGATTCAAACCTTGGTCACTGGCGCTGTAGTAGCATTGCACTAACTGCTACGCCAGCCATGCTGTTCAAGACCGACTCCAGGCACAAACTGAGTGTCGTACTATTGGAGATATCACATTTCAACTGGAGCTGCTAGCTGCAATCTTGTATGAACTTTGCAGATTCATGGGCTTGATTTCAAAAATTGCTGGCCAGTGTCCTGGACAATACTTATTTCTCAACTGATGTCATGAAAACAGATAATTAGGTCATATTTCATTCCTGCTTGTTCAGCTCTGTGCAAATTGGCTGTCATGTTTTCTGCATTTCAACACCCACTCTAATTCTGAAATGTCTCATTGGCTGTAAAACAAAAGTGCTTTGCCTCACATTCAAGGTGACATATAAACGCAAGCTCATCCAGGAAGGTGTAAAATTATGAAAGGCATAGATAAGATGAAGGTAGATAAGTTCTTTAATTTGGTCAGTGTGGTAACTTCTACTTTTAAAAAGAACCACTTGACAACTTCAAGCTTGAAAGAACAACTTTATCTGGGACGGACAGACGGCAGATGGGCACTTGTCTTCTATCTCTGATTCCACCCCCTCCCCCTCCCCCCCGCAACACACAGGATGTCCTCCAAGCTAGTACAAGGAACACAGGAAGTACAGAAGACAGACAGGAAGTAAAACCCTTCCCAGCCTCACTTTAGAAACAGCTCACATTACAACACTTCTCCCCCCCTTAAAATCTGACATTCCCCAAATATAAACAAACATTGGTGTCATTAGTTTGTGTACTCCTAAAACCTGTAATAACATCTCAGCAACAATTTAAAAATATAAAAACATCTAAAACAAAGTGGCAGATTCCACATTCATTTTACTAAAAAAACTGTCCAATCAAAGGTGCAGTCTGTTAGGAGGGTTTGCAAATGCACTGTGATCCGCGCACTGACCCAAAGACCCAGCAGGCACCACTGACAAAGGTGTTTTGAGTAGATCTGGGGCTGGGGGAGTAACAGGGGTATGTGTGTCCATGTGGGAATGTTCATCCTCTTCAGATATTCTGCCAGCATCTCTCTCTCTCTCTCTCTCTCTCTCTCTCTCTTTCTCTCTCTTGCAATGTGACTGGGGAACATTCTTCCACAGCACTCTGTTTTACCACTGGAAACTCCATGGAACTGTCCGCCTCTGAGTATGTATCATGAGAAATGCATACGTGGTCCTCATGTCTGCAGAAAACACATCCATCAGTCAGCTTAACAACATAAGAGATGGGCCCACTTCTGCACAAGAATAACCCCGGGTGGCCATTGCTGATTGGTCATCACTTAGACATTGTCATCTGGTTTTTAACTGTCTTTCTTGCACATGTTGATCATGTCACCTCTCCTGCTTTCCCTGCTCTCTCTCTCCACTCTTGTCTTCATGTCTGGGCGCAGCAGGTCCAAACTTGACTTAGGCCTATGGCCCGTCAGCATCTCCACTGGAGTGCTTGCAGTTGTAGTCTGCAGCGTCAGCTGGTATTTAAACAAGAAACGTGAAAGCCTGATTTATGTGCCATCAATAAGGTTGAAGTTTGAAACTATCAAGCTTTTATTAACTAAAGACTGGAACAAGCATCAACCTCATTGACTGATCTAAGCAAAGAGAAAAGGGGAGCATGCAAGGGGCTATGGGTAGGATCGGTCTTGGAAATCAATCATGGCATAACAGTGGTTTACCATATTGATGCTGAGAGAGTCCCTTGTCAATCCCTTCAGGCCTTCTTTCACTGTCTAAACTACCCGCTCAGCCAAACCATTTCAGGCTGGGTGGAAAGGGGTATCTGAATGTGATGAATGTCATTCTGCTGTATGATCTCAGTGAATAGTCAGGTCATTATTAGTGACCAGAGTGTCGGATAACTCCTGGACTCTGATAATGCCTGAGTTTGTCTATGGCTGAGTGGGCTGTAATGTTGCCCATGATGTGAGTTTCTCTCCATTTGTAATGGGCATCCACCATTACTAGAAACAGCTGCCCCATAAAAGGGCCAGCAAAATCCAAACTTAGCCCTGGGCACTCCCAAAGGAGCTGCTGGTGGCATTTTCTGATTGATCTGACATTGTGTACATGATTTTACCTTGTGCCCCAAATCTTGATCCATTCTTGGCCACCAGATGTTGGATCCTGCAAGGCCTTTCATTCGAGACACCCCTGGATGAGTCTCATGAACTTCCTTCACAATCTTTGAAAGGCCAGGGGGAGGCACGATGACCCCCTCCCAAGAAAATGCAGCCATCCTGCAGACGCAATTCTGTCTTACATTTGGCATAAGACTTCAGTTCCACTCCTTCCACGGCCCTGGGCCATCCTTGTAAAAGAAAAGACTTGACGAGACAGGACTGGGTCCCTCTCTGTCCACTCCTTTATCTAAGTTGCCGTTACAGGTGTGTTTCACTGACAGCCTTTCCAATGAAAACATCATCTCTGGAGGCACACATGTAATATCCAGCATCTCAGGTAAAGGTAGACGACTCAGCGCATCGGCATTTCCATTATCCCCACCTGCTCTGTACACAATAGTGTTCTGGCAATGTGAGAGCCCAAAACTGTATTCTAGCTGAGGCTAGCGGTAGGACACATCTGGTCTCACTGAGCAGGCTCATCAGTGGTTTATGAACCGTATAAATTGTGACTGCACTTCCATAGGGGTACTGATGAAAATGTTTGACTGCAAAAACAATGGCCAGACCTTTTTTGCCTAGTTGTGAATATCCATTCTCAACAGCCTTTAGGATACATGAAGCAAAACCAATATGCTTCTCTGAACTGTCCTACATTACACATGAGAGAACTGCCCCGACTCCATAGGGTGAGGCATCACATGAAAGGGATTTCTCCTTATCTGGGTCATAGTGAACCAGCAGCTTCGCTGAGTGGAGGAGCTCTTTCACATCCTTGAAAGCTTCCTCCTGCTCTTCACTCCACTGCCTTTGCCCTTGAGAGGGCAGGAGGAAACTTGCTATAATAATTCCCCGTGCCCAAAAATGATTCAAGTTCTGTGAAGCCCTTTGGGCTTGGGGCCTTCCTGATAGCTCTCACTTTGTCCTCTACTGGGCAGAGCCCCTCATCTCTGATCTTGTGTCCCAGGCAGGTCACACTCGGTACCAGGAGCACACGTTTGCTGCGTTTCAATCACAGCCCTGAAACTGAGAGCCCCTTCAACACCTGTTCCGAGTTAGCTAGATGCTCCACCTCCATGGCCCCCCATGATCAAAGTATCATCCAGGTGCACTGCTACATGCAGAATCCCCTGCCACATTGTGGCCATTGTCCTTTAGAAAATGGTGGGGCTGGACGCCACTCTAAACACCAGGCAATGGTATTTAAATAATCCCTATGTTTGTTAATTGTAATTTACCTACTGGCTGGAGAGCTTCCAGTCCTACTCAATGGCCACACAAGAAACCTTGAATTCTGATAGTCTCCGGATCTCTGCAAGTCTCTCTAGAATCAGCACCAAGGGATTTGCTATCATCAGGGACTGTGCAACTTATGAGTCACCCACGAAGGCTTGAAGCTTCAGAACAATATGCTGGTGAGACACCGGCCCTCTCAATGTCAGCAACATCCAGGTGAGTCACCAGATAATTATATTCTTGAACTGTGGCCCCGACCAGAAAATGCCACTATGAAGCGGTCACGGCCAGGTGTGAGAGGACGAAAAAATCCGGGGCACCATCGTGGCAGGAGTGAGGTTGAGGTACGTGAGGCAGTGACTGCTAGAGTTGGGGAAGAAAGATTTGGCCAGCACCCTGGAGCTGGCGAAAGCACTCAAAGAGGCCCAACTAAGAGCTGATGATCTCACGGGTGAAGGCGGTGCTTTTTCAGAAGACCGGGTCAGTGGGGCACTGGTGACCCCCAAAGCCCCAGTACAGACTGCTGTAGCCAGACGTGACCAGGGATGCTACTTTTGTGGGCAGTCATAGCTCCCCTGCTCTCGATGCACCATGAAGGATACGTGTGCTCAGGTTGCAGTAAGCAAGGGCACTGGGTGAAGGTCTGCAGGGCCAAGGGGAACCAAAAGAGGACGATTGCATGTGGGACCTCCAAGTAGGTGATCGACTCGTGCCTGAGTCATGGAGTGCAGGTCCCAGCCTCTCCATGCTGTTTGCTGTTGGCATCTTGTTGCGTCTCGTGGCGAGACCCGCCACCGGAAGTGAAGCATCACGGGAAGCCATGGTGGCCATCTTGCCATGCCTCGAGATCAACGCCATCTTGTCTGCCCGCGAACCAAGATGAGAGAGTCAACATCGACATGGGGAGCAACGTGGTTTCCGGAGCACTGGCCTCGGTCGTCCTGGATCAGGCAATAACTCGGCAAATTAATTACACAATGATGGAGGTAAAGGACACTTAACTGATTGCTTGGTAGACATGGGCTTCATTGAGAGTTTTATAAACTCTGTGACTGCTCTGTAGTACAACTTAAAAATGTATCCGTCAGACTATTGTATTTTCCTAGCTTTGCACTCGCACTCTGCGACGATCCGGGGTATTGTATAGTACATCTAACTGTAAAAGGGAGTAATTTTGTAAGTTCCGATTGTATTTACTGAAGGATTTATGTGCTCCTGTGTTGCTGGGCCTGGACTTCCTGTTTCACCTTAAAGGCATGATCATGCAGTACTCTGGCCCACTTTATCCGATCACGGTGCAGAACGGAGGGTCCCAAAAGCCGGACGCCACATGTGGCCTCTCCACCCTAAATATTGATTTCCCCACCCCACTGTTTCTGAACCTAACTCTCGATTCCAAGCTGATAGCCACAAAGAACAGGTAATACAGTGTGGGAGATTGGGAATTTATTAGAGCCGAGATGCAATGGCTGCTTAATGAAAATATCATTGAGCCCAGTAACAGCCCATGGAGAGCCCAGGAGGTAGTTGTGAAAGCAGGAGAAAAGTCCAGGCTGGTGATTGACTACAGCCAAACAATTAATCAATTTACATTCCTAGACGCATACCCACTCCCTTGAACTTTGGACATGGTAAACAAAATTGTGCAGTGTCGGGTCTATATGACCAATGACCTAAAAGCTGTATACCATCATTTACTGATCCGTTCTGAAGACCGCCTCTACATGGCATTTGAGGTAGACAGATGGTTCTATCAGTTTTGGCATCACTAACGGGGTCTCGCTTTTCCAGAGACAGATGTAAAAAAAGGTCGATGAATATGGATTAAAGGCCTCCTTCCCTTATCTCAGCAATGTCACCATTTGTGGACACTCTCTGGAAGACCATGATGCCTCATGTAAAACTCCAGTAAATGTGTGTTCCGGACAAAATGTCTGATGATTCTGGGCTACATGGTGGAGAATGGCGCCATTGGTCCTGACCCTGATTGAATGCACTCCCTGTTAGACCTCCCAATCCTGATGACCATGAAGACCTAAGGAGGTGAATGGGCTTCTTTTCTTACTATGCCCAGTGGGTCCTTCACTACGCGTATGAGGTCCACCCCTCTTAAAATCCACCTCCTTATCATTATCAGCTAAAGCCCAGGTGGCTTTTCACCACTTTTAGAGCTACATCGCAAAGGCCACCATGCATGAGAATGCGCCATTCAGGGTGGAAAGTGATGCCTCTGATGTAGCTCTGGCGGCTACCCTTAACCAGGCGGGCAGGACAGTTGCCTTTTTTTCCTGTACCCTACAAGGCCGCAAGCTTCGAAACCCATCTGTGGAGAAAGAAGCACCAACCACTGTAGAGGCCATCAGGCACTGGAGGCATTACCTGGCCGGCTGAAAATTTACACTGCTCACCGACCAGCGATCAGTGGCATTTATGTTTAATAATGCAAAAAGGAGTAAGATAAAGAATGACAAGATCACTAGGTGGAGGATCAAACTCTCCACTTATAATTATGAAATAGCATACAGGCCAAGTACTCTCAATGAACCTCCAGATGCTCTGTTAAGAGGAAGCTGTGCCTCTGCACACACTGGCCAGTTGCGGTCACTGCACGATGAGTTTTGCCACCTGGGCTTCACTTGCATGGCTCATTTCCTCAAGGCCCGCAACCTGCCCTACTCCATTGAGGATATCAGGGAAATGACCAGGTCCTGCCAGGTCAGCACTGAGTGCAAATTGCACTTCTACCGCCCCGACAAAGTGCATCTGATAAAGGCATCTTCTCCTTCAAACAACTCAGTGTCGATTTCAAGGGTCCCCTCCTTTCCACCATGTACTTTCTTAATGTCATCAACAAGTATTCATGCTTTCCGTTCGCCATCCCCTGCCCAGAAATGACCATGGTCATCAGGGCCTTGAACTCCATTTTCATCTTGTTCGGGTATCCCAGCTATATCCATAGCAACCAAGGGTCATCATTTATGAGTGAAGAGCTATGCCAATACCTGCTTGTAAGAGATATTGCCTCAAGCATACTGGCTAGCTACAATCCCTGGCGGAATGGACAAGCTGGAAAAGGAAAATGTGACAGTATGGAAGGCTGTGAAACTAGCTCTCAGGTCCAAAGGACTTCCAGACTCACGCTGGCAAGAAGTCTTACCCACGGTGTTCCACTCCATATGGTCACTTCTCTGCATTGTGACCAATGCAACTCCGCATGAGCTAATGTTCACTTTACCGAGAAAACCTATATCCAGGACCACCCTCCTGGCTTGGCTAATGGTACTGGGGCCGGTCCTGCTGAGTAAGTTGGTGAGGAGGAGCAAGACAGACCCCTGATTGAGAAGGTGCACCTGCTTCACGCCAACCCAACGTATGCCTATGTGGCATACCCTGTCTCGATCGGAGACCTGGCACCCACTGGAACTGAGGATCCATTGCCTCAAACAAGCCAGGAACTACCAAATACCCCACCCAAGGTTCCAGACAACACTGCTTGGAAGGTGGGTCAATCCACTCCACAACCAGAGCCGGAGCCCTCAAGTCCCAGTAACTCTGCTCCATAGGGAGTCCAAGAAATTCAGGAAGCCCAAAGTCCTCCAGAATAATGAGACCTCCTGACAGACTCAACTTGTAAATATTTATAAATTATTAGGATTTTTTTTAATGTATGGTCTCTGTTTTTCACCGGCAGGTTCTATTCTGAAAGAAGGGGTGACTGCAGTAAACCGGAATTCACTGTCTGTGTTGTTCTGATGGCTGGCTCCTCCCTTGGCTTCACCCTCACCCACCCCAATATAAACTCTGGTTTTCCCACCTTACCTCAGATTCACCTGAGGACTATTGTATCTACTGGCCATTGATTATAAGCCATTAAAAGCGTGATTGTACTCCTCTCAAGCCTCTTGAGTTCAATCAGTTGCATTACAAAGGGATTACTTGAGGTGGTATGTGAGTGGGGGTGGAGGGAAAAATTAAGAACTACTGGTTTAAAGACAACGATCAAACCCTTTACGACAATTTTACTCAAAAATTCATTCACATATCTCTGAAACCATGCTGTTGAAAATTGGCTTAACCTGCAGGGTGATGATGACCAGAACATTGTTTTTATGTCATTAAAGCAAATACATGTATGTAGACCAGTGGTTCTCAACCTTTTTCTTTTGCACTCACATCCCACTTTAAGTAATCCCTATGTCATCAATGCTCTGTGATTAGTAGGGGATTGCTTAAGGTGGGATGTGGGTGGAAAGAAAAAGTTTGAAAACCACTGTTTTAATCGTCCCTCATTGACTCATTATGTGCACGGTTTCAGAACTCCAAAGGGAATAACAATTTTTCTCCAGCAAAATATTTCAGTAACAATTGAGACGAGAGCAGTGGTTCTCAACCTTCCCTTCCCACCCATGTACCACCTTAAGCAATCCCTTACCAATCACATAGCACCGACGGCATGGGGATGACATAAAGTGGGATGTGACCTTTGAATTTATACTCTGACTTTAACATTGTGAAATATCTGGCATCTCTTCTGGGAAGTATGGTCAAATAGTGAGTCACATTGGGGGAAACTGGGGTGGCTGGATGAAAAGTTGGGTAGAGAATTTTTCATGAGTCTCCTTTAATAGGAAGTGATGGGGAAGGAATGAGATTTCCATGAGTGGTGGACAGAAATTCAGGCTTTAGCAGGCTGTAAGAAGGTATGTAATGGTACAGATGAATTTCAAAATGGTTTGTAGCATAATACTGGCAGGTAATTTGTTGTTTAGTGCTTATGCCTAGAGGACAAAAAAAAATTATTTTGGTGAGAACAAATCCTTTTTTTTTGTGGTTTCTGCAATGAAAATGCCAGGTACTTCTACCAAAACCAGGCCAACAGCCACCCATCACTCTGCCTCCCCACAGCACTTGAAACGATGAAGAACTCTAAAAAAAATTTCCAAGGTGATATTACCAACTAAATATTATTGCAGATTTAACATAATCTGCCTTCAATTAGAATTATGTGCTTCATCAATTGCCAAATATCACAGGGAAAATAGAGAGTTACCATTCCAGCTGGGGTTGCCATATGTTGCTGGGTCTGAATTATTCCACGTAGGATGACAAAACATCAGGCTTCATAAAATCAGAAACCAAAGTCAATTGGCACTGGAAAACGGAGAAGAGAACTTGAAGGTACTCGAACCTAGACAGGAGAACTGGTTCACAGCAAATTGGCAAATCGTTTGGACCAAAAAATATTCTTGTGCTATAGAGCAGAGTTAAATCAACCGGAAAAAAAAAATTGTTTCCCTTTCAATACATGAGAATGAAAGGGTCAAGTTAGGAGAAGATATGCCAGAATTTCAAATTTATCAAGCACTTTTGTAACAACTTTTGCACTATTCCAAAATCAAAATTAATTTCACTGCTACTGAACAGTACCAGCTGTTCAAATGTAACTGTTCATCCAGATTTTGGTCTATTAAAAAAAAGCACTAAATTGACATTCCTGTGTTTTCAGAGTGAATAAAGAGGCAATCCTCTACACCACTTGTTTTCAATTTTTTTTTCCCACTCACCTATCACCTTAAGTATTCCCTAAGCCATCGGTGCTCTGTGATTGTAAGGGATTGCTTAAGGTGGGATGTAGGTGGAAAGAAAAAGTTTGAAAACCACTGTTTTAATCGTACCTCTGACTTGTTTTGATCATGGTTTCAGAACTCCAAAGGAAATGGGCCAATGACAATTTTTTTCAACCATAATATTTCAGTAACAATTGGGTTGAGAGCAGTGATTCTCAACCTTCCCTTCCCACTCACATCCCACCTTAAGTAATCCCTTTCTAATCACAGAGCACCGATGGCATAGGGATTATTTACAGTGGTATGTGAGTGGAAAGAAAAAGTTTGAAAAGCACTGCTCTACATTACTTGTATGAGATGACTGGCTTTTAGAGACATGGCCTGTGTTTTGAATCACATAATTTGCCCTTTTGTCTGCCAGTGTTCTGGGTGAAGTAATTTATCAGAGCAAACAGAATCTTAAAGCAAATGTGTATACTTTAAGGATCATGCATCTGTTATAGCTGCAAGTTCCAGAGTTGTAATTATAGAATGTGACTTTGACCCTGAATTAACCCTGGTTAGTGGTCCTCGAGGCAACTCTGGCATTCTGCCAAGTGCTGCACGATTCAGCAGGACCACTTTGATTTTTCTTTTCCTGCTGCACAGATGCCGTCAGGGACATAATGGTGTAGAGAGGCTCAAGGCCAATACTACAACCAAGCCCTTCCTTGAAGCTTTTGTACTGCCCTCAAATTAATTAATAACAGGACATTGAACTGTGTGGTATTTTCTTGTTCTATTCACCGGTTGATGTTCATTCTATTTCCGTGTTAATTTGTGCTGTATGAGGCCACATCAAATGAATTCGTACCTATGTTTAAAACAATGGGAATTGTAACCTTTAGCTTCTGCATTCATTATTTGGGGGTTGGTCGAAGGTATTCTGAGCCAAGAGCCCACCAGACCATGTGTCTTTGAACCCATATATTCCCTTGTTGCTCTACTGCAGGATGTGATAAAGTGAGGAATGACAGAACAGTACATGGACCGGCCCTTCAGCCCACAATGTTGTGCTAACCTATATAAACCTACTCCACATCAATCTGAACCCATCCTTCCTCATGGTCCATAATCTTCCATTTTTGTATCATCCACATGAAATGTCCCTATTGGAACAGCCTCCACCCCTACCCCTGGCAAGGCATTCCTAGAATCCACTACTCTGTGTGTAAAAGAAAACTTCCTCTGACGTCTACCCTATATTTAACCCCACTCACCTTACACAGATGTCCTCTGCTATCAACCATATCCACCCTGAGAAAACGGTGCCAGCTGTCCATTCTAACTATGTCCTTAACAATCTTATGCACTTAAGTCGCCTCTCATTCCGTGTCACTCCAAACAGTAAAATCCCAGCTCGTTCAAATTTTCCTCCAACTCTATATCTGTACATGTATGTCGGTTCTCCATGCAAAGCAATTCGGAGCACTCTAGAAATGTAAGGGAAACATTTGGTGCTGAATGCTATGACCTCATTGAATTTAACTTTTAAGTACATGGACCGGACTGGTCCATTGAACTTGCACCAGGGACACCTCAATTAGTTACAGTGTTGCATATCAATGTACATTCAGAATAAAACCAAGTGGCCAAACCCAGTTCAACAAAGCAAAGCAACATTGGCAGAAGCTCTTCACAAGCCTGTAGAGTTAGACAAAGGAGAAAGCGAGAGACAGCAGAGGAACACCAGTCTCGTCCCTCAATGTTGATGCTTCCAGACATGCAAGGAGCAGGCAGCAGGAACGATACACCCATCTCATTGTTCAGGCCTCCAGACAGTAAGGACCAGGCAGTGTTTTATTTCCCAGGCAACACCAGATATCCTGCTAGTATGACTTAAATTTTTAATTAGATATTAAATTTAGTCATTGTAATGGTATGGATTGTGTGTGCTAATTGGCTCAGGCTGGCCCGCCCCCTGATGACACTCTCACCTGGACTCCGCCCCTGGGACCCAGGCCATAAAGGTCAGGCCACCTCTCCCTTCCCTGCACTTCCAAGCTTGGATCCGGGCCAGCTCAAGTCTTCTGTACAATAAAGCCTATTGTTCCCCTCAGTCTTTGTCCTTGTGATTATTAGGGCAACTGGTAGTGTGCAACAACCATAGAGCATACTGACAGGTCATTTCAGTCCATGAGCCTGTGCCATCCAATTAACCTACAACCCCCGTGGAAAACCCACGCAGAAACAGGGAGATCATACAAACTCCTGACAGATAGCATGGGATTCGAACCCCGGTCCCGATCGCTGATGCTGTAACAGCGTTGCGCTAACCACTCCACCAGCCGTACCATATAATCTGAGGATTTTTTTTAACATCCTTGAGCAACTTCAGGACACCACGGCAGCGTTCATGGGACTTTCTGAGTTGTAGTCAAAATTCAGTAGAAAAAAACATGGCAGCACTGAGGTAATACACTATGGTTCTTCAATTTGAACTACTGTTAGTTGAAGGATCAGAAAGACTCTGGAACACCATGGACCAGGAACTGGTAAATGGGATTAGCATAGATCAGTGGTTCTCAACCTTTTTCTTTCCAGTCACATACCACTTTAGGTATTCCCTATGCCATCGGTGGTCTGTGATTAGTAAGGGATTGCTTAAGGTTGGATATTGGTGGGAAGAAAAAGTTTGAAAACCACAGTTTTAATCGTACCTCATTGACTCGTTATGTGTTCGGTGTCATAACTCCAAAGGAAATGGGCTAATTAAAATTTTTCTCAAGCAAAATATTTCAGTAAAAATTGGGTCTAGAGCAGTGGTTCTCAATTTTCTCTTCCCACTCACATACCACCTTAAGCAATCCATTACTAATCATGGAGTACCGATGGCATGGGGATTACAATGAGTGGAAAGAAAAAGTTTGAAAACTACTGGTGGAGATGGTTATCTGATTGTAAGCATGGTGCCGGTGGGCTGCTTCTATGCTGCATGACCAAGATTCAATCTCATCCAAAGGATACCACGTCTGGCAATGTACGGTCTCTTGTGCTGCACTGCTTACTTGAGTACACTGTAGGTCGGAGTCTGCTAAATAAAGACAGAGGAATAGAAGAAGCAGAAGATAGGTAGGCCATTTTCCCTTTGAATGAAACATGACAGGCTGCAAAGACTGATTGTAATGAAAATACAGAAATGGTGGAGGAACTCAGCACGTCTCACAGCGTCCACAGAAGGTGAAGATGTATAACGGCTGAGGAGAAGGGAAGATGGGGTAGAGGGAGGAGTACAGAGTAACAGACAAAAGAAAATAATTAGATATGGTTAGAAGGACAGGAGAGGGGAAAAGTGAGAATTGATGGGGGTGGGGGGATTGGCTCTGTGAATGCAGAGCTGGGGGAAAAGAGGGAAAATATTATATATATTTCTAAATAGAGAGAGAGAAAGAGAAAGAGAGAGTGAGAGATAGAGATAGTGAGAGAGAGAATGAGAGTGACAGAGACAGAGAGTGAGAGGCAGAGACAGAGAAAGTGAGACCAAAAGAGAGTTAGAGGAAAGGAGATAAAGGGATAGATGGGGGGTTGGGGGGGGGGAAGAGACCTAGAGAAGTCTATGTTAATGCTATCTGGTTGGAGGGTGCCCAGATGGAATATGAGGTGTTGTTCTTCCAATTTGCAAGTAGCTTCAGTCCAGCAGTGTATGAGACCATGGACGAACATGTCGGCATGGGAATGGGGCAGGGAACTGAAATGGATGGCCTCTGGGAGATCCCTGCTATTGTGGTGGACAGAGCGTTTTGAGTCTACTCAACCATTCAATGAGATCATGCCTAACCTCTCACCCAAATCCAATTTTTTCCCCCATCCTCATTTCCTCGATTCCTGTAACAACCAGATAATTGTTGCCCCGTGATTTGAATGCCATAATAACTGAGCCTCCATGGCCCTGTGGAATAGACAATTTGAAAAATTCACATCATCCAGAAAGTACTTATTGTTTCAGCCTAAAGCAGCCAGCTATTTATTTTAAGACCATAGCCCCAAATGCTTAAGTATCCTTCTCGTATCCATCCTGCTGCATCCCCAAAGAATTACAACGAATGTTTCATGCTGCAATGTGGAAAATTAACTGCATTTTTCTAATGGCCTAACTCAGAAAGGTTAGTGATAGGCTCAGCTTGTTCCCCAAAGGGACCCCAACTGGTCTCACACCTCATCATTCTCCACTCCAACTGATGAGGGTGGAAATGTGACACTAGAACATCAGTTAATAGTTCAGAAAAACCCCTGTTATCCTGAATTCAACCAAATAGCAGCCTCAAGCAACCGGCAAAAAAGGAATCGCAGAAAATAAAGAGGTAAAAATTACGGTTTAAAATTGGCACATCTCGCCATGAGTTGCCAATCATGCAACTTCCCATCTACAAAAAAAACCAGTAAAATACACTTATCCTGCATCTACCAATGCCTACATGTGCCAGATTCCAGGGGTTTTACAGTCAAATGACTGGCAAATGTATAGACTGCCATCTATTTGACTGAGGAGATCAAAACATTTCAAAAATGTAAAGCAGACATCACCCCCTAGAAATTGACCTAGATGTGAGGAGACTTATTCCCTCAAATAAAATATATTAACATGAATATATATGTATATACAGTAAAGGAAAATATAATCCTCATGCCATATTGCTAATCACATTTTGTTGTTTTACACTGTAGTGTTAACCATTAACTTTGCGACTAATGCTTTGTTGTGTTGGGTTCAAACATGCTTGTTCTAAAAACTACCTTGAGCCTGGAGTTGCGTTCATAACTTGCTTTATTTTAACATATCCTTGGTGAATATCTACAAGCGTTGGCATCGCCTGCTGCACCCAAGCCCGCCAGATGCATAACTCTCCCGAATGCAAATGTCCCGCCCTGTGACATCATCAGCCTGCTCAATGTCCTGCCAATAGTGTTACAACACATGATTAAGCCTTCTTCAGTTGTTTGAGGTGCTTCCCCATTAATCTCAGCCCCTCAAGTCTGGGAGCAAAAGGAACATAAAGCAACAATCACAACCGTTTTTTGGCTATGCCCTGCTGAGGACTCTGCTCAAAGTTTAAGGGACCATGTCCCTGTGAAGCAGTCAAGTTTAGATTTTTCTCTCCATACTTCTCTCCTGGCGACTACATTTAAAATATTCCATGATTTCAGTCAGTGTCATTGCCCCTTAAATGTGCTGTGACCTCCAGGGTATGTCCTCCATTGAGAATGGCCTTCGCCACAGCTCCCTCTCATTGGCTGCGCCAAGCCTCAGTGCACCCTTCAGCACGTAGTCTTGCAGCCTGGAATGTGACAGTCAGCAGCATTCCCACACGGACATCTCGCTGTGCTGGGAGGCCAAAGATCAGATTGATGATCGTCCAGCTGCACTTAAACCTTCTCTCAAAATGAGAAGCCCAGATTCTGTCTAGTTCCAGCCTCAGATGCTTTATTTACTGACACAATTCTCCTCCCAGATTCACATTTAGGTCTTTTTGCAAAATTTACCATTTTGGTCACAACCTCGTGCAATCTTTGTGAACTCTGTCAGAGGGAGTTTGAAAACTTTATTGAATGGTGCACCAACAATACCCCCCTCACTCGATACCACCAAAACTAAGAGCTGATTGTGGACTGTAGGAATGGAAAATCAGAGGTGTATGATCCAGAGGTCATTGGGGGAATCAGAGGTGGAGAGGGTGAACAAATTGAAGTTGATGAGAGATGTTATCTCACAGGATCTTTCCTGGACCAACACACTAATGTCATCGTGAAGAAAGCACATCGGAGCCTCTAATCCCTCGGGAGTTTTCAAACTTTGGTATGACATCAGAAACCTTGGCAAACTTCCACAGATATGTGGTGAAAAATGCGCTGATTGGCTGCAACATGGCCTGGTGTGGGGCCACCAATATCCCTGAGCGCAAAGCCCTGGAAAAGGAAATGGACAGAGACCAGTACATCACAGGCAAAACCCTTCTTACCATCGAGTACGTGGAACCCTGTCGTCGGAGACCAGCAGTAATCATCAAGAATCCACACCACCCAAGATATGTTCTGTTCTCACTGCTGCCATCAGGAGAGAGGTGTAGGTGCCACAAGACTTGCACCACCTGGTTTAGAAACAGTTGTTTCCCCTCCACCTTCAGATGTGTTTACTTTTTTTTTCTTTGTATACATATCTTGCTTCTTCAGTATAGATAACAGTTACTGAGAAGTAGAAATCTGCCTGACCAGCAGAAAAAAAGAATCTCAGGGTTGTATGTAATGTAGTGCATGTACTCTGACAATAAATTTGAAATTTGAACTTGGGTTTGGAAACCTCTAGGGCCTGACTCTCGGAACTGCAGCCAAGTGGGTCTGTCTAAGAAGGGTTCCAAAACGTGGTTGACAACTTATTTGCATCTGGAAGGGGCCTGCTGCCTGTGGCAAACATCTGCATTCCAGTCCTCATCAAAATGGCCAAGTGGCAGGTTCCAACTCTTTTTCAGCCTTTTTCCAACTATATGTTCAGCTGGTCTCTGAGCTGAGAACTTCTTTTAAAATAAAAGTACTTTTCATTACCTTCCAAGTATGAGTGAGATGTTCTCAGATGTAATGAGTGAGATGTTTTCAGTGAATTTACAGAAGCAGAAAAAACTTACTTAAAAATTAGGCCTATGTTCTCCCCATGGACCTGCATCCATCTAGTCTCAAAGCTGTTGTGGATTATGCAAAAGGAAAATATCCTAACTACTGACAGGATCAGTTATTCTTTGGACAAGGTAACTTTGGAAATCAAAAAGATAATGTGTGTTGAAATTAAACAGTCAATCAACTGGTCTGAACATCTCCTTCCAATATGATTCAGAATTTTCGAGTCAAGTTTATTGTCATCTGATTGTACAAGTACAACCCAATGAAACCGCGTTCTCCGGTCCTCACTGCAAAACATGCAGACGCACACAGCCAGACATCACCCACATACGGACAAATACAGTACAACTCGGATTATCCGAATCAGATTCTCCTTATTTATCCAATTTTTTTTTAAAATTCAGATAAACGAGGATTTCTGAAACATATCAGAAATCCTCATTTATCCAAAAGTTTTTTGGAGCTGAACTGACTTCAGAGGTTGAAAACAAAATTCACTTGACAGGAAATTAGAGCGTTTATCATCTTCGTTTCAGGTAACTCCCTACCCTCTCACTTTCTCACTTTACCTTCTCCGATTGACATTTCTCTTCAACTCTCCCTCTCAAACTGCGTGCTCCTGTCTCCCAGCCACAAGTGGTCGGAAGAATCCTTGTCACGGCATCATCATGGAGAGCGGCTGCCCGGGCACGAGCGGGGACACTGGACCCATGGGCAGGAGTAGGGACCTCGGGCTCCCGGGCAGCAACAGGGTCTTGGTGGGGAGGTGTTGGTGATTGGTGGCAGCTAGTATTTTTTTGGTAAGAATTAAACATTATTTTAATGCTTAAAAAGCCTTCCCTTGTTGTTTGTTGTTGTTTAAACACTGTTGCAAGTGATTTGCTGTTACTACTGGGATGTTTTTAAAAATGACCAGTTCTCCAAAAAAAAATCATTTATTTGACATAGGCCTAATCCCGTCCATTTCGGATAATCAGAATTGTACTGTAATATGTATTTATATTCAAGTATATTATTTATAAAATGAGAGTCTCAGCTGGTTAGTGTGAACAGTTCCTTTGGTCGTTCAGCATCCTCACTGCCTGTGGGAAGAAGCTGATCCTCAGCCTGGTGGTGCTGGCTCTGATACTCCTGGATCTCTTCCCCAATGGAAGTAGGCGAAAGATGCTGTGTGCAGGGTGGAAGGGATCCTCAATGATTTTGCACACCCTCTTCAGATAACGATTCCAGTAAATTACTTCAATGGCAGGGGGGTGTGGGTGGGGGTTAGGGAAGGGAGACTCCATTGATCCTCCCTGCCACTCTTACAGTTATTTGGATTGACCTCCAATCCACTTCTCAAATTGATGGAAAATCCATTTTTCATTAAGATTAAGTTCTATATTCTACTGAATATTGGCAGGAGTCATTAAAACCTCTGAATGACTGTCCCACTATGTTGGCAAATGCTTACATAGATGTTATCCAAGAGCTAAAACACAAATGATAATCCCACTAGAAAAAAAAATGAAGCAGATTATCCTGAACAACTCACAATTCAGCCTGGAAAGGAGATCTCTGCTTGGTAATCTTTGTGGAGTGCCATGGACCTTAAATCCAGATCATTATTCTGAACAGAGTGAATTGAACAAGAGTATTCAAGTTCAAATCGCAGATTAAAATTTAGGTCAGGTAGCAGGGAATTCTTCATACAACCTGAATAACTGCATGATGGATTATATCGTAAATTGAGCAATATCAAATTGGCTGCACAGTATAAACCACATGCAATTTTCCTTTACACTGAGCATTTGAAGTAATAATAAGACTGTGAATTACATTACTCGTTTTTCACTGCAGTCCAAAATTACAATTACCCCAGTGTATTATTAACAGTTGGAATGAGTTTCCAGGAAAAAAAAGAATAAATACTGAAAATATTTGGTGGAACAATATTCAAAGAATGGCACTTCTGTGTTTCAAACCAGAATCTCTTTTAAGTCAACAACTGTAAGGTACAGTGCAATGCATGGACAAATAAAAATGTATCACCTCTTGTCCCCACACCCACCAATTCACCCCTCATCCCCACACCCACCATCTCACTTCTCATCAACACACCCACCACCTCACCCCTCATCCCCACACCCACCACCTCACCTCTTGTCTCCACACCCACCATCCCACCCCTCGACAACACATCCACCAACTCACCCCTTGTCAACACACACACCATCTCACGCTCGTCACCACACCCACCAACTCACCCCTCGTCCCCTTGTCACCATACCCACAAACTCAAATCTCATCCCCACACCCACTATCTCACCCCTTGTCAACACACCCACCATCTCACCCCTCATCCCACACCCACCAACTCACCCCTCATCCCCACACCCACCAACTCACCCCTCATCTCCACATACACAAAATCTCTTTCCTCTTTACCACATCCTCCATCTCACCCACATACACCATCTCTTTCCTCATTTCCCCCACACACACCATCTCTCTGAATTGGACTGCCTCATCTTCAGGATGAATGGCCAATCCCTATATACCCCCATCTCCCATACAGAAGGTCTTAAAGCATTTCACTTCTTTCTGGACTTTCAAACACACAACAGAGTTGGACGACCAGACACATTTTTCCCTCTCCTCCCATCTCTGCCTTCTATAGGGACTGCTCCCTCCATGACTCCATCATGCATTCATCCCTCCACACCAAACCTCTCACCTCCCCCCACACACCTTTCTCTGTAGCCACAGGAGGGGCCAAACATGTGCCCACACCTGCTTCTTCACCACAGTCCTGGGCCCCAAACAGGCAACACTTCACTTGCGTAGTTTCAGGATTGATTTACTGCACCTAATGCTCCCTTTGTGGCCTTCTCTACGTCAGAGAGACTGGGCACAGACTGGGAGATCGCTTCGCTGAGCACCTTTGTGCCGTCTGCACCAGTGACATAGACCTCCTAGTAGCCAACAATTTCAGTTCTGTGTTACACTCCCATACTCACATGTCTGTCCATGTATTATCCCACCAGGACCACCTGTAACTTGGAGGAACAACACCTGATGTTCCGTCTGAACACTCTCGAGCCAGATGGCATTAACCGACTTTTTCAGTTTCTGCTGATCTGCTCTCCTCCTCCCCCTCCTCCCTTCCCTTCCCCTTTCCAGTTCTCCTCCCTCCCTTCCCTCTCCCTTCACCCAGACATTCCTCCCCCCCTTGATCACTGCTGTCCCCTCCCTCCCTTCTCCACCTATCACCTCCTACGTCCACCTTTGCAACTACACCTTCCACTCTTTCTCCTTTGCTCGGTCACCTGTTGACATTTTCCCATATCTTGATGAAGGTCTCAAGCCCGAACTGTTGGTCATGTATTTTTATCTTTGCTTTATAAAGGACACTGTTTGTCCTACTGAATTACTCCAAAATTTTGTGTTTTTACTTCAACCATGGTGTCTGCAGACTGTTGTGTTTTACTTCCACACCATCTCTCCTCTTGTCCCCATACACATCACCTCACCCCCCCTCCCATCCCCACACATGCCATCTCACTCCCCATTCCCATACACACCTCACCCCTCATCCCCACACACCTCACTCCTCCATATAACAATTACAGCATAAAAACAGGTTAGTGCGGCTCTCCTAGTTCATGCCGAACACCTTCTCCCACCTAGTCCCATTAACCCGCACCCACCCCATAACCTTCCATTCCTCTCTCATCCTTATACCTATCCAAATCTTCCTTAAATATTCCCACAACCCTCTGAGTGAAGAAATCCCCCCTCATAAACATATAACAATTACAACACGGAAACAGGCCAATTTGGCCCTTCTAGTCTGCACTGATCGAAGTACCCTCCTCTAATCCTACTTACCAGCACTCTGCCCATATCCCTCCATCCCCCTCCCATCCATATACTTATCTTTCTTAAATGACAAAATTGACCCTGCCTCCACCACCTTTCCTGGAAGCCCATTCCACACAGTAAGCACTCTCTGAGTAAAGAGTTCCCCCTCATGTTACTCCTAAACCTTTGCCCATCAACTCTCAACCCATGACCTCTTGTATCCATCTCTCCTATTCTCAATGGGAAAAGCCTTTCCACATCAACTCTATCTATCCTTCTCATTACCTTAAACACCTCTATCAAATCCCCTCTCAGCTTTCTACGTTCCAAGGAATAAAGACCTAATTTGCTCATTCTCTCCTTGTATTCCAGATGCTGAAACCCAGGCAACATTTTTGTAAATCTTCTCTGCACTCTCTCTATCTTGTTAATATCCTTCCTATAAATCGGTGACTAGAACTGCACACAATACTCTAAATTTGGCGTCACCAATGCCTTGTACAGTTTCATCATTACTTCCCAACTCCTATATTCTATGCACTGATTTATAGAGGCAAGAATACTGAAGGCCTTCTTCACCACCCTATCCACATGCGCTCCTTCCTTTAGGGAACAATGCACCATGATTCTTAGATCTTTCTGCTCCACTGCATTCTTCAATGCCCTCCCATTTACCACATATGTCTTGCTTTGATTATTCTTTCCAAAATGAAGCACCTCACACTTAACAGCATTAAACTCCATCTGCCATCTTTCTGCCCACTCCTCTAAGCAATTTAAATCCCTTCGAACATCCTCCATTTATCTGCTGCATCCTTCCCAGAAAATAAATGATCCCAATCCACATCTTCTAAATCTTTTTGCATTTCCTCGAAATTAACCTTATCCTTCTCCATAATTAACTTAATGATCACTAGACCCAAAGTGTTCCCCAACACAAACCTTTGTCAGCTCTCCTATCTCATTCCAATACGTATCCCCTCACACACCATTTCACCCCAAGTCCCCCACACACCATCTGAACCCTCATCCCTGCACATACCATCTCTCCCCTTAACCCGTCATACACCATCTCTCTATTGCACACCATCTCTCCTGCTGTCCCCTGACTGCACACCCCTCAGCTCACATGTACTGTCTCTTTCTCCCTCATTCCTCCATTTTTCTCTTCTTTCACTCTCCCCGAGCTATCATTCAAATGCATCCTCTAAATTTTCTGTGTTTTACCCATTTGGGTTTTCCTGCGCACATTTGCTCAGGATACAGTGATTCATCCTCTTCGATATTGAATAGCCTCTGGATTGTATTTATCTAACACCTGGTAAAACACAAAATTCAAACTTTTTATTAGAATTTTCCAAAGCATGCATTTTGGTAGCAGGTTATTCAATACTGTGTACTGTTCACAAAATGAACAGTTTTCAATTATGTGGAGAAAAAAATAAGCAGTATAAAAATGCTGTGGATTTCTCAAGAAAGGTCTTTTCCAAAAATAGAAGCCAATAAAATTTGGGAGCAAACTCACACACAGGGGCCACTCACATAACCATCATTATCCATCCCCTCACAACTCTCTAGCTCTTCATTCTGTTCCACAGCAAATGAATTTGTGTTTCCTGCACAAAATGAGCTTCTCAAAACCAAAGGGACACATCTGCCACATTTACACAGGAGGAATTCTCCTTGGATTAAAGCCACTACAAACCAAACAAGCCTAAGGAGAATTATAAGGAACAAAAAGGGCAGCAAACATCTTACGACTGCTGGAAAGAACTGAACATCCTTTCCACACAGCCTTACACTTCCCTTCCTTTTTAAGCTTTATCCATTTCCCTTTGGAAAGCAAACACTGAGTATGGTTCCACCATCCTTTTGGGCATGTTCGAAACCAAGAAAAAATAACATCAAAATATTTTTTCATATCCTCCCTCAACTCATCTGCAGATCGGGAACTGACCCCTAGTACTCATCTTTCTCCATGCCAACGAAGCATGTCCCATTTGCCTGCATTGGGCACATTTTCCTCTAAACCTTTGCTATCCTGTCTAAATGTCTGCTCAATGTTGAAATTTTCCCTGCCTCCATTCTGGCAGCTCAGTCCATATACCCTCCACCCTTTGTGAAGAAGGATCAAAATCAGAAGCAGAATTTATTGTCATGAGCAAGTCACAAAATGTGTTGTCTTGCAGCAGCCATATAGAGCAAATGTTCATATAAACCACCTTACAACAATAGATAAAAGTAGTGCACAAATACTCGAAGTCAGATAGTGCCTTTGATTCATTGATTATTCAGGAATCTGATGGAAGCAGGGAAGAAGCTGTCCTTGTGCTGCTGAGTGTTCGTCTTTAGGCTCCTGTACCTTTTTCCTGATGGTAGCAGAGTGAAGAGGGCCTGGCTTGGGTAGTGGGGGTCTTTGAGGATAGAGGCTGCTTTTTTAAGACACTGCATCATGTAGACATCCTCAATGGAGTGAAGTCTGGTGCCTGTGATGTCACAGGCCGAGTTAACAACGCTCTGGAGTTTATTTTTGTTCTGAGAGTTGGCGGCTTCAAACCAGACAGTGATACAACAAGTCAGAATCTTCTCCACGATACAACTTACAAGTTTTCAAGAGTCCTTGGTGACATACCGAATCTTCTCAAGCACCTCTCAAAGTATATCCACTGGCAAGCTTTCTTCATGATTACATCAACATGGAGGCTCCAGCACAGATCAATGGAGATGTTGACAACCAGGAATTTTAATTTCTTGACCCTCTCCACTACTGAGCCTTCGATAAGGACTGGATTGTGTTCCCTTGACTTCCTCTTGGTCCACAATCATCTCCTTGGATTTACTAACATTGAGCGCAAGGTTGTTGGCACGAAACCTCTCAATGAGCTGATCGATCTCCCTCCTGGACGCTTCCTCATTGCCGTTTGTGATTCTGCTGACAACTGTGGTGTAATTGGCAAATTTGTAGATATCATTGAAATTGTGCCTGGTCATGCATGTAGAATGAGTAGAACAGTAGGCTAAGCATGCATCTTTGAGGTGCACTTATGTTGATAGTCAGTGAGAAGGGGACATTGTTTCCAATACGTATTGACTGTGGTCTTCTGATGAAGAAGTCACCAGTTGCAGAGGGTTCCCAGTTCCACTCAGTTCCCTTTTAAATCTTTTCTCTCTCAACTTCAATCTACACACTTTGGTTTTTAGGTTCCACAAGCCTGCAAAAAAGACTATGTCTCCTTTTCTTATCAATGCCCCTCATGATTTTCTTAACCTGCACAAAGATCCTCCCTTACCCTCCTTCCCTCCAGGGAGAATAGTCACAGGCTATCCACTCCCTCCCTATAAATCAAGGCCCCTTGTCCCGGTAACATTCTTGTGGATCTTTTCTGCACCCTGATTCTTTTGCCAGCTATTTTACATCAGGGATTGCTGGTCACCAATCCACCAGTCAGGCAATAAGTGAACAAAGAGTAATCCTATATATCACATTTATCACCACTGCCCTGGAGTGAAGGTTGGGGTGATTCTTCTTATTTAACTCTGTCAAAACTGCTTTTAAAAGTGACCTCTACAAAAGCACTGCTCTTCCTTTCCAGTTGATCTCATTGCCCCAGTTATAACCTGCCTCCAGGGGCAGTACAATTAGTCCAGTGGTTTGCGAACACTGTTTCAGCGCCAGCGATCAGGACTGGGGTTTGAATCCAATGCTGTTTGTAAGGTGACTGTAAGTTCTCCCCGTGTCTGCGTGGGTTTTCTCCGAGGGCTCCGGCTTCCTCCCACCATTCAAAAAATGTATCGGGGGTTGTAATTTGATTGGGTGTAATTGGGCGGCATTGGCTCATGAGTGGGAAAAGCCTGTTACCATGCTATATGTCTAAATTTAAATTTAAAACCCTATCCGCACCTTTTCCTGGTGTCACAACCACATCCCCCACCTTCAACCTCGGCCCTGTGACCCCTGACTATTATTCCTCTATCCAATCATACCTTAGGCCCACACCTCCTATAGTTCTGTTCCCACAATGCCTTAATGCTTTCAGGCATAACTTAAGTTGTCATTGGAGCAATGTGCAATGACACTTCTGTGTTGCATTAAAGACCAAGCTCAATAGTGGCATCCATTCCCAACATAAATGATACATTACCTAAACACCAGCAGTCCAATAGCTGTCAGACACAGATTCATTTCAGATCCCGTATTCCTTCCAAGTCATGCATTTATTAAACATGACACATTGAGAGATATTTTTTTTAATCTTTTTGTTAAGGAATGCAGGCAACAGCATCTACCAGAACCAAAGAAACTTTTACATACCAGCTTTGACAGAAGATTATTCTGACAATTTTGTTTTGTGAATTAAAAACATCTGTTGCTGATACCTGCTGTGTTCCTCCAGCATTTTTGTGTTTTTGCTGCAATCCCAGCATCTGCAGACATTTGTGTTTCACTCTATTGCTATTCATCAACTGCGCCGAACACCTACTTAAGCTGTTGAGAACTGTAAAAACAATCAAGCATTGTTGGACCTGGGCTCGCATGGCCCTTTTGTACTTCTCTTTGGCATCTGAAGAGTCAGGGTATTAAAGGTTATGGGGAGAGGCAGGGCTGAGAGGGAGAATGGATCAGCTCATGATGAAATGGCGGAGCGGACACGATGGGTTGAATGGCCTACTTCTGCTCCTATATCTTATGGCCTCATGGACGTGTTGCCACAAAGGGGGTTGAAGAAACGCGGCTTAATGCCTCGCACAACTGCTTTAGCGGTGTTACAGACAGTGAGTCCAAACAGGCCCCTTGTCCCGGTAACATTCTTGTGGATCTTTTCTGCACCCTGATTCTTTTGCCAGCTATTTTACATCAGGGGTTGCTGGTCACCAATCCACCAGTCAGGCAATAAGTACTTTTAAAAGCAGTTTTGACAGAGTTTTTTGCAGGTCAAGCAAAATCCGTGTGTAGAAGCAGTCAGTCAAAAGTTTGAGTCAAAAGTTTGAAGTTCAAAGTTCAGATGTATTGTCTGAGTACATACATAACATACAACCCTGAGATTCATTTTCCTGCGGGTCAGGCAGAATTTCTACTTATCGGTAGTGCAAAACAAAACTGTACCTAAGAAAAGATAGGTATACAAAAGAGAGAAATGCAAACAAGGAGGTGCAAACAAACTATGCCAAACAGAGAATAAATATTAATTAATAAATAATATGCAAAGTAAGTATCCTTAAATGAGGTTCTGATTTGGTTGGTTCTTTAGGGCTCTGAGGGTGGAGGTGTAGCAGCTGTTCCGGAACTATCATATGACCATAAGACACAAGAGACCATCGAGTCTGCCCTACCATTTAATCATGAGCTAGTCCATTTTCCCATTCAGCCCAGCCTTCTCCCCGTGACGTTTGATGCACTGGCTAATCAAGAACCTATGACTGTCTGACTTTAATACACCCAATGGGCTCCACAACCACCTGTGATAACACATTCCAGAGATTCACCACCCTCTGGTTGAAGAAATTCCTCTGAACTCTCTCCAATGTCAGCATATCCTTTCTTAAATGAGATGCCCAAAACTGCCCACAATACTCTGTGACGTCTCACCAGTGCCTTATAAAGCCTCAACATCACATCCCTGATCTTATATTCCATTACTCTTGAAATGAATGCCAGCATTGCATTTGTCTTCTGCACCACCGACTCAACATGCAACTTTATCTTCAGAATCAGAATTTATTGTCATGAACATGTCAAGAAATTCATTGTTTTGTGGCAGCTTCACAGTGCAAACATTTATATAAAACACATTGCAAAATAAATAGAAAAAGACAAAGTAAGGCACTGCCTGTGGTTCATGTTCATTCAGGAAGGAGGGGAAGAAGTTGTCCTTGTGTCACTGAGTGCTCATCTTCAGGCTCCTGTACTTTTTCCCCCTATGGTAGCAGAGTGAAGAGGGTATAGTCTGGGTGGTGGGGATCCTTGAGTATAGAGGCTGCTCTTTTAAAGACATCACCTCTTGTAGGTGTCCTAGATGGAGTGAAGACTGGTGGTCGTGATGTTGCAGGCAGAGTTGACAACCCTGTGGTTCTTTTTCTTGTCTTGAGCATGGGAACCTCCATACCAAGCAGAGATGCAACTAGCCAGAATGCTCTCGATGGTACACCTGTAGAGGTTTTCGAGAGTTTTTGATGATGTACCAAATCTCCTCAAAATCCATGCTGCTGGCTATCCTGTATAGCTGGATCCTGTAGATGTATTCCCAGGACCATTTTCATCCGGGCATTTTCAATTTTCTCCCCATCTAAAAAAATAGTCTGCCATTTATTTTTTCTACCAAAGTACATGACTGTACACTTTCTGACATTGTATTTCATTGGCCACTTTTCTGCCCATTCTCCTAATCTCTCTGTCCTTCTGCAGCCTCCCTGTTTCTTCGACACTATCTGTTCCTTCACCTACCTTCGTATCATCTGCAAACTTGGCCACAAAGCCATTCATTCCATAATCCAAATCTTAAATGTACAACATAAAAGAAGCAGCTCCAACACTGACCCTTGTGGAAGACTATCAGCAACTGGCAGCGAACCAGAATATGATCCCTGTAATCCAGCTCATGGCTTCCTCCCAATCACTCAATGCTCTATCTATGCTAGTAGGTTTCTTTTTACGTCATGGGCTTTTCCCTTGTTAAGAAGCCTCATGTGCGGCACCTTGTCAAATGTCTTTGGAGATCCAAATACACAACATCCACTGTATCTCCCTTATCGAGCCTACTTGTTACTTTTCCAAAGATTTCCAATGTTTGTCAAGCTATCGGCACTATCTATTGAAATGCGTCTCTATAAGTGATCCCAACCTGAAATATTGTTTGACCATTTGCACCCATGGATGCTGTCTGACCTGCTGAACCCCTCCTTGTTCATCAAGATTCCAGCATCACCAATCTTTGTGTTTCTTTTGCTTCCTCTTTTATTGACTGAAAAGTGAACATCTCATCACTTGTCAGGAAGGTGTAACTTCAAATGCATTTCCTGAGAAGAATGAAGTGGGGAAGGCTACCAGCCACCATCATGTCAAGCTTCTATAGGATCTCTATCAAGAGTGCCCTGGCTGGCTGCATCACAGTGTGGTACAATTGCAGATAGGACATAAACCCACAGGACCATTAGAGTGGGAATGAGGATCACTGGAGTCTTTCTCCCCACCATCGACGTGATCCACTGGGATAGTTGTATCATTGAGGACTCCCTCCAGCCCACTCAGCATCTCCCATAGGGAAAGGGATGCAGGAGTATCAGAGCCAGAACCACCAGATTGAGAAACAATTTCTTCCCATAGGCAGTGAGACTTCTGAACGACCAAAGGAACTGCTCACACTGACCATCCGAGACCATTTGTTATGAAACAAATATATTTATTCTAGATATATAGATATATATTTATATAAATTCTTGTTCTGCATATGTATTGTTTGTAAGTATGTGTATTATGTTTAGTTGTGTGTCTGCATGTTTTGCACCGAGGACTAGAGAACGCTGTTTCATCGTGTTCTACTCATGCAATCTGATGATGACTTGACCTATCAGTGAAGAAGTCTAGTTTAGATGAATACATCCATACTTTCTGCTGCAAAATACATAAGCAACAGAACTTTTAAAAATTATTTCAGTCCGTGGACCCCCTTAAATGTGCTATGGCCCGCAAAGGAGCCATAAAGCTCCCGTTGAGAATGATTGATTTATTCTTTTAGTTTCAGTCGGTCAGATAGCAGTAGCGATGCTTAAAATCTTGAGTTCCAAGCCTATGATAAATTTTTCTTTCTTTGGCTTGGCTTCGCGGATGAAGATTTATGGAGGGGGTAAAAAGTCCACGTCAGCTGCAGGCTCGTTTGTGGCTGACAAGTCCGATGCGGGACAGGCAGACACGATTGCAGCGGTTGCAGGGGAAAATTGGTGGGTTGGGGTTGGGTGTTGGGTTTTTCCTCCTTTGCCTTTTGTCAGTGAGGTGGGCTCTGCGGTCTTCTTCAAAGGAGGTTGCTGCCCGCCAAACTGTGAGGCGCCAAGATGCACGGTTTGAGGCGTTATCAGCCCACTGGCGGTGGTCAATGTGGCAGGCACCAAGAGATTTCTTTAGGCAGTCTTGTACCTTTTCTTTGGTGCACCTCTGTCACGGTGGCCAGTGGAGAGCTCGCAATATAACACGATCTTGGGAAGGCAATGGTCCTCCATTCTGGAGACGTGACCCATCCAGCGCAGCTGGACCTTCAGCAGCGTGGACTCGATGCTGTCGACCTCTGCCATCTCGAGTACTTCGACGTTAGGGATGTAAGCGCTCCAATGGATGTTGAGGATGGAGCGGAGACAACACTGGTGGAAGCGTTCTAGGAGCCGTAGGTGGTGCCGGTAGAGGACCCATGATTCGGAGCCGAACAGGAGTGTGGGTATGACAACGGCTCTGTATTCGCTTATCTTTGTGAGGTTTTTCAGTTGGTTGTTTTTCCAGACTCTTTTGTGTAGTCTTCCAAAGGCGCTATTTGCCTTGGCGAGTCTGTTGTCTATCTCATTGTATGATAAATGCTTTAGCTCAAAAACCCAAGGCATTATTTTAACTCCTGTTGTCAGAGATACGAGATGCAAAAATTCAAATATTTAAGTAACACTGTTGGAGTGTCCGCACCCAGTTTGTGGAAGGCTCCCAGGCTCTGATAATTAACATACTCAAGGACTTGAGGACCACATGCACAGAGGTTTTGTGTTTCTGAAATCATACAACCTCCTGATTTTGGAGCTGGTGGAGGAGGCTGGAGATGGAGTGGGGAAGATTACCACAATAGAATTCTGGCAAAGTGTAGGATGGCAGGGGGATGAACGGAGGATCAGGTTGTAAGAGGGAAATAGTGAAATTTGAGTGTTGAGGCTGGAGAGGGATAGGATCCCACCATGGACACAATGGAGGGGATCAGTTTGATACTGGAGGTGATCAGAAGGATGTTAGCCACTGGGGAGGAACAATGATTAAGTGAGTGTGGTCTACGAACATCAGTCACAAGGGAGGGGATTGGGACATTCAGTTGGAAATCTCGAAAGCCTACCTAGAAGAGGATGGACATTTGCTTATCCCAGAAGGTCAAGTCTTCCATTAATAGCAGACCAGAATTCAAGTCCATTTCACACTGCAGTGCTCGCAGGCCTTTCAATGTCTTGTTAGTGATATACACCATTGTTGATCGTGTGCCTCTATCATCACATCCACTGATTGGCCAGATCTAATCCCAGGAAATGTGTCCCTGCAGCACAAAAAGCTAAGCGTGCTTACTGTTTTTTTTATATACATATAAATCCCATCCTGTAACTCCATGAGTAAGTAATTCTAGGCCATTATCTATCAGAAATGTATCTCAGGTTGCCATTGGATCGAATAGGAGGCTGCAGAAGCACTGGAGGCAAATCCATGGACACTCAATGTCTCTGAAGGGACTCTCTTTTGCTTTACTTTCTCCCTTACTGTAAGGGGAATCTGAGCAACACTCATGGTGACTCTTTGTCTGCTTTATGGCAGGCAGAATTCAGTTTCCTGACTATTGCATGTTCTGCACTATTACATGACAATGAAGGAATGTGGAATTGTGAATACCTAAACTGATCTTCTGATTGTTTACTTTCTGCAAGGGGTTTAAAAATGTCACGGAAATATCCGAGGGAATAAAATATAGATGAGCTATTGACAATCACACACTGTGGATGATAACGTGGTCAATTGGATCAGCAAGTTTGCTGATGACACAAAGATAGGAGGCGAGGTGGACGGTGAGGAAGACTGTCAAAGCTTGCAGAGGGATCTGGACCAACTGGGAGAATGGGCCAGTAAATGGATGATGGAGTTTAATGCAGACAAGCGTGAGGTATTGCATTTTGGAAGAGCAAATCAAGGAAGGACATACACTGTAAATGGGAGGGCACTGAGGAGTGCAGAGGAGCAGAGAGACTTGGGGATAGAGGTACAATATTCCATGAAAGTGGCATCGCAGATGGACAGGGTTGTAAAGAAAGCTTTTGGCATCTTGGCCATTATAAATCAAAGTATTGAGTACAGGAGTTGGGATGTTATGGTGAGGTTGTATAAGACATTAGTGAGGCCAAATTGAAATATTATGGGCAGTCCTGCTTGCCAAACTACAGGAAGAATATCAATAAGATTGAAAGAGTGCAGAGAAGATTTATTAGGATGTTGCTGGATCTTCAGGGGTTGAGTTAAAGATTAAACAGGTTAGGACTTTATTCCTTGGAACAAAGAAGAATAATGGGAGGTTTACAAAATTATGAGGGGTATAGATAGAGTAAATGCAAGTAGGCACATTGAGATTAGGAGAGATAAATACAAGAGGACATGGCTTTAGGGTGAAAGGGGGAACTTCTTCACTCAGAGAGTGGTGGGAGTGTGGATGAGCTGCCATCTGATGTGGTGAGTGTGAACTTCATCTTGAGTTTTAAGAATAAATTGGCTAGATACATGGATGGGAGAGGTCTGGAGGGTTATGGAATGGGTGCAGGACAGTGGGACCAGCTGAATAATGATTGGCACAGACTAGAAGGGCTGAATGGCCTGTTTTTTTGTGCTCTATGGTGCTACGGGTCTTCTCTGTGCAAAATTTGGATGCAACCTGATCCTAGCGGCTACACTTGCAATTCTGCATTGACTCCAAAGCACATGAAGACATCCTAAAGTTGTAAAAAGGACTATATGAATGCAAAATGTCCTTAGTAGGTTGGGAGCAAGATAAACGCTGCATGAAACTTTTATGAAATGAATAGAAAAGATAAATGTAAATATTTTAAAATGTAACATTTTTCCGATGTTAAATTAAATTTAAATTTATTTACAGCACAGTAGAAACAAATTCTGGCTATTTAAATTCGTGCCACTCAATTTACACCCAATTAACCTACAAAGCCATTCATTTTGAAGGGTGGGAAGAAACTGGAGCCCCCGGGGAAAACCGATGCAGACACGGGGAGAATATACAGACTCCTTACAGACAGCATTTTTAGAACAGGAGTGGATAGTCACTGCACACAGGGGCTTCACAGAAACATTTCCACATCAAGTTTGTAACAGGGGAAGCAAAGAGAAATGATCACTGGGGAACAAGATGAATAAATAGTAAACGAAATGACGGAGGAAAATGAGTGAGAGACCCACGGGGACCGAGGGAGTGGAGATGTAGCACTCCCGTGGGGTCCAGCTGCCAGGTTGACTGCTATTGGCTCTGAATGGGCTTTGAATGGCCCATTGATGGAGCCAGTGTGGGTTTTTATTTGAAATCCCACGACCGTCGGTCTGCACCCAAGATGGTGGCGCCTATTAATTGGCCACAGCCATGAGGGGCTGCAGACTCGGAGGAAGCAGAGGACTGGAGCAGTGCATCAGGGGATGGGAAGCTCATTCCCCACGTGAGAAGGAGAAGAGGAAGAGACAGTCCGCGGGGCGGTGACCACGGTGGCAGACCAGTGAGGGGGATCTGCGGCTGAGAGACCAGTGCATGTGGCAGGCTGCTGGCAGCTCAGGGCGAGGAATCCTTGGAAGCTGTGGGCTGCTGGCGACTGGTTCAAACTGGCTTGAGGAGTACCAGTTATTGGAATTAGGATGCCAGTAGGTGTCAAGGGGGCTGATGGGATCCTGATTGTGCCAGAGGTTCAGATCTGGAGCTCAGGTTGTCAGTGGTTTGGACTGGAGTCTGTGTGGGCTGTGGAAGTGCTGGAGGTGAATCTATGGGCACTCAGTGACTCTGGAGGGACGCTCTTTTGCTTCTCTCTCTCTCTGACTGCGTCTGACTGTAAGACAGACTGTAAATCGGACTGTAAGACTGTAAAAGGCATTTCGGCAATTCCTACTGGTGGCAACCTGTCTGGCTTGCAGCAGGCAAAAAGAAATTTCATGTAATATGACACTGTTTGAATCTTAAATTCAAAGCCTGGCACTGTAATAGCATTTTAATGACTGAATCTGTGCTTACCAATGTTTCTGACATACAGGTACTTGGTGGTAATGGCACAACATGTATCCATTCATCCTGTTATAGTCAGAGGACACACAGCCAGTAGTGCCTCCCCAAGGTGGGTTCCAGTGCCACTATAAGAAAAGCCCAATCAGAAACTCGACCGAATGGCGTCACCAGGGGTCATAAAGAAAGTGGAGGATCTCACAGCATGGGTGAATTCAATGGTGTATATCAAAAAGAAGAATGGTAATCTGCATGTGTGCATGGACCCAAAAGACTTGAATGCCAATATAAAGAGGGAACATTATCAGGGATAAAAGTGAGAAGGCTGGTGAAAAGTTTTTCACAAAATTGCATGCATTCCGGGGCTTCAGGCAAATAAAACTGCACGAAGGTAGCACAAAATACTGTACACTCAGTACACTGTTTGGCTGATGCTCCTGTCTGAGGATCCCTTTTGGAATTTCCTCAGTTCCGGAAATGTTCCACAGGACAATGGAGCACATCATAGAAGGCATAAGACACAACAAAAGGCTCAAAGTGCAACAATGCATTCATAGGTATGGATTAAAAAAACAGAAAAAACTATGTTTAGAGTGAAGGAAATCACTTTTCTGGGAGATAAACTGTTGGAAGCAAATGTGGAGCCAGACAAGAGCAAGGTGAAAGCAATTCTAGAGATGCCCAGACCCATTGACAAAAAAGGAATTTTGAAAGTTCTGGAAATGATCCATTTCATTGGTAAATTCACACCAAACCTCTCTTCCAAAACAATGTACCCAAGGTCATTGTTACAGGACAAATGTGAATTCAAATGGACAGCCAACCACGAGGAGGAATGGGGACAAATGAAGACCATTCTAACTATAGAACCAGTAATTTGGCATACTTTGATGCATCCAGAAGTGCAAAAATATCTACGGATGCTTCAGAATGTGGGAGAAGATTGGAGGCCAGTTGCATACGCATCAAGGACGATGACCCCATCTGAATGTCGATATGCACAGATAGAGAAAAAACTCTAGGTCTGGTCTACGGACTTGAGAAATTCCACAGTTATGTGTATGATCTACCAACATTCATGACAGAGACAGACCACAAGCCATTATTGGTGATAATCAAGAAAAATCTCAGTACATGTCCCTGAGAATCCAAAGACTGATGATGAAGCTGCAACATTATGACTTTGAATTGATGTACACACGAGGGAAACTTATTGTGTTAGCTGATGTGTTATCCAGGGCAACGACTCAAAATGAAGTTCACAATGAGGATTCCACAGAGACCGATGTGAATCTCCACATAAATCTGATCACTGAATCTCTTCCCACATGACATGAAATCCAAACAGATCACAGCTAAAACAGAAAAGGACACAGTTCTACAGAAGATCATCAGGAATCTGAATGAAGGATGGCCTGAAGGGGAATGTCAGCCATACTCCAACATCAGAGTTGAGCTGAATGTTGTCAATGGGCTTCTACTCAGACAGAGTAGAATTATCATTCCTCAATCACTGCAACAAGAGATGCTGAAAAGGGTATGGAAAAATGGAAAAAGAGCTGTGAGACCCATTTGAAGCAACACACAAAGCAGATTAAAGAACCCATGATAATAACGGACTTACCAGCGGAACCAAGGCAGAAAGTTGGGACTGATCTGTTCCACATGGATGGAAAGGATTACTTGCTGGTCATTGATTATCTATTGAACTATCTGGAGATTGTGCTGCTTTCTCATTTGTCTGCTGCTTGTGTGATCAAATATTTGAGATCAATCTTTACAAGATATGGAATTCCTCAAATTGTCTGCAATGGGCCATGCCACACTTGTAGAGAATTCCAGAATTTTGCCGAAGAGTATGATTTTCAACATGTGACTTCAAGTCCTCTGCATCCACAGTCAAACAGTAAAGGAGAGAAAGGAGTTCACATAGTTAAACAGTTGCTCAGGAAAGCACCAGACAGTGGCTCAGATCTGATTCCAGAGCTTCAGAGTTACAGAGCTTCGTCACATGAACATGGCATGTCACCCGCTGAGCTTCTGATGGGATGTAGATTACGCACCACACTTCCCTATTCTACAGACCCAAACAAGAACAGAGATGTTGAAGTTGCCAAACGGGAAAAAAAGCGTCTGCAATGGAGACAAAAAACAAACTATGACAAGTCAGCAAGAAGCTTGGGGCCAAAGGCACAACATGACACAGTGAGACTCAGAGATTCCAACACTTGGGACAAAAAGGCCACTGTTCTGGTGGAAATAAATTGAAGATTCTACACTGGCAGAACAGAGAATGATCAAATACTGAGGAGGAATCAAAAGAGCTTGCTGAAAACAGGAGTAGACAGATGCTGACGATCCAGCCTGCACAGCAACAGAGGAAAAACCACCAGTGCTAGAGAGTAATGGACCAACAGAGCCGACACAAGCGCCTGTATTAAGAAGATCCACCTGGAACAGCATACGTAAAAGATTTATGTTGATGATGTTGTGTTTAAGTTTGTGTTGAACTTTAAATTGAAATGAATAGTGTATTAGTGTGTCATGTTGTTAGATTAAACACCTCAAGGAAAGGGGATCCAATGATAGAGTGCTAGTGATCCTCCTGACCACTAGAGAGGGGTCATAAACTAGCTTGTTGTAGCTTCGGTTGGATTCAAGACGGATTCCTCCACAGTCTTGAATCTATAGTTAATAAAGTATAGTTGTTTTAAAATAACCCGTTTATTTATTACAATAAAAAGAAACATCAGAATTGAGACTTCTGAATTCTAAATGTTATTAGTTCATTCTTAATATTTGATTTTTCATACTACTTGACAAAATTATTGGAAAATCAAAAGTGATTTGTGCACCTCGACTAGAATGAAACACAAAAATGCAGATGCTGTGATTGTTGTGAAAACACAGAACTGTTGGAGGAACTCTGCAGGTCTTGTAGCGATCATAGGAGGTAAAGATGTATTACCGACGCTTTGGGCTTGGGCCCTACTTCAAGGTATGAGTAAAAAGCACCTGAATTAAAAGGCTGGGGGAGAAGGGAAGAAAGGACAGGGGGAGAAGCACAGAACAACAGAGAAAAGGTGATAATCGGAGATGGACAGGAGGGCAGGAGAGGAAAGGGAAGAACTGATCGGGTAAGGGGGTGGCTCTGCAAATGCAGAGCTGGAGGAAAGAGAGAGAGTGAAAGGAAGAGAGAAGGAGAGAAAGAGAGCAAGCACAAAAGAGAGAGGGAGAGAGAGCATGAGCTAGAGCACCTATACTGCATTGCACCGAAACATCTCAGAATCAGAGCCTGTCCCAAAACTTACCAACTCCACAGATGAAAGCCCAGAATCAGGTACCATTACAGGCTTCACAAACAATATCACAGAACCAGAGTGACACATAAAGAGCTGGAGGATGTCAGGCGGGGTCAGGCAGCAATCCAGGGAAAAAGAGTTGACTTCGTGAGCCGACAATTCAGCTACCCACTCAGTTCCCTCCAGCTTCTCAGCCTTGGCAGACTTCTTGTTTGCCTCACAGAACTGGAAGGTTTCCTAATAATTACAGCATGTAAAATAGATACCAGTATTTTGAGTGGCACTGTTTCACCACTATTCTTTTGATTTGACTGAGAAGATTGCAGCTTCCAGCACATGTTATATTTTATGGAGAGGCAATATTTACCACAGAACAATGATAGATTAATATTATTAAGGCAATGACCATTGCTTCCCTGTATTTTATAGTTTGAAAGGTACTAGTTCTTTGTGGCAAGTTGAATCATTTTTCATGCAGTTTAATGCTGAGTTCAGTTCAGAGAACAAGTGATGCAGGATTAATTTTGTACCCAACTGTACACTGGTGAGGACATATGGTATTCCCAAATTTGAAAGTAAAGTTCCACAAAAGTAATGTGAAGAGCAAATAATCTGACTGGTTGCATCACTGTTTGTTCTGGAGGTGCCAATGCACAGGACAAGAAGGTGCTACAGTGAGCTGTGAACTCGGTCAGCACCATTATGGGCATCAGTATTCCCCCCACTGAGGGCATCTACAAGAGGTAGTGCCTTAAGAAAGCAGCCTCTACCTTCAAGGATCCCCCCACCCCAGGGCATGCCCCATTTCTCACTGCTACCATCGTGGAAGGAGGTGCAGGAGCTGGAAGAGGAACACCCAGTGGCACCTGGACTGCTTCTTCCCTTCTCGCATCAGGTATCTGAATGGATGATGAATCACCTCTCTTTCTTTTCTTCTGCACTCATTCATTTATTTTCAAAATGTAATTTATAGCAATATCCACACATCATGACGAATTCGTGAAAATAAATTCTGATCTTAGACACATTTCACTCGCACCCACCTCGCTGAGACTAAACGGAATGCTCTTTCAAAAGTTTTGATCCAAATTCCCAAATTATTTTAAAATCTAGTTGAATGGAAGGTAAATTTGAGCTAGAGAATAATCTATTCTGGACACAATGACCAGCTTTAAGCTTCAGAGGCAGAGCTCTAACACAGAAAAGAAAAGATAGGTGATGATTCATGCCTGCTAAAATTAATCTTCAGAGTAATGTTTCAAATTGAGCATTGCTTCCCATATGATGGCAAAGCTGCTCATGTTTGCTCCCACTTGCTCTGCAAACAGAAGAAAATAATATTTATTTGCCCTATTCCCTCTACAGGAAACATCCAACACAATACGGTAGACTCCAGACGACCATAATCAAGGCCCTTATCCTGACTGGGAATTGAATACAATTTCCCTGTGTGTATCAAAGAGGAAACAACATCCAAAGCAAAATAGACACACTTTATAAACAGTCAGCAATTTTGGAGGGAGAAGTTTAACAATGAACACATCAGCAAAGAGTTTTTTTGCAAAGGGATTTGAAGCTGATATGTCAGTGTTAACCAAGTTTATTCCACATCCAATTGTACAAGTGCACCCCGACAAAACTCAATGTTCCATTTAATGAGTTAACAGAATAATTTGTAAGAGGATTAATCATCTTTGTTTTGAAATATTTTCTGTTGAAATGAATTGTGATGGGGTTATATAGAATGGGAGTGCTAACCAGGCTTGATCTTATGGCATGAGTGGTAAAATATTAAACTCTTGAACCTCCCCTTGATGCACTAATAATGTATGTTTTTTTTTTAAGATAGACTTTGTGTAATTTTACTGGTCTGAAGAATGACCGACCTTTGTTTCTTTACACGATTTAGACAGCATACCGGAAGTACGGAAAGAAAAGAGGTGGGACTTGCAACGCCACTGTGGCCATTGGCCCGTTGGTCACGGAACGTCTGCAGTTAACTTTAGACTGCAGGCGCTCCGGGAAAATGACAAGGGATCGAGGAGGTAAAATGTCGGAATGGGAATGGCATCCTCATTCTCATTCTGAGCCTTTTTACACAGCATGCGTTCTGGGAAAATCCAGTGGCTGAGTGAAAAGCATAATGGACTCCTCTGACACCACAAAAGGACTGTCTGCACTTTTCCAAAGTCATTAATTTTGTACTAGGATAACTGTGAATATTTATTTTCTCTTTTTAATTCACTTATGAAAATTATTGTAGTTTTTTTTCAAAGTACCTTTTCGGCTGCAGCGAACAACAATTTAGTAAATGTACATTGTACAATGTATAGGACAATAAACATTATCAAAAGATCCTGGTGAGTGTTGGAGAGCAGAAGTATGTTTGTGTATGTCCAAAGGTCCTTGAAAGCACAGGCAAAAGGGCCTTCATTAATTGAGGCAGTGAATACAAGATTAGTGGGGAAGGGGGTGGGGGGTTACGCTCCAACTTTATAAAACCGTCATCAGACCTCAGCTGGAGTTCTGCATGCAGCTCTGGTCAATGCACATGGGTGTGATGGTGTTGGAGACATTGCAAAGAAGATTAACCAGGACATTTCTGGGATAGAGAGTTGTGACGAGAAACTAGAGAAAATAGTTCTGTTTTTACTGGACAGGAGGGGATTAAGATGGTTATGGTATATAACAATTCTGAGGGATAAACATAAGCTGGCGGCATGAACATTTGCACCGTGTGCGAGGAGGGGGCTCCGAAATATCAGTGTCCAGCCTGTCACCTGTGGTAAGTGAACAAAAAGGGTTGTGCGCAGCCAGTCGTGCCTGACGCGGAGGGCGCAGCCCGGGCCGTGGTGGGGAGTGAGAGGCATCAGGGTTAGCCCGGGACTTTGGCTGGGTGGCTGGACAAAGCCTGAGGGGCCTTACTTAGATCCTGGGTGGTAAGTAATCCACTACTGGTGAGTTTATTTACTTTCTTACTATGCTTGTGTTTTACCAGGTCTTTTAAACTAATTGATGATTGGGGTTCCGAAATTTACGTGCTCCCCAAAAGGGTTCCATAAGCTAAAAAGTTTGGGAAACCCTACCTTAATTCATTGCTGCTTGTGTTAGATGCATCTAACTTGGGAACAAGAAAGTGATAGACCATCTTATCTATGCCACTCATGATTAAATATATCCCTATAAGGTAATGACATGGGCAGACTGTGGTCTCTCTGTTCAGAAGCCCAGGATCCAGTTGCAGAGGCGGGTGTTGAATCCCAGTGAGAACAGCTTCTCCACCAGCCTCTGGGGAATGATCGTAGGTTTGTAGTAATGAGACTTACTCTGGCAATGCTTAACAAGTACTCCTGCATTAAAAAATAAACATTTTAAAATACGATACTGAACTTATCCTGAACAAACGCCATGTGCATGAATATATAAACCTTAAAGCATTTCACTTTATTTTCACTCACATTCTTTGTAAACATTTAACCGTCGCTATATCTGTTGGTTCTCCCCCTTCACAGAGCAGCCAGAAAGATGAACAAAAGCATCATAATTAAGTCCTCCTCCCCCGGGTTTACAGATAAAGCCTTACTAATATATTTAATAGTATACTAATAAAGACTCTGACTAAGCCAGGATAAGGAGACAGAGTCACCCCAACGGCGAATGGCATCAACCAGCTCTTTATCTTGGTTGATGCCAAAGGCACTTACTGGCTAAATATTTGTTCCCATCTTGTTTATTCAGAGCACATTTATTTTTACAATTTAAACTTTTATGTTTTTATTTATTTTAATTTTTAAAAATTAAATTTTAAAATTATATTTACTTTTCTGAAGTTTTGCTGGTTGCTTGACGTTGCCAGTTGTTTGAATTTCGGAGAATGGGATTTACTGTGCTTCTATTAAGTCACCGCTTATCCTTCATCACACCAAAGAGGAAAGCCTTAGCCATGCTAACCTTGTTCTTTTACACATGTTCTCTAATACAGTCAGGGTCTGGCATACGTGGACATTTCCCCCCACCAAACAAGGTATTGTGACACCTCCTCCACAAGCTCGCGGCCATCGCCCCCCCCAAATGAGGTATTGTAACCCTCCGTGACCCCAGACCACCATCAGACCAGTTTGTGCCCCCGACTACAGTCAGACCTGTCCCCGTCCCCACCCGTGTTACTGGCGGGCATCAAACATTACTAGCATCTTGGCCCATGCGAGTGACACCAGAGAGTCTCCACATCTGTTACGTTGGAGGACATCCATGTTCAGCTGGTAGGCACTACTATTATCAACCCACCCCCCGATAAGTGAGTTTTCAAGCATTAGAATGTGCCCTTCTCCCCCAGTTACCCTAATGCCCCTCCTCTAAAACTTGTTCTGGTGCCGATCCTGAATACAGCCAATATCCTGGTGAATCTCCTCTGCACCCTTTTCAAAGTATTTATATCCTTCCTGTAATGACACAACCAGAACTGAACGTAATACTCCAAGTGTGGCCCAACCAGTTTCATAGAGCTGCAACACGACGTCATGGATTTTGAACTCATTTCCCAATTTAATTTATACTTGTTGTTCATTCGTGTACCTTATGTACCTATGTAACTGCAGAAAGAAGAATTTCAGCACCTAGGTACAACCTGCATTTATAGTGTCCTGATTATAATTGTTTTCACTGCTCATGCTGCCTACCCTGCTGAGCCTTTGCAATACTTCCGGCATTTATTTCAGAGTTGCACCTTCTGCAGGATTTTGTCTTTGTATTTTTCTTTCAAATGACTAGGGGTTATCTGGGAATTATATAGTCATAAATTCTTTGACCTTTGTGATGACTTTTTTCCTTTTGTTTCACTCCAAGTTTCCGAGGATGCCTGCTACTGGGGCATTTCTTGCTCCACAGCCGTACATAATGGTGAAAACTCTGACTGGAAGAGCTACAGATTGGAGATTATCACGCTTGTCTTCGTAAGGGTATGAACACAATCTGCCAGTGCCTGCAGTTTGGGGGACAGCTCACCCTCAAAGTAAATTCCCATGCTTGTTCCCTGGGATGACAGAAGTGCACATAATATCTTCCCGATTTGGAGGACGGGGTTCAGGTGACCTCCCTAATGCATCAGTGAGTAGCAAACTGAGGTGTAGCAGAGATTATCACCAGCAACCTAGAATGTTCCAAAGGTGAAGAAGCTAAAGGTAACCCTGAGGTGATCAGAGGTTTCAGGAAACACTGGGTTGGTAGCAACAAGTTAAATGTATATAAAGAATTATCAGTTTTCAGATGTGTGACTTTACAAATCTCTCTCCAGTTAATTTAAAAAAAAAGTTCACTGTTGCTGCCAGTTTAGAAGTATTTTCTGCTGAAAAGGGTGAAAGATCTTGACCGAAAAAAATGATGAGACAAGTTCCCATATCGATAAACAAGCACAAAGGAATATATCCAAGGTTATAATGCTCTGTGTTCAGCTAATTTTCATCTGTACACCAGTATTTTGTTTGAAGTTATGCAAGAATGCTTAGCTCTCCAGGGGTTACAATCATATTCAAACCAATATGCATTTGCTGCAAGATCGTTGGATGTGAGAATTTAATTTCTAAAATTCAATTGAAGCCCTATGAGCTACATCCATCAAGAGAGATGTAAATTTCAAGTCCAGAATTAAAATTTCATTATTAACTTTAATTCAAGTAATGGAAATCAAGCCATAAAAAAAAAGTTAAAAAAAATATCCTTCACTACCTTAAGTTGAATATGAGTGGCATGGTTAGCGAAGATGGGGGCAGGTTGGAATCAATGTGAGGCTCGGTTAGCGCAACGCCAGTGACCAGAGCTCGAATCTGGTACCGTCTGTATGCTTGGGTTTCCTCTGGGTGCTTTGATTTCTTCCCACCCTCCAAAACTGTAGGTTAATTGGGCGTAATTAGGCGGCATGGGCTCGTGGGCCAGAAGGGCCTGTAGGTCTAAATATTATTTTGTTTTAATTTAAATTTTAAAAATGTAAATCTCATAATGGTACAAAACAATAATTAAAAGCTAAAAACAGATGATACTCAGCAGGTCAGGCAGTATCATCGGAAAGAGAAAGAGTTTCACTAAGTTCTAAGGTGCGTGGTGCTGATGAAGTGTCTGGATCTTAAATGTTAACTTGGTGTCTTGATTTCTCTTTCCACATCTGCTGTCTGATCCTTTTAAGTCTTTCCAGCATATTCTGCTCTTATTTCACAGTTCCACCATTTGCAGGAATTGTGTCATTTTGTTGCAATATGTTTGAAGGCTGGTCACTGTTGTAATGTTGGAAAATCAGCATCGATTAACGCACTAAAAACTCAGCAGGTTTCACCGTGTTCAAAGGAGTTTAAATATATAAGCATGCCTGAGCCTGCAGACCTTTGTGTTTTACATCAATTTACACACAATAGGATCACTTTTATCACAATAATATTGTTCTGGATAGTGTTGAGGGTTAAAATTGGACTTGGTGTGCTATTCTTCAAACAAACCAGACCACTGAGACAATGGGGTTCTCAGTTAAGTGCCTTATTTAAAAAGCAGACGTCCAACAGTGTAGCACTCTTTCAGTAGGGCATACACGTGTCAACCGAGATTACATTCTCAAGTCTCTGAAGTGTGGCTTAATGTCACTAAATCTTGAGCTGGATGCTAACATGCCAAGTGAATATTGGCACAGCAAGAGCTAAACATTGCCAAAACAGTTGGTGATCTACAGTACTTAATGCCACATTTCTGACGTGGCTATGTTTTCAACAGGTGCCTTCATGGGTCGGCAGACAACAGTGTTCACATTTTTGGCCCCGTGCAATGCATTCTCTCAACAAGTGTTCATTTCACAAAAGTGATACAAGAAGATGGGCTGATGAGGACCTCATGGCACATATCAGGTAACTTCACATGGATTGGCAAAGTACGGTAGAGAAAATATAACCAGCAAATCAAAGCAGCAAAGAGACCAAAGGAGCGAGAATAAAATGAGAGTGCAGCTTTTTGACAACAGGGATGGAATCTTGATGATTCTTTTGACTATGAACAAAAATGAAAGATTGGGCAAAATGGTTAGCATAGCTCTTTTCACTGCCAGAGTTTGGGACTGGGTTTCGAATCCCACGCAGTCTGTAAGGCGTTCTCCCCATGTCTGCGTGGATTTTCGCCAGGGGCTCCAGTTTCCTTCCACCCTTCAAAAACATAGGCTAATTGGGTGTAAATTGGGCAGCCCGGGTCATGGGCCAAAATGGCCTTTTACCGTGCTGTATGTCTAAATTTAAATTTTAAAAAAGGGAAATGGAGAAGCTTTTTCTAACCTGAAATATGTTACCTTAAAGGGTGGAAAACCCAGATTCACTGGTGGCTTTCAAAAGAGAATTGGATGCAAATCTGAAAAGAAAAAAACATTTAATTAGGTAAGTCATTTACAAAGCTGAAAAATTCTCTTCAACAGCTTCATTAACTAAGATCGGTGGTGTCTTCATTAAAATAGTGTCCAAGGCACTCAATTCATTTTCAGGATTTGCAGCTTCTGTCTTATATGCACTGAGGGGCATCAGCAATTGTTCACCATCACTGACAAATAGCTACTTGGAAAGAATCAACCAAATAATCATTCATGTAATGGAATATTAATGATACCCAATTAAATTTTCCATTTAGCCTGATGATCTTGGTGAGGGGGAGGGTGGGAGAAAGTGTGGTAGAGGGAAGTCAATCAAATCTCCACATGAATGAGTAGGAGTGTGTTTAGTTGTACTTGCCTACCAGTTATGTCGATGTGACCATCACAATTTGTGGACCACCTGAGTAGACTCTTGCCATCTCACCTCCATTCCAAACATGGTGCAATTTCAAATGGAAATGATGACATCATCAGCAATGTAGGGCAGGAGTTGTTTTCCATGTTTATTACAGTTCTTGGAGTAGCAACACATAATATTGGAAGGGGTGTTCCAGCACATGCTTTTCAATTCTTGTTCGTTTTTGATTAATAATTCCACATTTCTCTCTGCTTGAAATCGAGGCGTAGCAGTTAGCACAAGGCTATTACAGTGCAAGTGACCCTGGTTCGAATCCGACGCTTCTGAAAGGAGTTTGTATGCTGTCCCCGGTTTTCTTCGTCTTTCAAAATGTACAGGACTGAAAGTTGACTTGGATGCAATTGGGTGGCACAAGTTTAAATGGTTGGAATCGATGCTGCCATGCTGTAAATAAAATTTTAAATTAAAAAGTAAGTTGTGCACAGATGGTCTACAGACTTTTTGATCACAAACTGCAAATTCAAATTCATTTTTACCAAAGTCGTTAAGCTGTAAATCGATGACTGCTAGAGCAGTACTATTGACTTTTAAGTTGTAGATTTTAGCTGTGCACAATGAATGTAACACCCTTGCATGCTTCATACCCGAGTCTAATCCAGTTTTACACAGTTCTCTGAATCAGGAGATTATAATATCAATCTGTCAGACACAATGCACAGTGGTTGGAACGTAGAGACCTGTGGTAGCTTGTGAGCAATTCTCCATTAGAATTCCTGAGATTCTAACATCATTCAGTTTCTTTTGATAATATAAGGAACAAAGAAACATGAAAAAGACAGTGACGTTTGAAGCACAAGAAATGTCTATATGTTTTAAGTAATATATTTGTACGTTTTTACATTGGTTAACAGCATTTGCCCAGTAAAACACACCTTTCAGGGCCACAAAGGAATTCTGACGATTATATCTTAGTTGGTTCTTTGAAATATCTATTAATGAGTTTAATTTCCCCATTTTTAACTTCAGTTCCTGGATTTTTTTTCTTTTTCACATTTATTAAATTGACTTCAGGAAATTTCAGCTAATTCAGGTTTTCCCAATATTTCAAGGAGTCCAGATTTCAAATTTATTGTCAGAGTACATACACGACATCACATACAACCCTGAGATTCCTTTATCCTGCAGGCACGGCAGAATTACCACTAATTGACAGTGCAGAAAAAACTGTGCACAGCGTAAACATGCAAACAAAGAACTATCAATGGAAAATGAATGTAAACAAACTGACTGTGCAACTCAGAGAAAATTAAAGAAAATCAATAAAGTGCACAACTAAGAGACTTTAAATGAGTCTCTGATTGAGTTTGTCGTTGAGAGGTCTGAGGGTGGAGGGGGAGCAGCTGTTCTTGAACCTGGTGTGTGTGAGTCTTGTGGCACCTCTACTACTTTCATGATGGCAGCAGTGAGAACAGAGCATGTGCTGGGTGGTGAGGGTCTTTGATGATTGCTGCTGCCCTCTGATGACAGTGTTCTCTGCAGATGTACTCAATAGTGGGGAGGATTTGATGTTCTCGGCTGTGTCCATTACCTTTTGGAGGAGTTTATGCTCAGTGGTATTGGTGTCCTCATACCAGACCATGATGCAGCCGGTCAGCACACTTTCCACCACACCTCTGTAGGAATTTACCAGAGTTTTTGATGTCATACGAAACTTCCGCAAACTCCTGAGGAAGTGGAGGTGCTGTTATGCTTTATTCTTGATGTAATTGGTGTTAGGTCCAGGAAAGATCTACTTCCTATCTGAATAAATCAATAATCTCTTCACCTCACCTCTATGTCTCTTGCCAATTTTTCTTTAAGCTGAATCTCTGATGATCAACCTTCTTCCCAATGGAAACAATTTTGCCCTTCGTCATGGTGGCAGTGTAGGACAAATAAGCATGGGGGGGTGGGGGGTGGTGACGAGGTCATGCCCATAGTACTGAGCACAAACTTGGCTAGTTTTCTCTGAATATTGGGAAATCGAGGGATGACTGATGGACAGATAGCAATAGAATTGAGAGTGCAGATGAAATTTAGTAGGATGTTGCTGGGACTTGTGTTACAGTGAAAGCTTAAACGAATTTGGACTTTATTCCCTGGAGCACAGGAAATGGATGGGAAATTTGATAGAGGTTTACAAAATTGTGAGGGGTGTCTACAGAGTAAATGCAAGCAAGTTTTCTCTGTTGAAGGTTGATGAGATATGAATCTGAGGGCATGGGTTAAGGATAAAAGGGGAAAGGTTTGGGGGGAATATGAAAGGAACGCCTTCACACAGAGAGTGGTGGGGTGTGGAATAAGCTGGCAGCAAAAGTGGTGAAGGCTGGGTCAATTTGAACATTTAAGAAAAATTTGGACAGGTACATGGATAGTAGATATAGCAGGAGGGCTATGGACTGGGTGCAGGTCAGTGGGACATGGCAGAATAATAGTTCAGCAGAGACTAGAAGGGCCTGTTCCAGTCTTCTATGGTTCTAAGTTTATAAAATCATGAAAATCTTTGACAGTTAGAATCTTTAACCCAGGGTAAAAAAAAAATGTCATCCACATGCATTTAAGATAAAAGCGAGGGGGTTAGGGAGAAAAAGTTTAAATGTATGGGGTACCTTTTATTTTTTCATAGAGATTGGTGGGTGCCTGGAACAGGCTGCCAGGGATTGTGGTGGAAGCAGTAACCATGGTAGCATTTGAGAGGCTTCAAGGTAGTCAGTGAATTTTCAGAGAATAGAAGAATATATATGATGTAGTAGAGTTTTACTTTAACATTGTGCTTGACATCGACCCGTAGATTGAAGGACCCGTTCCTGTATTCTCTGATTCTGCTTCCAGAGGAATTATGATCACTGAGTTGATATCTTGTTAATTTAATCTCAGTCAAACGCAAAACCTGAAAAGATGGGAGAGAAAGGAAAAATAGAAAATGGGGAAAAGTAGGACAGTGCAGTTGACTTAGTGGTTAGCGTAACTCTTGTCTCAGTGCCAGTGACCAGGAATTTGTATGTTCTCCCCATGTCTGTGTGGGTTTTCCCCAGGGATTCTGGTTTCCTCCCACCCTTTAAAAATGTATGGGGCTGTAGGTTAATTGGGGGTAATTGGTTGGCTTGGGCTCATGGGCCAAAGGGCTTGTTACCATGCTGCACGTCTAAAAATAGTCTAAAAAATATAATTCCTAATTAACAGTAACATGAAGCTCTTTTCCATAAGAAAAAAAAAACATTTGTATAGTACCTTTTTATGAATCCTAGACATTGAGACAGTGGTGTCACTAGGGTTAGTATTCTTCTTCTTCTTTGGCTTGGCTTCGTGGATGAAGATTTATGGAGGGGGTAAAAAGTCCACGTCAGCTGCAGGCTCGTTTGTGGCTGACAAGTCCGATGCGGGACAGGCAGACACGATTGCAGCGGTTGCAAGGGAAAATTGGTTGGTTGGGGTTGGGTGTTGGGTTTTTCCTCCTTTGCCTTTTGTCAGTGAGGTGGGCTCTGCGGTCTTCTTCAAGGGAGGTTGCTGCCCGCCAAACTGTGAGGCGCCAAGATGCACGGTTTGAGGCGTTATCAGCCCACTGGCGGTGGTCAATGTGGCAGGCACCAAGAGATTTCTTTAGGCAGTCCTTGTACCTTTTCTTTGGTGCACCTCTGTCACGGTGGCCAGTGGAGAGCTCGCCATATAACACGATCTTGGGAAGGCGATGGTCCTCCATTCTGGAGACGTGACCCATCCAGCGCAGCTGGATCTTCAGCAGCGTGGACTCGATGCTGTCGACCTCTGCCATCTCGAGTACTTCGACGTTAGGGGTGTAAGCGCTCCAATGGATGTTGAGGATGGAGCGGAGACAACGCTGGTGGAAGCGTTCTAGGAGCCGTAGGTGGTGCCGGTAGAGGACCCATGATTCGGAGCCGAACAGGAGTGTGGGTATGACAACGGCTCTGTATACGCTTATCTTTGTGAGGTTTTTCATTTGGTTGTTTTTCCAGACTCTTTTGTGTAGTCTTCCAAAGGCGCTATTTGCCTTGGCGAGTCTGTTGTCTATCTCATTGTCGATCCTTGCATCTGATGAAATGGTGCAGCCGAGATAGGTAAACTGGTTGACCGTTTTGAGTTTTGTGTGCCCGATGGAGATGTGGGGGGGCTGGTAGTCATGGTGGGGAGCTGGCTGATGGAGGACCTCAGTTTTCTTCAGGCTGACTTCCAGGCCAAACATTTTGGCAGTTTCCGCAAAGCAGGACGTCAAGCGCTGAAGAGCTGGCTCTGAATGGGCAACTAAAGCGGCATCATCTGCAAAGAGTAGTTCACGGACAAGTTTCTCTTGTGTCTTGGTGTGAGCTTGCAGGCGCCTCAGATTGAAGAGACTGCCATCCGTGCGGTACCGGATGTAAACAGAGTCTTCATTGTTGGGGTCTTTCATGGCTTGGTTCAGCATCATGCTGAAGAAGATTGAAAAGAGGGTTGGTGCGAGAACACAGCCTTGCTTCACGCCATTGTTAATGGAGAAGGGTTCAGAGAGCTCATTGCTGTATCTGACCCGACCTTGTTGGTTTTCGTGCAGTTGGATAATCATGTTGAGGAACTTTGGGGGACATCCGATGCGCTCTAGTATTTGCCAAAGCCCTTTCCTGCTCACGGTGTCGAAGGCTTTGGTGAGGTCAACAAAGGTGATGTAGAGTCCCTTGTTTTGTTCTCTGCACTTTTCTTGGAGCTGTCTGAGGGCAAAGACCATGTCAGTGGTTCCTCTGTTTGCGCGAAAGCCGCACTGTGATTCTGGGAGAATATTCTCGGCGATACTAGGTATTATTCTATTTAGTAGAATCCTAGCGAAGATTTTGCCTGCAATGGAGAGCAACGTGATTCCCCTGTAGTTTGAGCAGTCTGATTTCTCGCCTTTGTTTTTGTACAGGGTGATGATGGTGGCATCACGAAGATCCTGAGGCAGTTTACCTTGGTCCCAACAAAGCTTGAAAAACTCATGCAGTTTGGCATGCAGAGTTTTGCCGCCAGCCTTCCAGACTTCTGGGGGGATTCCATCCATACCTGCTGCTTTGCCACTTTTCAGTTGTTCGATTGCCTTATATGTCTCATCCAGGGTGGGAACCTCATCCAGCTCTAGCCTTAGGGGCTGTTGAGGGAGCTGGAGCAGGGTGGAATCTTGGACTGAGCGGTTGGCACTGAAAAGAGATTGGAAGTGTTCTGACCATCGGTTGAGGATGGAGATCTTGTCGCTGAGGAGGACTTTGCCGTCTGAGCTGCGCAGCGGGCTTTGGACTTGGGGTGAGGGGCCGTACACAGCCTTTAGAGCCTCGTAGAAACCCCTGAAGTCACCAATGTCCGCGCTGAGCTGTGTTCGTTTGGCGAGGCTAGTCCACCACTCATTTTGGATCTCCCGGAGTTTGCGCTGAAGATGGCTGCATGCGCGACGGAAGGCTTGTTTCTTCTCTGGACAGGACGGCTTTGTCATCCTGGGCGACTTCAACGCCCGTGTCGGCAAAGACTCAGAAACCTGGCCAGGAATCCTGGGCAAGCATGGCGTCGGCAAGTGCAACGACAATGGGCGCCTCCTGTTGGAGCTCTGCGCAGAACAGCGACTTGTCATTACAAACACCCTTTTTCAGCAGAGGGACAGCCTTAAGACCACCTGGATGCATCCCCGATCCAAACACTGGCACCTCCTGGACTACATCCTGGTGCGAGAAAGTGACAAACAACATGTGCTCCACACCAGGGTCATGCCTAGCGCGGAATGCCACACTGACCACCGGCTGGTTCGCTGCAAGCTCAACCTTCACTTCAAGCCAAAGCCCAGGAACAATAAAGCCCCCAGAAAGAGGTTCAATGTTGGAAACCTGCAGTCAGACGAAGCGAGAGGAAACTTCCAGGCAAACCTCAAAGCAAAGCTCAACGTTGCAACCCGCCTCACGGACCCGTCCCCTGAAACCCTCTGGGATCAGTTGAAGACTACCATACTGCAATCCACTGAAGAGGTACTGGGCTTCTCCTCCAGGAAAAACAAGGACTGGTTTGACGAAAACAGCCAGGAAATCCAGGAGCTGCTGGCAAAGAAGCGAGCTGCCCACCAGGGTTAGTATTACAAAGTGCAGTAACTCATGGTGTCAATTCCCCAGGAGCATATCTATGAAAAATAGCCCCTGTAGCAGGGATGGCCAACCTCTCGCGAGAGCTGGCCTTGGTGGCCACCATGTTGTATCTGGGTTCAGCTTTTTAATACATTGAGAGCAAACGGATGGACAGAGTGGAGAGGAGTGTGTTCTTTGAATGTTGGGGGGGGGGGCTGACAGTGGGGGGCTGTGGTGGCCGCGATAGAGGATAGTGGCATTGCTGAGGGGAGTGGCAGCAGTGCTGGCCAGGGGGGTTTGAGGTGATGGATGAGGGTGAAGGTTAGATGAGGGGGGTGGCAGCAGCACTGGATGGAGGGAGGGCAGTGGTGCTGGACGAGGAAAGGCAATAGTGCTGGATGGGGCGGTGTGCTGCGCACCCCCTACGATGGTGTCACCCGGTGCAGTCCACACCCTCCTAGTGATGTCAGTGCATCCAGAAGTGATTTAAATTTAACAAAGGATTTCTTGCAATGTATGGACTATTGCAGGGGAGAAAGGGTGACAACCATCTTACTGTTGTAAGATCACAACAGTAGCAACATGAAAAATACCAGATCATGAATGGCATAAAAATTGTCGAATCACAAAAGCTACATAATATGAATTATATTTTTCAGATCTATGTTTTAGATGTGGGGTTCTTTTTTTTGCATTCGACTTGACAGTGTTCCACAATTAAACTTTTTGGCTGGATATGGGTAATTTATTAGAATGTAAAACTAGAGTAAGATTCCCACAGGATCCAATGTTATTTTTACTGGGGATGTTAGTGAGATTAAACCCAAATTAAAACTGAATATGTATCAAGTGAAATTTGTTCAAATTGCCTTGGCAATAGCTAGAATATGTATTGCTATAACTTAGAAGTCAGATACTGATCTGGGAATGGATAGATGGCACGCAGAAGATCAGAGTTGTATTCTACTTGAGAAAATTACTTATAATTTGAGAGATAATATTTTGTGAAATATGGAGCCTATATTTACAAACTGTTGGTATTAAAATTTAAATGAATCTCGAACATTCCCTTTCTCTTATCAGTCTCTATGAATACTTGTATGTTTAAAAGTATTGGAAAGTGATGACCTGTAGTGGCTTTCTTGTCCCTCTTCTTTTTCTTCTTCCTTGTTTTGAGTTTGTAGTGGCTGGGGGTGGGGTGGGGGGGGGGGGGGAAAGGAGGTGGGGAATTTGTAGGAGGTTTTTCTTTCTTTTGTATTACTTTCCTTTCTTTTTAATAACACCACAGGCACTTGGATTAAGTTTGAAATATTGTGGTATGTTTGCTAAGTAGGTTTATATTAAATAAAAATATTTAAAAAATGATTGAATAATGATTGTTGACCAAGGAGTGCTGCCAGTCTTTGCATGCCCACTTTGAGGAGTCAGTGGGGCGTCGTTGTAATGTCTGAAAGAGGACGCCTTCCAAGAGCGCAGCTGTCCTTCGCTACAGCCCCCGCCCCCAATTCACAGCCAAGGTTACTGGCTCAAGTCTCTGGATTTGGCCTTGAGCTGACATCCTTTCGACTCTGAGGCAAGGGTGTGACATCTCAACGACAACCAACTAGGCAAAGTATAAGGGGGAATAAAGGGCAAGAGAAAGCAATGTTCATTGTACAAAGTTTCAAGAAACTATATTCCCCCCAGGAAATGCAAGGTGTCACAGTTTATTTTAAAGTGAAAAGAGGACAGCTGTTTGAGAACCTTCACAATGAGCCTGGTTTTGCATTGCATTCAGTGCTACATTCAAGCTTAATTGAGGTCATTCCACAAATGCCTATTGCTAAATACTTCTGACAGCTAAAACTCTGGCTTAAGAGCACAACATAATTTACTGTTTGTTGCAGGCACGGTACTTAAATGGAACCATTGATAGGAACAGTTGAACCACTGGTGCATTTTGGACAGCAGGGCTGCAAAAGGACACTGGCACAGCCTCAAAGGAAAACATTCCAACATTGCTACAGTCATAAGACTGCTCTTATTGTCTTTTCTGCTTCACTATCCCTACATCTGGTGACTAGTAATATCATAGAGATCCTATCCCATTTGAATTTAACTATGGATAAACCAGATTAAAGCTGTGATGCTGACAGAATTGCTAAGAATCATACCCGATGTATTCACCGAAATGTCAACTTGGAAATGAAATGAATAATATTCCCAGTCTGATGTTGTAAATCTTGGCTTTTCAGTTTTGCCACTGTTATATTTCGTCTGCACTGTATCAACGAAAGTAGTTGGATAAATATGTCATAGGGACAGAAAACATTTGTCAATGAAGTGATGCCAAGATTCATGCCTATTACCCTGAGCTGTCCCTTTTTATAATATAAACATACAAATTTTATTCAAATTACAACATTACAAACACAAAACACTAGCTACAACTAAAACCAAAAACCACCATAACGTGGCAAAACCGTGAAAAGCAGTAATTACGACGACCTCTCTATTACACAGTGTTACACATCAAATTACAACATGATTTTCGTCACCAATCCCTGGAGGCACTCCACTCCATTCCCTGAGCTCGGCCACCGTCCCCTCGGACACTGCGCACAAGCCCGGATGTAATCCCGAATGACGCCTCGTCCATGAATGTCAGTTTTGCCAAACCCGTCAGCAGCCCCCCAACAGGATCCACTGAGCGCCCGGCCCCCTTCCGCACTGGGCGGGCGTAGATCAGGAGTGCGGGGGGCTGAAGTTCAACCAGAATTTGAGGAGCAGACCCTTCAGGGAGGCGAAGAGGGGCCGCATCCTCACACATTCTACAAGGATGCGGTACACCGTCTCCTCCCGGCCTGCAGAAGTGACAGGCGGCCGGGGTGTCGGTGGACCGACTCAGGAAGCGATTACACGGCACTGCTCGGTGCTGCCCTCTCCACCCCAGGACCCTGATGTAAAGGGGGAGGACTCCTGTATACAGGAACCTCCCTCTGAGCCGTTCCTTAAACAAAAGCCTTCTTCTATTGCAGCAGCACCTCAGATGTTGGTGATGCTCCCATGGTAATCTAAGGCAGAGAATTTTGAAGCTTTTAACTCATCTTCACATCTCGTGACTGTGAGTTTTCTTAATCCTGAAGGACACCAGATTGATTGGCTCAACTACAGTGTTAGTAAAATAAATGGTAAGATTTTGACGTCACTTTGCAGGATCATTGGCATTTGCTCAGGTTGGCGTGGTTAGTGTAGTGGCTAGCGCGACACTTTTACATTTTGCCTGTGTCTGAGTGGGTTTCTTCTGGGTACTCTGCATTCTTCCAACCCTTCAAAACGTACTGGGACTGTAGGTTAATTTGAGTGTAATTGTGTGGCACAGGTTTAAATGGCCAGAATCGGCTTCTAAATTTAAAGTGTAAATTTAAAGGTCATGGTAATGGGTGATGTCTTATGAAATTTGATGGACATTCTGTTCCCCCTGCCCTCCGTTCAGTCTGAACTGCTTGAGCACTGAGTGAAAACATGCTTGGGAGTCCACTAAGGGTCAGTCGGCAGTACTCTTCTGAGAGAGAAGGTCATGGGCTCAAATCCCATTCAAAGCTCTGAGACCTCCTCCGAGCAGTCCCAAAGGTGCACCGCATTGTTAGCCTGTTGGCGTGACATTAAGGCAAGGCCTTAGATGATCTCTTGGGGGCGCTGAAAAAAATTCCATTCTGGCATTCAAAGAGCTGGGTGTTATCACAAGGATCTTGGGGCAATTCTATTCTCAATCAATTTGACTGAAGCAGATTAGCTGATTCACTCCACATTGCTGTTTGAGGGTGGATACTGTGCCGAGATAGGGCCCAGAGAGTTTCTCACATTATAACTGCTCCCAACAAGACCTCTTTATAAGACATTTTGGGTTTCCTGAGGAAATATAAAAGATGCAATTGAACTCATGCTCTTTTTTTTCAGTGAATTCTGTAATACTGAAGCCAAAGCACTTTATGATGGAGGCAGGGAAGAGGGATACTGGGTAAACAATGTGTTTAATAGCAGTGATCAAACTACATAATTTTTCCAGTTAGCATCAAACATCGTGTGGCTGTTTAGCTACTGGATATGCACAACTGAATCCAAATCAGAAATTATTGTCATGAACATCTCACAGAATTCTTTGTTTTGGGGCAGCAAATGTTGCTATGAATTACATTTTATAAAAAAAATGAATACATTTGTGCAAAGAAGAGAGAGTGAGGTCGTGTCTGTAGTTCATTGTCCATTCAGAAATCTGATGGCAGAGGGGAAGAAGCTGTTCTTGTGCTGCTGGGTATTTGTCTACAGCATGGTCTGGGTGGTGGGGGCCCCTGAGGAGAGAGGCTACTTTCATAAGACACCTCAAAGGGGTGTCCTTAATGGGGTGAAGATTGATGCCCATGATGGCATTGGACAAGTTCACATCTCTCTGAGGCCTTTTTCTGTCTTATGCATTGGCACCTCCATACTACACAGTGATGCAACTAGTTTGAACAAATCTCCACTGTACACCTGTAGAAATTTGCAAGAGTCTTTGGTGACAGACCAAATCTCCTCAAACTGTTCACAAAGTATAGCCACTGGCCAGCCTTCTTCATGATTACATTGACATGGATATTCCTGGACAGATCTTCAGAGATGTTAACACTCAGGAATTTGAAGTTCTTAACCTTTCACCACAACTGACCCCCCAATGAGGACTGGTTCGTGTTCCCCTGACTTCTCCCTCCTGAAGTCCACAATTAGTTCCTTAGTTTTGATAATGTTGAGTGGAAGGTTACTGTTGGGACACCACACCACTAGCTGATCTATCTTCCTCCTGTATGCTTCCTCATTTCACACCGTAATTTTGCCAACAGCCATGGTGTCTTCAGCAAATTTGTAGACAGCATTTGAATTGTGCCTAACCACCCAGAAATGGGTAGAGAGTGAGTAGAGAAGTGGGCTGAGCACACATCCTTAAGGTGCGCCTGTGTTGATCATCCATGAGGAGGAGATGTTGTTTCCGATTTCTTACCGACTGTGGGCTTCTGATGAGGAAGTCAAGGGTCCAGTTACAATCGTTTATCCAATGTTTTGGTTGGCAGTGGTTTGGAAGAAAAGTCCTTGACCTGAAAGGTGAATTGCTTCTTGCTCCACGGCTACTTCCTGACCTGCTGAGTATTTCCAGTGCTTTGGTTTGATGTCATATTTCTGGCATCTTTTGCTTTCCATTGTTGCTCAATATACTATTAGACTTCTAGCTTGATACATAGAATTGTGACTTCAAGCAATCTGGACTAACCTGGCAATGACTTCAATGTTGAAACTTTAGTCCATTGACATTCACAACAAAGTCGGTGAAAGAAAGAAGTGTCTGCATCCTTCCGTGATCAATAAGCCATTAGTTGACCATCTATTAGGAGATGGTTCAAGGGAACATCACATTACACAAACAAAACAACTGTGGTTGAATTACAAAGACAATGCTGGAGAAGCCAAATTTGGAGTACTGTGTACAGTTTTGGTCACCAAATTATAGGAAAGATATAAACAAAATAGAGAGAGTGCAGAGAAGGTTCACGAGAATGTTGACAGGATTTCAGGGTCTGAGTTACAGGGAAAGGTTGTGCAGACTGGGGCTTTTTTCTCTGGAGCGTAGAAGATTGAGAGGGGACTTGATAGAGGTGTTTAAGATTTTAAAAGGGACAGAAAGAGTAAATATGGATAGGCTTTTTCAATTAAGAAAGGGGGAGATTCAAACTAGAGGACATGGTTTAAGATTGAAGGGGAAAAATTATAAGGGGAACATGAGGGGAAATTTCTTTACGCAGAGGGTGGTGGGGATGTGGAATGAGCTTCCGGCAGATGTGGTCGAGGCGGGATCATTGGTTACATTTAAGGAAAGACTGGATCGTTACATGGATAGGAGGGGACTAGAGGGGTATGGACCGGGTGCTGGTCAGTGGGACTAGGAGGGTGGGGATTTGCTATGGCATGGACTAGTAGGGCCGAACTGGCCTGTTCTGTGCTGTAAGTGGTTATATGGTTATATGGTTAAACTTGGTGGCCTTCTCTACGTCAGAGAGAGCACAGACTAGGAGATCACTTCACAGAGCACCTTTGCTCTGTCCGCACTAGTGACAGGGACCTCCCAGGAGCCCGCCATTTTAGTTCTGTGTCTCATTCCCAACCTCATGTGTTTGTCCATGCCTCATGCACTATCCCATGAAAACCACCCATAAATTGGAGGAATGGCTGATTTTCTGTGTGGATGGCATTAACATTGACTTTTCTGGTTTCTGCTAACCTGCTCTCCTCCCTCCTCCCCCTACTCGCTGCTGTGCCCTCCCTCCCTTCTCCACCTACTACCTCCTGCCTTTGGGACCATTCTCTTTTCCTCCTCCCCCCCACACCTCCCCTTACCTTTCTGCTTGGATGCCTGCCTAACATTTTTCCATACCTTGACGAAGGACTCAAGCCCGAAACATCGGTTATGTATCTTTATCTTTGCTATACATTAGATAACACAAAACCATTTAACAGAAAAAAATATCAAGACTGTGGAAAGACCATGACTGAAGCTTCACAGGATTGGGACCCAAAAAAAAACAATGCAAAAACTTTAAGCTGGCTGGTTATCATTTACCTTTGGAAGTAAGAAGATTGAGGAGTGAAGCAATTGAAGGATTTAAAGTTATCGAGGGGCTTAGCAGGGAAAACAGATGAGATAGTATCAGGTTTTGGAGGTCTATAAATAATGGGTAATCACAAACAGATCCAGCAAGGAATTCAAGAGAAAACAAATTTCCCAGAGGGAACACTGCCGCATGGAGTCATTGAGGAGAATAGAAAAATTCGCAAAGGGGGAGGAATTGAGGGTCAAGGTGAATCAGAGTCTGCCATGGAGCATAAATGCCGGCGAACTGCTGCAGTGCATTCTCTGCAATTTCAGGTCAAGTCGTTTAACCCCCCCCCCACCCCCATGCAGGGTCAATGGAGAAAGTGCTGTGGCACTAAAAGGTTACTGCTTATTCTGTCCATTGACATGGACAAGGTCTGAGCCCGTGCAAGAGAGACCAGAATGCATCAGATAAGCTGGGAGGGTAGAAATATGATGAAATAAACAAGGTTAATCGCACAAAAATAGGCAAAGCTCAACTCAGTCACCAGTTTAAACAATAATGTATGTGCTGATGTGTACTCTCATTAAATTGCAGAAGCTTGAGACAGGAGGTCATATCCATCTTTAAATCTATCCTCAGGGCAGAACAAATTATTCATCTTCCATCACAGCTTAAGGAGTTTTATATTTTAATTCCTTTTCACTCTGTTCAGACAAAGAGGCATTCTTTTGAAATTGCAACCACTTTTTATATTAGTAATCACATTGCTTTGGCTATTTTCATTTCTCTCGTGATTAAGGAACGATCAATGTTTTCAAAATCTGAATGATTGCATTCTACCCATTGACTTCCAACTATTCACTCAGGCATATTTGATTACCTGTCACTCAAAGACCAATGGCTTGCTTCCACGTGTAACCACAGCAACCTACACCGTTTATATACGGTTGTGCTTTCATTCCATTTGTGCATTGGCACCTGCACAGGCATTTTGACACACTCCCCAGGATCTCTCCACAACATTCCCTAAAAGGCAGCTGTACACGCCGTGGCCCAAATCTACTGCTCGAGGCTTGGCCAAGTTGCACAAGTTCCGCAGTTTTGTAATGTCTGGCTGCACCCTTAGAAATGCCGGCATGCACTCAGCCATGTGAAATATGGACGCAGAAGTCAGCTCAAGTATCTGGAGCCAGGGACACCCTGTGTATATGATGGGCGATTCACAGTATTGGAATAGCTGTCGTTTTAACTGCTTGAGTTTCCTCAGTGTGCGAGCCAGGTTGTATCAGCAAACCAATCAAGGGGCAAACTTGAATGACTGTTGGGATCTTAGAAAGATTTCCAGGTAATCTGCTCTGCGCAATTTGCTTCAACAAACTTACAGAAACATTCTAGCTTTGTATCATAAATAAACCGATGAGTGGTGGATTGTAAGCAGATGCACTGAGCATTCATGGGCATGGATTTTCTGCCATGTTCCTTTCTGCTCCACACTTTTAAACCGAGAATGCTTTCCTCGGTCTGACACAGTTGGCAACAGAAATAAAAGTCCAAATAGTTTGCCTTGTCACTGATCAGCAGAAATGAGTACAGTAACATACCTGGTATCTGCCATCTATAGGGATTGGTAGATGCTGGATAAGTGTATTTTCTGGTTGCTTGAGACTTACTCTTACAATGCCTAATACCTGCATTAAGAATGAACAGTTTAAAAGACAAAAATACTATACTGTACATAGACTGAACAAACTTCACTTGCATGAATATATAAACCTTAAAGCATTTTACTTTATTTTCAGTCACATTCTTTGAAAACATTTAACTGTTGTTGCAACTGTTGATTCCTCTCCACAGATCCACCCGCAAGATGAACAACAGCATAATAGATAATTAACCCTACCCCTCCCCCGAGTTTACAGATAAAGCCTCTGACTAGGGCGACCCTTACTAAGCAGGGATAAGAAGACACTTTGAGAGAGTCACCCCAATGGCGAGCGCCATCAACCAGCTCTTCATCCTGGGTGGCGCCATCAACCAGCTCTTCATCCTGGGTGACACCATCGCTGCTTCACACACTTTATTCAAGCAGCTGCTTTGAGCAAAGCACGACCAAGGCTCAATATTTGCTCCCACCTTTTCCAGTTGCTTGAGGCTGCCAGTTGTTTCAACTCCAGATACCAGGGTTTTTTTTACTGTATTTAGTCAGAGGCTTTATCTGTAAACTCGGGGGAGGGGTGGGGTTAATTATCTATTATGCTATTGTTCATCTTGCGGGTGGATCTGTGGAGAGGAATCAACAGTTGCAAAATGTTTTCAAAGAATGTGACTGAAAATAAAGTAAAATGCTTTAAGGTTTATATATTCATGCAAGTGAAGTTTGTTCAGTGATGAGTCAGCAAATCAAAGTGTGGAGCGTGGCAATTGAACAGCTCAGGCAAAAGATTTTTTGGCCCCTTGCGTTGGTACGAGCTTGGTGAAAGGATCACTGATCAACCCCTCTCGTTCCTCATTTTCCCTGCAGATTTCTCACCTTGAAGTCATTTTCTTGTTCTCTTTCAGTCATCACAAGAGAATGATTATTTGCACCCCCTTCAGGCAGTTTGCAGCAGGCCATACCTCTGCAATATTCCCATCTCAGGACCTTCATTTCTCCATTATTTGGACATGCTGTTTGGCTGCCATTCTTTCATCTTCACTTTGTCAAAACTGTACACACATTCAACCTCTCCTTAGCCTCCTCTGTTTGGAGGGAAATGATCATCACGGGAAAGGAAAATGCTGCACTCTATTCGCCTGATGTGGTGGATAATGTATATGAGCACACAGTTCAATCTTTCATAATAAACCTCTTTCATTTAGCACTACTCGTGACCACAGGATGTCTCAAAGCATTTTGCAGCTAACAAAGTCCTTTTGATGCACGATTGTTGTAATTGCATGCAACAATTTCCAACAGAGAACAATGAGGTAATGGCTGGATTTACTTTATGGTGATATTCATTGAAGGTTTAAGTGTCAGCCGGATGAGGCTTCTTCAAACACTGGGAGAACATTCGGCTTTTCTCCCTCCAGAAATGTTACTTCATCTGCTGAGTAGTTCCAGCATTGTCTTTTAATTTCAGGTTTCTCGCAATTGTGGTGTTTCACAACCCACGGTTCAAGTATGGTTAATGGTTTCGATTTTTTTTCTCTTTCAGCTTCCTTTGTTTGCATTTTTCACACAGAGCCCTTTCTAAAGCAGCACCAAAATGGGAAAGAACCATAGAACACTGCAGCACAGATACAGGCCACTTCGGCCCTTCTAGTCTGTGCTGAACCTTTTTTTTGCCTAGTCCTACTGATCTACATGCAGTAAAAAGCCCTCCATTCCTCTCCCATCCATGTACCTGTCCAAATTCTTCTTGTATCTTAAAATTGAGCCCACATTCACCACTTCATCTGACAGCTCTTTCCACACCCCCACCACGCCCTATGTAAAGAAGTTCCCTCTCATGTTCCCCTAAATATTTCCTCTTTCATCCTTAATGCATGTCCTCTGGTTTGTATCTCATCTACTCTCAGTGGAAAAAGCCTTCCTACATTTACTCTATTTATCACGCTCATAATTTTAAATACCCCTTATTCTTCTATGCACCAGAGAAAAAAGTCCTAACCTGTTTAACCTTTCCCCTTAACTCAGTTCCTGAGGTCCGGGCAAAACCTTAGTAAATCTTCTCTGCACTCTTTTTGCCTCACCAATGTCTTATACAACTTTCCCATACCATCCCAACTCCTATTCTCAATTCTTTGATTTATCCCAAAAGCTCTCTTTACAATCCTATCTACCTATGACACCTCTTTCAGGGAATTATGTAGCTGTATGTCCAGATCCCTCTGTTCTACCACATTTCTTAGTGTCCTACCAATTACCATGTATGTCGTTTCTTGATTTGTCCTTCCAAAATGTAACACCTCTAACTTGTCTGCATTAAATTGTCAGAGCAATTTCAATTAAATGCTGAGGTGAGGTGTGGGTGAGGGTGGTGTAGAGAGAGTTGGAGAGGTGGTGATTAAGCACAAGATTGAAGAGATTCATTTTAGCCAAACTGTTAAAGGCAGGATTGTTTGTCTATCGTCTTCTAGATCAGCCATACTCGATCTTTTGTGGCTATTACCCTCTTGAGACTCTGCTCAAATTTTACAAGGCCCCCTTCCCTGTGAAGTAGTCAAGTTTAGTTGATTTCCTCCGCACTGCTCTCCCACCGACGAAATAAAACACAAAAATTATTTTATGATCTCAGTCCGTGCCCTCCCCCCGCCCCCCGCTTAAATGTGCTGTGGCCCCCAGGGGTCATGTACGCCACCTGATGAGAATGGCTGCTCTAAATAAACCTTCATCTCTCTGGATGCCTCAGAGCAGTCTTGAAGATATTCATGTTGGTGGCCATCTCAGTGGAGGTGGGGGAGAACCATCACTATCTATCTGTTTTTGCATTAAAAAAGTAAGTTTGTAAATGCTGTGACTGTACTTGACAAAAATGCTGGAGAAAGTCACACAGCGTTCTTTATGTAGCAAAGGTAAAGACATAACCAACGTTTCGGGCCTGAGCCCATCATTGAGGAATCTGTTTTGGGGTGCTTCGATTCACAAGAAAATCTTGCAAGATTTTGGCCTTTTAGCAATTTAGGATTTCCACTTTGATCCAAAACAATTGATGCTGGACATCTGAATTAAAACCAAGTACTCCACTCAATTTATCAATCAGGCTGCATGGAGAGACAGAGAAGAGAGAGAGAGAGAGAGAGAGAGAGAGAGAGAGAGATAATGTTTCAGATTGAAGACCCTTTGCCCTAGCCATCACCCATCACAGATGTTCCCTCTGTCGATCCATCCTTCCATACATTCTCTTTGTAACTTAAAATTAATTGTCATGAGGAGGTTTGTTTGACCTGAAATACTGCTTCCAACATTTTCACAGATCCTTTCGATCAGATTTTGCTGGCCTTAAGGACCCTCTCCACCAGGTCCATGCCCTCTTCCCACTGCTACCATCAGGAAAGAGGTTCCGGAGACTGAAGACGAACACCCATCCACACAAAAACAGCTTTTTTTCCCCTCCGCCATCAGATTTCTGAATGGACAATGAACCACAGACACTACCTCACTTTTTGTCTTCTTTTTTTAAATTTGCTTTTTAAAACTGTAATTTATAGCAGTTTTACACTCTACAGCAAAACAATGAATTTTGTGACACCTGATCACAATGATCAATTCTGATTCTGCTCATGAACATCAGGGAAGTCATGAGAAAGATTTGTTGGGGATCAATATTACTGCTGTTTAGACTCCTTTCTCAGTGTAAGGGATGGCGGACAAAGAAATGTCACAGCCCTTGTTGAGTTTGTCTTTGTCCCACATAAGTATTTCATCAGGGATAAAGGGTCACAATCTGGAGAAAATAGGCAAGTATTAAAGATGAAGTGAGGCATGCTTGGTTAAAGATCTCTTGCTCTCCTGAACTCTCAACATGACACCCTACCCATTCACTCTCACTGTCCACTTGCCCTCACTGAAACTCCAATAATCGACTCGCATTCTGGAGGTCCCAGCGTAGCACACACACGCACACACTTGCACTTCAACCCTGTCCTGTCACATCTCCTCACATTCTGGCATTGTTGTTGAGACTCTGTCACTGTACCATTTCAGTGCCTGCAAGAAAGATGTCTGCAAGAATAGAATTCAATCACACCACCATGATGTGATCTGCCCAAGAAGAGTGTAGTAACCATCCTTAACGATTATCGACCAGTGGCACTTACATCAACAGTGATGAAATGTTTTGAAAGGCTGGTGTTAAACCATATCAGCTCCTGTCTGAGCAGTAACATGGATGCGTTCCAATTCACCTAACATTGTAACAGGTCTACAGTGGATGCTATCTCACTGGCTTTACACCAAGCCCTGGAACACCTGGATAGTACAGGTGCACAATCCTTTATCTGGAACAGTGTATTCCAAATTTCAGATTTTTCCAGATTTCGGAAAGCCCAGATTTAAGCCCACCCGAATTGTGCTGCGTATCCACCACCACCCCCTTCCAGACGCGCTGCCAGTCTCCCCCCACCCCCTCGCCCACCCGGCTCCTTACTTGTCACATTTTGGAGCTTTCCTGTTTTTAGATGTCTGGATAAAGGATTGTGTACCTGTAAAGATGCATTCATCAAGATGGTCTTTATCAACCACAGTTCAGCACTTCACCATCATCCCCTAAAAACTGATCAGCAATCTCCAAGGCCTGGGACTCAATATCCCACTGTGTAATTGGATGCTGGATTTCCTCACCTCCAGTCCACAATCAGTGAGGATTGGTAAGAACTTCTCCACAATCTCCATCAGTACCAGAGCACTACAGGGCTGCTCAATTCGCTTTACACCTACAACTGTGTGGTTTGATACGACAATATCACCATCTAGAAATTTGCTGACAATACTGCTGTTTTAAGGAAGGAGATGAGTCAGATTACAGGATGAAGTTTGAAAACTTGGTGGAATGGAGCACCAACAACAACCTCACACTCAATGTCACCAAAGCTAAGGAGTTGATTGTTGACTTCAGGAAGGGAAAGCCAGAGGTGTACGATCCAGTGATCATTGGGAGATCAAAGGTGGAGAGGATGATAAAATGTAAGTTTTTGAGAGTCTCTATCTCGGAGGATCTCTCCTGGACACAGCACACTAATGATATTGTAAAGAAATCACGTCAGCGCCTCTACTTTCTCAGGAGTTTGCGGAGGTTTAGTATGAGACCAGAAACTCTGGCAAATTTCTACAGATGTGTGGTGGAAAGTGTGCTGACCGGCTACATCACAGTCTAGTACTAGAATATCAATAATCCTGAGCATAAAGACTGGCAAAAGGTAGTGGACACAGCCTGAGATATCACAGGCAAAACCCTCCACATGATCAAGAACATCTACAGGGAGCACTGCCATCGGAGTGTAGCAGCCATCATCAAGGACCCCCACCATCCAGTGTGTGCTCTGTTCTCACTGCTGCCATCAGAAAAGAGGTATTGGTGCCACAAGACTTGCACCATCAGGTTCAGGAACAGCTGCTACCCCTCCACCATCAGTCTCCTCAATGACAAACTCATCAGGGATTCATTTAAGGACTCTTATGCACTTTATTGATTTTTTTTCATTCTCTCTGTATTGCACAGTCAGCTTGTTTACATTTGTTATCTGTTTACAGTTCTTTATTTGTTTACATGCGTACATTGTGTACAGTTTTGTTTTGCACTACCAATAAGTGGTAATTCTACCCCACCCACAGAAAATAGAATTGTATGTGATGTCATGCATGTACTCCTTTTGTGAATATTTTACTTAAGTTTCCATACCTGTATTAATATCAAGATGCAATGATTAATAGTCATATAGCCATATCAATCTATTATACCTGATGTTTTATACCCCACCTAAACCTCACCAACTCCTTCCTCCAACAACCCTTGAAAACAGGAAAGAAAAAGAATAAGAAAAGAAAGAAAAAGAAAGAATGATACCTGGTGACTTAATTGTCAGCCCCAGTCAATTTTAGCCTTTTTCAGTATTATTTAATTATCCCAAGGAGGTCATGTATGTACTCTGCCAATAAATCTGAAATCTAAACCTAGATCTAATATATGGAACCAGAGACAGCCATTCATGATCAGCCTTTTGTTAAGCACCACCTTCTTGCCTTAATCCCATCTCCCTTATCTCTTACAAATTTACCGATCTGGGTTTTTAATATATTCTAAAATCAAGCCACCCTGGCCTGGGGTAGAGATTTCCAAAGCTTCAATATTCTCTGCATGAAGCCACTTCTCGTGGTCCTGAGAAGGTTCACTCTGCATTTGTGACACCTGGTTCTCACCAATCCAACCAGGAAATTCATGATCCCTGCTTTGATCCAGGGACCCATTTAGAATTTTGTATGTTTCAAATGCAGGACCTCTTCTCATGCGACGTACGCCCTGAAGACCTCCAAGTTCAAGAACAGTTTTTTATACCCAACAGCTCTCAGTTTCTGGAACCTTCATTTACTGCACTAATCTTGGTTGGCATAATGGGGTTCCAATCCCGTGCTGTCTGAAAGGAGTTTGTATGTTCTCCCTATGATTGCACAGGCTTTTCCTGAGGGCTCTGGTTTCCTCCCACCATTTGAAGCATCATGGTGGTGTAGGTATAACCATATAACCATATAACCACTTACAGCACAGAACAGGCCAGTTCGGCCCTACTAGTCCATGCCGTAGCAAATCCCTACCCTCCTAGTCCTACTGACCAGCACCCGGTCCATACCCCTCTAGTCCCCTCCTATCCATGTAACGATCCAGTCTTTCCTTAAATGTAACCAATGATCCTGCCTCGACCACGTCTGCCGGAAGCTCATTCCACATCCCCACCACCCTCTGCATAAAGAAATTTCCCCTCATGTTCCCCTTATAATTTTCCCCCTTCAATCTTAAATCATGTCCTCTAGTTTGAATCTCCCCCTTTCTTAATTGAAAAAGCCTATCCACATTTATTCTGTCTGTCCCTTTTAAAATCTTAAACACCTCTATCAAGTCCCCTCTCAATCTTCTACGCTCCAGAGAAAAAAGCCCCAGTCTGCACAACCTTTCCCTGTAACTCAGACCCTGAAATCCTGTCAACATTCTCATGAACCTTCTCTGCACTCTCTCTATTTTGTTTATATCTTTCCTATAATTTGGTGACCAAAACTGTACACAGTACTCCAAATTTGGCCTCACCAATGCCTTGTACAATTTCATTATAACCTCCCTACTCTTGAATTCAGTACTCCGATTTATGAAGGCCAACATTCCAAATGCCTTCTTCACCACACCATCCACCTGAGTATCAGCCTTGAGGGTACTATTTACCATAACTCCTAAATCCCTTTGTTGCTCTGCACTCCTCAATTGTCTACCATTCAATGTATATGACCTATTTAAATTTGCCTTTCCAAAATTCCATCAGCCATTTCTCAGCCCACACCTCCAGCCTTCCTGAATCACCTTGTAATCTACGGTAATATACCTCACTGTCCACAACACCACCAATCTTTGCGTCATCCGCAAACTTGCTTATCCAATTCTCCACCCCTACATCCAGATCGTTAATATATATAACAAATAATAGTGGACCCAGGACCGAACCCTGAGGAACTCCACTAGTCACCGGCCTCCAATTGGACAAACAGTTTTCTACCACTACTCTCTGACACCTCCCATCCAACCACTGCTGAATCCATTTCACTACCTCTTTATTTATACCTAATGCCTCCACCTTTTTTCCTAACCTCCTGTGGGGAACTTTGTCAAAAGCTTTACTAAAGTCCAAATAGACAACATCCACAGCTTTCCCTTCATCAACCATTTATGTAACCCCCTCGAAGAACTCAGTCAGGTTTGTCAACCATGATGTACCCCTGACAAAACCATGCTGATTACTCCCTATCAATCCCTGTACCTCCAAAAATTTGTAAATAGCATCCCTCAGAACATTTTCCATCAACTTGCCCACCACAGACGTCAGATTTACAGGCCTATAATTCCCAGGTTTGCATTTGGACCCTTTCTTAAACCGAGGAACCACATGCACCACCCTCCAATCCTTTGGCACCACCCCTTTGGCCAGTGACATCCTAAATATCTCTGTTAATGGCCCCACTAACTGTCCACTAGCCTCCCTGAGTGCCCTAGGGAATATTTTGTCCGGTCCGGGAGATTTATCCACCTTTATCTTTTTTAACACAGCCATCACTACCTCCTCGGTTATCCTTATATGTTTCATGTCCTCCCCACTATTTTTATTTACTTCAACTGGTTCAACATTTTTTGCCCTAGTGGCAAAGAAATCATTCAAAATTTCCCCTATTTCCTCAGTCTTCTCACTCAGCCTACCCTCGCTATCTACAAGGGGTCCAATTTTATCTCTCACTAATCTTTTACTTTTAATGTACTTATAGAAACCCTTTGGATTTATTTTTACTCTGTCAGCCAAAGCCTCTTCATGCCTTTTTTTGGCCTTTCTAATTTCTTTTTTAAGATTCCTTCTACACTCCTTGTAGTCCTCCTTCAACTTCTCAGCTCCCTGCTCTTTATACCTCTTGTACACCTCCCTTTTTCTCCTAACCAAATTTCCAATATTCCTCGAAAACCAAGCCTCCCTATGACTTCCAGCCTATGATCCACACTGGGACATAACTACTCTGTACCCTCAAAATTTCTTTTTTGAATATCCTCCATTTTTCATTAATATCCTTACCTGAAAATATCCTGTCCTACTCAATACTCCCCAAATCTCTTCTTATTCCTTCGAAATTTGCTCTTTTCCAATCCAGAACCTCAACTTTAGGCCTCTCCTTGCTCTTCCTTAAAACTACCCTAAAACTAACAGAATTATGATCACTAGACCCAATTGGTTCTCCAACATTAATGTCCGCTACCTGATCCAGCTCGTTCCCTAACAGGAGATCCAGTATTACACTGTCCCGAGTCGGTTCTTCTACTAACTGATTTAGAAAACAATCCTGAGCACATTTAACGAACTCCAGCCCATCCAGCCCTCTAACCGTATGGGTATCCCAATCAATGTGTGGGAAGTTAAAATCTCCCATGATCATTACCTTATGATTTTCACACATATACGTTATCTCCCTACAAATTTGTTCCTCTAATTTTCTTGGCCCATTTGGTGGTCTGTAATACACCCCTATTAGCACCCTCTTGCCTCCTCCACCCCTCAATTCCACCCAAACAGCCTCACTGGTCGATCCCTCCATACCATCCTGCCACCTCATGGCAGTAATGTCCTCCTTAACAAGCAGAGCAACTCCTCCTCCTTTTTTACCCCCTGATCTATCACATCTAAAACAAATGTATCCTGGAATATTAAGTTGCCAGTCCTGCCCCTCCTGTACCCAGGTCTCACTAATTGCCACAATATTGTGACCCCAAGTATCTATCCATGCTCTCAGCTCATCTACCTTGTTCACTATGCTTTTTGCATTAAAATATATGCATCTCAGAGAATGACCCTCACATATATTCTCTTTTTTACCTTCTACCCTAATCTCCATCCTACCTTTGTTATCTTTTTTATTCCTATCTTGGTGGCCATACTCCCTGGACACTGCTCTCACACTCTGTTAATGGGGTGTAAATTGTGCAGCCGGGACTCGTGGGCTGAAATGACCTGTTACCTGTTACCGTGCAGTATGACTACATTTAAAAAATAAACTACTCTGGCAGCAGTAAAGGTGGTTTGCACTATTATAATACCACTTTAATTCTCCTGCACTGTGAAAACTGAATATCTATGATCTATTTATCTGTTCTGCATTTATAATCCATTTCCATGCAGTAATTTAATGTATACTATTTTTTAAATTTTAATAAGTTTTAGACATACAGCATGGTAACAGACCATTTTGACCCACATCCTTGCTGCCCAATTTATACCCATTAATATTTTTTTTACAAAGTACCTGTTTGGCTGTTGCAAGTGAGAATTCTGGTGCATATCTACATTGTACAATGTCTAGGACAATAAAGTCATTATCAGCCTAACCCCTCAAGAAAATCCCAAACCTGCCATTTATCAGACTTTGTATTGCAACGATTGGTAGGGAAATTCAAATGCAACTTCAATGCAGGTCTTCTGCTCTGCATTCTTTTAATGTTCATATATTGGTTCAATTTCTGCAATGAATCCACTGAACGTCCAACTCAATTGTACCAGAAGTAACCATTTAGTTAAATAGTTTGCAAAATTTGCCAGAAAAATGCAAATGAAATACAGTGGAATTGTAACCTCAGGTAGAAATGAAATGCAGAAAGAAGTAAAAAGAAAGATTTGTTGGAGGATCGGCACCTCATGCTCCGGCTGGGGACCCAAGGGATGGATGGCACTGACATTGAATTCTCGGATTTCTGTTCCCCCCCCCCCCACCCCATCTATTGCTATGATCCTTATTGTCTAGCTTTCTCTCTCTCTCTCTCTTCCACTTTCCCTCCGTCTTGTTTCCCCCAGCTCTGCATTCACAGAGCTAACCCCTCCACTTCCCAATTCTCACCTTTCTTCTCTCCTGTCCTCCTCTCCATATCCAATTAATACTTTCTGTCTGTTGGCCTGCACTCCTCTCCCTGCCCTCCTGCTCTTTCTTTTAATTCAAGAGCCTGTCTGCTTTTTACTCCTACCTTGAAGAAGGGCTCAGGCTCAAGATGTCGGTTATGTATCTTTACCTGCTATGGACACTGTGAGTCCTGCTAACTTCCTCCAGCATTTCTGTGTTTTTATGTCAACATCACTGCTGTTCCCTTTCTCAGTGTGTGAGACCATAGCAGTTGGCGCGACGCTATTAGCGTGCCAGCAACCTGTGTTCGAATCCTGCATTGTCTGTAAGTTTGTACCTTCGCCTCATGTCTACCCTCCAAAAGCGTATGGGGCTGAAGGTTAATTTGGGCGGCATGGATTTAAATGGCCAGAGTCAGCTTCTATTGTGCTATAAATAAAATTTAAAATGAAAAAAATATATAATTTGGGAACTAATTGATCTACTCTGTGGTTTCCAGAAAAGGGCTCAGACTTGGTCTGTATCAGCACTAATTTTTTTTTCAAATGAGACCAATTTGCATAGATTCCTTTCATTCTGTTTGTCTCTTTCAAGTTACCAACCTTATCTTCCATTTGCAGCCTTCCCCCTTCTAATGGACACCTGCTGTCTTTTAAAGAAAGCACCTGGATATCTGGCCCACATCCCCTCATAAATATATATTACAATGGTTGCAGTTATTAAAAAGGAAATTGCCCTTTGCCCTACATTGATGTATGCTCCATCGGTTTCCACACTGCCACGATCACTCATTGTTCAACCTCTTTGCTCCCACTAAGCTAACTGTGACCTTAAATGACAATGTGACAAATTTCCTTTTTGTTCATTTACCAACCTTGGTTATTTACCAAACCTTTGTCCTTCCTCATCAACCCGTAAATGTTACAGCCCATCCTGATGAGCTGAGCACTCATACCTGGAATATATGAATCTGGACCATTTGATCAGCTTGCACCATGCTAGCACAACACTTATATGGTTTGGGCTCAGATTTTAATATTGAAGAAGTGTGAGCAATTGTAACAGAGCGCCCATCTCCCTCCACCACCCCCCCATCCCCCGCCCACCCACATCAATGAGATTCACCGGGACTGTTGTTTAAAGAGGGCACGCAAAAACAGGGAAGACCCTGCACACAGCATCCTTCAGCAACTCCCATCAGGAAAGAGACACAGGGGTATCAGAGCCAGAACCACCAGACTGAGGAACAGCTTCTTTCCACGGGCAGCGGGACTGCTGAACGACTGATGAACTGCTCGTACAAACCCTCTGAGACTCAACTATTTATTTAACAAATAATATTTATTTACTTTAATATTTGTGTATACAGTAAGTACTCTGCATAAGTACTATCTGTTATATGTGTTTGCATGTTTTTGCACCGAGGGCCGGAAAACAATGTTTTGTCGGGTTGTACTTGTACAACCGAATGAGAAATCAACTTAAACTTGAACTCAGGCTTTGAGGTTTCATTTATTGCCACAAAGAGCATGTAGGGATTAACATCATTACATTTTATGATTAGTGCAATGCTCCCTTGATGGCAGGACCACTGAAGATAAAAACTGACATGTCAGCATTCACTTGCTCTTGCAGGAATTGAGAGCAATTTCTTTCTTCAATTCATCAAAGCATATCAACAACAGAATATTAAAAAATTGATTCCAGCTTTCTTGCTGTAAAATTTAATGACATCTGTAAACATGGGATGCACCTTAAACATTTGAATCTAGCACAAAAAAATGTGTAATCTTGGTCAGAATGAGGCTCAGAGCAATTGGAAAGGGGCATGAAGTCGCTGCATGTGTCTCGACACATGTCGTTTTTCCTGGGAAGAGTAATGAAACAATTGAATAACAGCTCTTTTCTGAGTAATTGGTTGTTCATTTGTAAAGACCAGCCCTATTGTCAATTTATTGCTGCAGAACCCTATGTTTCAGTTCCTCTTTTCACTGGCAACCCAGTTAATTGGCCATGTAGTGTCCCGGTTAAAGAAGCCATTTTTTGCTGTTCCCACAGGGCCACTTTTAATCAGGACACCACCTGCTTTCACATTGACCACAAGTCATCCCCAGGGATAGGAGAGTCTACCTTCAACAGAAGTCCAAGGATGCAACTTGTCCTTGTTCCACTGGTTTAATCAACACCGGGGATGTGAGTAGGGGTCGAGGCCATCAATCCCTGGTGTGATTTTGCGTGATTTGACATTTCCACTGGACCCTTAACCAGTACATTGGCCATTGTCCAAGGTTCCAGTGGAAAAAGGGCTTCAGATGGATGCTTATGGTGAGCCTGTATTCCGTGCTAACACTTCCACATGATACCAAGCAAGTGTTGTACAGAGGTAGCTTTTTGGATGAAGTAATGAAGATGTAGTGTGGATTGTGGTGGGTCATGTGACCTCTCCATCTGGAAACTGGAGGGAGTGTTGATTGTGGAGGGTCACGTGATTTTTCCATCTGGAACCTAGTTGGAAGTCGCATCATCTGCCAATCAAGGTTGGACTCTGCCCACCCATTAGTGCACAACTGACCACTGGCCCCTTTAATCAGCTAGTGATTACCTGGGCCAAACACTCCAGCTTGATGTACTATAAAATCCACCACATGTACAGCTCTTGCTGTTTTGCTCTTCAGCCCTGAGACAAACCCTACTGTGGACAACGCTGGAGGAGTCGTTGATAAAGTGTGCACTACATAGGGATCGGGGCTGTAGGATACTGTTGTGGATAGCATCTGTGCCATTCCCACATTAGACAAGGAACAATGGATGGCATATTGTAGTCCTTGGTTGTGATAAAGATTATTTCTGTATTCAGGCTGTGTCCAGACCCACTATTCTTCGAACCCACTGAAATTTTCCCTTCCCTCACATGAGAAGTCCAGTCTAAATTCTCAGGAGAGAGAAGAAAAAAAAGAGTTGCTTTCAGACAAATAAATGTAATCTTTATTCATTATCACTGAAATTAAACTCAGCGGTTCAGAGAGCATTGCAAACTGGCTACAAAAAATACACACCATGTGTTGGTGACTGCATCTCAAACAGATAATAATAGGCGAAAAAAACATGGTACTATATGACTTGAGGTAAACCACGATATGTGTTGGATGTTTGGATGTGTTAGGATGCGCCCCTTGCTGACTGGGCCTGAGGATCCTCCCACTGACCCCTGAATTCAGACGACTGTGCAACTGCCCCACTCTTCAGTCCAGGACAGTTGACGGATGTGCCTCCATTCTGTTGTGAATAAAAGCCCATCAGTTTCTCTACAACTTCTAGTCTTTGAAGTTATTGATGATGCATCATGAATTGTGTTTTATTCTTTCTTTTTCTTCAGTAGACTTTTGAGCCGATCTCCGATTGGTCAAAGTAATTTTGTCACACTGTTTTACAATACTTTTCCTTTAAGTCTATACCCTGCAATATTATCTTGTTTGAAATCATCCCTTGAATTTCAGTTTCATTCTAACCCTGTTCCCTGCACTTTTGATTTTATTCTTGCCCTACATGTTGGCTTACCTGGACAGTGCACAAAATAAGTTTTTCCTTGTATATTGATAAACGTAACAATAAACAAAGTGAACATTTAATCTCTTTGGATGTGACACATACATTAGCGGAAGGAAAGTATTCTGCTTGGAGGTTGGTGGAGTGCTGCAGGGATCTGTTCTGGGACCCCTGCTCTTTGTGATTTTTATAAATGACCTGGATGAAGACACGGAAGGATGGGTCAGTAAGTTTGCAGATGACATGAAGGTTGGAGGAGTTGTGAATGGATTTGAAGGCTGTTGAAGGTTACAAGAGGATGCAGAGATGGGCAGATAAGTGGCAGATGGAGTTCAATCTGGATAAATGTGAGGTGATGCATATTGGAAGGACAAACCAGAAGGGTGAGTTCAGGGTTAATATTAGTATGGATAAAAAGAGGGACCTCAAGGTCGCCACACAGGTTGATCAGATAGTTAAGGCCTATGGGATGCTGGGATTCATTAATAAAGGATTGAGTTCAGGAGTAGAGAGGTCATGTTGCAACTCTACAAATCTCTGGTGAGACCACACTTGGAGTATTGTGTTCAGTTCTGGTCACCTCATTATAGAAAGGATGTGGAAGCTATGGAGAAGGTGCAGAGGAGATTTACCAGGATGTTGCTTGGATTGGAAAACAAGTCTTAAGAGGCAAGGTTAGCAGAGCTGGGACTTTTATCTTTAGAGTGTAGAAGGATGAGAGGAGACTTGATCAAGGTCTACAAGATTATGAGAAGCATAGATAGGGTGGACAGCCAGCACCTGTTTTCCATGGCAGGAATAGCAAACACCAGGAGACATATGTAGAAAGTGAAGGGAGGGAAGTTTAGGGGAAATATCAGGGTTAAGCATTTTACACAGAGTGTTGTGGGTGCCTGGAATGCCTTGCTGGGGGTGGCGGTAGAGGCTGAAACATTGGGGTCATTTAAGAGACCCTTAGACACATGGATGAAAGTAAAATAGAGTTTAACACTTATTTTTTAGGAAGGAATATATGGGTTGGCACAACATTGAGGGCCAAAGAGCCTGTCCTGTGCTGTATTGTTCTATGATCCATACATATCATATCAGTAAGCGTTATAAACTGTCACTGCTTTAAGGGTTAAGCCTGCTCTCTGACTTGCATTAGTGGTGAAGAACTTTGCAGAAGCAGTCCATGTGGAAGTTAACCAAAATAAGCTCGCTGCATGATAAAGCATTTTTCTTTGTTGATTAGGATTATTTTTTCTCTGTTTAGAAAATGAAAGAGAGATAATGTGACAAGGTAGTTGGTAAAAAGTAGACGTGGTGCCTGAATCTGCAAGTTGGGCATGATCTTTTCCAACTGAAATTACACTGGACAACAATTCTTTTTCAAAAGGTTTGTTTCCTGAAAACAAATTGGGGATTTTGATGAACAACTTCAAACTGAACAAAGATCATTTGAGATTTGCTGTATCATGTAGGAAGTTGGAGAAACATTAAACTAACTTTTATTGAATTTAGCATGTTTAATTGCATAATGATGCTGTCACATTGCATTAGTCCAATTGACCTAAAAAATATTTTGCCGCTGATTTTCATTTGGACACGGCATCTGATGATTCTTGTGTCAGTGCCCTACAATAGGCACCTAGCATTGATGGATTCCAATTGCTCTGATATTGTTTTTCCGTGGTTGCAATGTCCTGGTGAAACATTATCACCTTAATACGACATTGACAAGACATTTCTGCTGTATTGAGTTTTCCTGAAGACAGTAAATGCTATTGTTAAGTACACTCACTATGTTCTTGCCTGAAGAACCTGTGCATCAAGATGTGATCAACTGTATCAATGTAATACATAGCGCTATACTTATGTGAGCTGCTTTAATAGCCTATGTCCACCTCTCCAGGCTAAGCATGTCCAGGCTTTTTTTAAAAAAAAAATTTCCACACTATGAACCATGTTGACCAAAATACACATAAACATTTCCCTCTTGAATATACAGTGTCAATTTCTCCCCTTTTTAGCATGTCCAGGCTTAAGGCAACATTTGCACAGCACCTGCAATGAATGCATGCCCAGGCATGATTGGACTGACCAAAACAGCTTAGGGCAATATACTAGTAGACTTAAAAGATGGCAGGAAATCATAAAAATGGGTTATATCTCAAATAGAAGGTACCTGAAAGGAACATTGTAAGTAAAAGGTGCGTGAAAGGCAGTATGGTTGGTGTAGAGGTTAGTGCAATGCCTTTAGAGTGCCAGCAATCGGGACCAGGGTTTGAATCTGGCCCTCTCTGCAAGGTCTTGGTACATTCTCCTTGTGTCTACATGGGTTTTCCCAGGGGGCTTCGTTTTCCTCCCACTTTTCAAAATGTACCGGGCATGTAGGTTAATGGGTGTAAATTGGAGATCTGGGCTGAAATGGCCAGCTACCATTTAAATTTTTAAGGTGATTTTCATGATCAACAACCCAAAATCCATAACCTACACCTAAAAACACAATCTTCCTTGTCCAGTGTAATGTGCACCTGCAAATACATGATTCAAGAGAATAAAGACTGTGGCTTGCACTTGAACTTCTAAATAGGTTACGGGCTACAGCTAATGACATTTTTTTTAAACAAAGGGTATTGCATTCCATTTGCCATTTTTCAGCTGTTTCAGATTCCTCACAGAGTATTATGTTCAGTTCTGGTCACCTCATTATAGGAAGGATGTGGAAGCTGTGGAGAGGGTGCAGAGGTGATTTACCAGGATGTTGCCTGGATTGGAAAATAAATCCAATAAGATAAGGTTAGCAGAACTAGGACTTTTCTCTTTGCAGCTAAGCATGAGAGATGATTTAATGGAGGTCTACAAGATTCTGAGAGCCTTGGATAAGGTGGACAACCAGCACCTTTTTTTCCAGGGCTGGAATAACAAATACCATACGACACATGTACAAAGTGAAGGGAAGGAAGTTTGGGGGTGTCATCAGGAGTTAGGTTTTGTTTTTCTGGCCAGGTGGAGGCTGGGTATTAAGCGCATTTAAGAGACTCTTAGACAGACATGGATGGAATTAAAATAGAGGGTCATGAGGTAGAAAGGGTTTAGATTTTTTTTGGTAAGAATACATGGGTTGGAACAATATCAAGGGCTGAAGTCCCTGTACTGTGCTATGTTCTAATAGTGAGCAATGGGTATAGCTTTTATTTGTCTTTCTCCTTTCACATTTGAAGGAAAGATGGATTTGTGCATGATGCAATATTGGTCCTAAGATCAATCTTGCTAATGGTTTAAGGATTGTGTCATTTAGCTATTGACACCCTCTCGGCTGGAACAATGCAGAAAGGTGTCACAGTAAGAATGTTGATTTTTAATTTATTTCCTTATTGATTATGAGAATTTTTGATCATTTTGAAGCACTCTCATTGTCTGCTTATAATGACCCCAGAGCTGAGGAGGCAGTGAAGAACCAACCATATTAGTGAGTCTGGAGTCACATATGGTTCAGACCATGTAAAGGAGGCAGTAATAATGTGGTAAATTGAATCAGCAGGTTTGCAGATGACACAAAGATTGTGGACAGCGAGGAAGGCTTTCAAGGCTGGCAGAATGATCTGAAACAACTGAAATTTAATACAGACAAGTGTGAGGTGTTGCATTTTGGAAGGGCAAACCAAGGTAGGATATGCATGTAAATGGTAGGGCACTGAGGAGTGTGGGAGAACAGAGGGCTCTGGGAATACAGATACATAATTCCCTGAAAGTGGCGTCACAAGTAGATAAGGGTCAAAAAGGCAGCATTTAGCACATTGACCTTCATAAAACAAAGAATATAGGAGCTGTGATGTCATGATAAAGAAATACAAGACATTGGTGACGCCAAATTTGGAGTATTTAGTGCAGCTTTGGTCTCCTAAATACACAAGGAAGGATAGTAATAAGACTGAAAGAATGCAGAGAAAATTTATTAGGTTGTTGCCAAGTTAAACAGGTTAGGACTTTATTCCCTGGATGTAGAAAAATGAGGGGAGATTTGATAAAGGTGTCTAAATCTGAAAATAGAGGTGCTGCCAGGGCTGGTGTAATGGCAGCACTGCTGTGGGTAAGGACCTCCGCAGACCGTGGAGCAGAGACGATGTATGGAGTCCAACGGCAGTCCACACTGTACAGTCCTATTAAAGGAACTAGTGGTGGCTTTATTTAAAAACTCATGAACGAGGGGTCTGTGCCCAAGATGGCATCACCTATAGTCAGCAGTGGCGACGAGGGGTTGCAGACACCAGGGAAGTGGAGGACTGGCGCAGGGCACCAGAAAACAGGAAGACCAACCCCATCTGAGAAGGAGGAGAAGAGTAGACAGCCCATGGAACTGTGACCACGGTGGTGGACCAGTGAGGAGTTTTGTGGCTGAAGCACCCACATAGGCAATAGACTGCTGGTGTCACGAAAAGAGGAAAAAAAATCAGTCTGTGGGGCTCACACCAGGCTGCAAAATGCTGGAGGAACTGGCTGAAGGGGTATCAAGCACCAAATTGGGAGGCGAGAGGGTGCCAAGGGATCTGGTGCTTGGGTTACTGATGGCTTGGACTGGACTTTGTGGGGCTGTGGAGGCTGCTGGAATGTTGGAGGTGAATCCACATATACACACACACACACACACACACACACACACACACACACACACACACACACACACACACACACACACTCGGTGACTCTGTGGGGGGTGGGGTGGGGGGGGAACTCTCTTTTGCTCGTCTCTGTCTGACTGTAAGAGGCGCTTCAGGCAATTTCTGCCAATGGCGAACCTGTCTGCCTTACAGCAGGCAAAAGCAATTTTGTGTAATATGACAGCTTTTATTCTATAAGAACAAACTGAATTTCAAATTATTATGACGATAGACAGAATAAATGCAATATTTTTCCAATGAAGTGAGGTTAGAGACAAACCAGAAGACACGGGTTAAGGGTGAAAGGGGAAAAGTTTATGGGGAGCATTTTCACACACACAGAGAGTAGTGGGATTATGGAGCGAACTGCCAGCTGAAGTGTTGAATGCTGGCTCAATTTTAACTTATGAAAAATTTGAATGGTTACATGGATGGAAGGGGTATAATGGATGCAGGTCAATAAGACTAGGCAGAAGAGAAAGCCTAAAGGGCCTGTTTTTTTGTGCTGTAATGTTTTATGATTCTAAATACACAAAGGTGCCGCAGAAACTCAGCAGGTCCCACAGAATCCAGGTACCTTATCCCCGAAACATCAGTTAAAAATCTTTGCTTTCTCTGGACATTGCGTGACCTGTTAAGTTTCTCCAGCGCTTTTGTGTATTTACTAATATCACAGCGTCCTGTGACTTCCCTGCAAAGAAGGCAGGCTCTATTACCTGAGTGGTGGATGACAGCCGCATTCCAGCTGCTACATGATAACTGTAACTCAGATCATTATCCTTAAAGCAGAAATCCTAGAATTGTTTAATTGCCTGAATTGACGCCCTCCAGTGACATTGTGGGACGACAACTTTTGTCTCACAAGCAATGGCGCAGGAGTACGGCAGTCTGCTAATCTAAAGGTAACACTCTCATTCTCCTGGCAAAGACACCAAGTTGGAGCCATCCATAGTTGAGGGGCTGACAACGTGCTTCATCTCCCATTTGTTTCTCAAGACTGTTTCCTGGTCTTACAGTGCCGATCCCAGAAGATGGAAAAATTAATAGAAAATTCCTTCATTACTTACTGCAACCCTCGCTGCAGGCGTGATGTGATGTGCCTTTGCACCACCCCATGAATTCTTTGCTCTGATTTTTCTCCTCAGGGACGTCGTTTCCGCAGAGAACGAGACGTTGGCTGGTGAATGCTGGGTTTTTTTTTTTAGCTAATTTGTAGCTGACTGGTGTCTGAAGGAAATAAGCAAGCTGGCAAGCTTGTCAGAATTTCCCTTCATCTGCCACAGCAAGATATAATTCTCTCATCTGAGGTAAATGATGGGGTTGGAACAGGAAAACTCAGAAAATTCCGGCCTGGGAAATGCCACAGCTTTGCTTTCGAATGAGAGTCGCATAGGAATGCCATTTTTCCCCACTGACTAATCCTCACTGATATTATTGGGTCCTTGGTGGAGGCTCAATGCTTTCAGGAGCACTTTGATATAATATTTTACATCAATTATATTTGACTCTACAAAAATTAAATAGATTCAATCCTGCTGCATCAGATTTATGTTTTAGATGTAGATCTGAAATTGGAACTTTTAATCATTCAACTTGCTAATGTCCTAAAGTTAGACAATTTTGGTTAGGGATAGGTCATTTTTTTGGAACAAATCATGGATGTCAAATCCCCACAGGACCTGATGTTACTTTTATTGAATAATATTAAGGCTACAAGGCCAAAATTAAAATTAAGTATCTATCAAATTGAATTTGTGTTAATGGCTTTAGTTGTTTCTAGGAAATGTATAGCAATATCATAGAAGTTAGAAATAGGTTTAGGCATGGAAAGATGGCAAGCAGAACTTTGAAGTTGTATACCATTAGAGAAAATTACTTATGATCTGCGAGATAAATATCACGTTTTCTGGAAAATAGGGAGCCTATATTTACAAAATTTTGGTTTGCACGATTGACTCTCTGAAGACCTCACTTCTTGGTAATCTCCAATAGACTTTACTGTATAAATCAGTGATTCTCAACCTTTTTCTTTCCACTCACATCCCACTTTAAGTAATCCCTATGCCACAGGTGCTCTGTGATTAGTAAGGGATTGCTTAAGGTGGGATGTGAGTGGGAAGGGAAGGTTGCTCTAGACCCAATTGTTACTGAAATATTTTGCTTGAGAAACATTGGTATTGACCCATTTCCTTTGGAGTTATGAAACAGTGCACATAATGAGACAATGAGGTAGGATTAAAACAGTGGTTTTCAACCTTTTTCTTTCCACCCACATCCCACCTTAAGCAATCCTTTACTTATCAGAGCACCTACGGCATAGGGAATATTTAAGGGGAAATGTGAGTGGAAAGAAAAAGGTTGAGAACCACTGCTATAAATGTTTTCTATTCTTGGCATTCTCCAGTTTTTCTTTCTTCCATCTTTTTTCTTTTCCTCTAGGGCTGAGGGATTGGAGAGGGGGGAGTGAGGGTGGGATGATATATACCACATGTATAATTTCTTTTGAAGTAATGTAGAATTGAATGTAATGTAACTATTATTGTGATATAAAAATTTAGAAATAAAGGTTTCAAAAAAAGCAGCTCTCCCTGAATGAATACAAACAAAGCTCCTGGCTGATTCCCCCTTCGTGGTGGTGGTTATTTACCATGTCCTTTGTTCAGCGAACTCCTTGCAGTCCAGAAGTTGACCCTTTGGTCTTCTGCTCCATGGAGCTTGACACCATAGCAAGTGCTAACTGTATCCAAAGCATCAGCAGAGAGTCTTCAAAGGATCATCAAAGCTGATTTAAATCTCCTGCTTTGCAAGTTCACTTCATATCAGAATGCATGATGAAGGAAAATTTCCTGTCCAAAGCAGAACAAGGGAAACAGTTGCTTCTGCGCTTATGGGACCAGGCCACAGGAGCCTCCAACAACTGCAAAATGACAGGAACAGAGTCAAAGCAATCTGATTTGCCAAAGGGTTGTCCTTTGCACTGAGATACCAAGAAGTTTAATGATGCTGTAAATTTATTTGTCCCATCCAGAGCCATGAAGATTCACCACAGTACTCCAAAGCATCTCAAAACTCAACTGGAGAGTAAAGCCTAAAAAATTGGTCCAACTTGAGCCCATCTTTTGAGTACAAATTACACATTGAAACCAAATGTCACTGAGCTGAAATATTTGTGCCCATTCCTCAGTCAGGAAATTGGTCTAGACACTTTCTGTCCTGATTCATATTGAGTGTCATATTTCGTGTGATGATGTCATCACATTCTGTTGGCCTAAGTCACTTTACAACAGATGGATCAAAAAGATGACAACATATAACCTTCATAATCTACAGCAGCCATTCTCCACTTTTTTTTCAGCCATTTCCCCCCCCCCCCCCCACCCCTCACCACAAAGGACTCATGTCAAAGTTTATGGGCCCACTTCCCTGTGAGGCAGTCATGTTTTGGTTTCTTCCATACTTCCCCTTAAAAGACTACACAAAAAAAATGGATGTTGCATGAGGTGAAAAGAAAACAAGGCTATTATTTAAATAGGCTGTGGCCCCCATTGAGGACAGCTGGTCAACAGCATGTAGAAGGCAAGGAATTGTGCACGACCTCAAGAGAAATTGCAAGGATCTCAATGCTGAGTTTAGCAAATCGCTCACTCTTGCCTCTGTGAACTGTATTAGAAGATTATTTGCCACCAGTTGTTCAGAATCCATTTACGGCCTCTGGCTGATTCCCAGCCCAATTTTGTTTCTTCCCCATCCCCCACTAACCACCTTGCAGGCCGGACCAAACTCCTCTTTACTCAGATGTCCTCATGCATTGTTAAAATCTTCCACCCATCCCAATCCCTGATCCCCCTGAACCTTAATTAAGATCAATCTCCCATAGATCAGGGCATGAATATTGTTGCTTGAACAAAGTTTTAAAATCTTTTAAAGGAGGAAAATTAACGGTATCTTTTAAAAAAAATGCTTCAGTTGCACAGTTTATCATTAACACCATGACCATCCCTTCCCTCCTCCCACAACTTTAGAGTGCCAAAGTTGACTGAACATAGGACATTCAAATGGTTCACATCTAACCCGTGCCTGACCTCTATCCCCTCTCTTATTTTGGACGACTCCCATATATTTGAAATTACATCTTTTATTTACATTAAAATTCTCATTATCTGAAATGCAAGCAACTGCCAGCCTCAAGAAACTGGCAAAAATATAGTGGAAAATAAACCAGTAAAAAAAATACACACATTTAAAGTTGATGCCCCCTAGTGTTCAGTTTGCCAATCCACACAACATGCAATCTCAAGCAACCGGAAATTTCACTTATCCAGCATCTACTAATCCCCTTAGCTGCCTGATACTGGGGGTTTTACTGTATAACTCTTCCATACTCATTGTTCGTTCCTTAATTTCTTCTAGAGCACATCAGTTCTTTACTTTTTTGTTTCATCTATTTACCTATCTCAGGCCTTCTACTGATTCTGTCCCCTCCATCTTCCTCTGCCCTCTTAAAACCTGGGCATCTCTCACCTCTCTGTTCCAGTGAAAGCTGGTGGACCTGCAATATCGACTCTGTTCTAACGACGAGAAGCTAGAGCGACTCACCAAGTCGGGCAGCATCTGAGGGTAGAAATGGACCGTTAACTTTTCAGATGGGGACCCTTTCTCAAGAATGTTTCTCTCTTCCTTCTTATTCCTTGACCTGCCGAATATCTCCAGTACTTTGTGTTCAAGCCCCAGGCTCTTCACTGTGCCTGTAATACAGAGGGTCGGCTGAACTCTCCGGCAGCAAACTGGTCACCTCACCTACCAATCAAGCGTTAGATCCACCCACAAGGCTACCACGCAATTGGTTCTCATGGGTCATGTGGACACGCCTGGGCTGTCCCCTCCAGATTCCATTGGTCCTTATAGGTCTCAAGGATGCACCTGGGGTGGCCTCTCCAGCTGACTGAAGGATAAAGCCCACCATGTGGTGCACAAAATTTAAAAACCACCATTTTAATCGTACCTCATTGACTCGTTATGTGCACCGTTTCATAACTCCAAAGGAAATGGGCTAATGACAATTTTTCTTAAGCAAAATATTTCACTAACAATTGGGTCTGGAGCAGTGATTCTCAACCTTCCCTTCCCACTCACATCCCACCTTAAGCAATCCCTTACTAATCACAGAGCACCCATGGCATAGGGATTACTTAAAGTGGGATGTGAGTGGAAAGAATAAGGTTGAGAACCACTGTTTTAATCAGTATGCCATGTCTGCTTGGGAATGAGGCATGGCTGGGATTGTTTGTTTCAACCTTGTGCTAACACTTGGGAGTTGCGACACTGAACAGCCAAAGATTTTGCTTCCTGAACACTTTTGGGTACATTTTATGGATTTCAGTCTTCTAGTATATTGCCCACAAAGCAAGCCATTTTGCTCAGTCCAAATATGCCTGGGTATTTACTCAGTGCAGGTGTTATGCAACTGTTGTCTTTGGCTTGGTCAGGATTGATACAGACAGGCTGTAAAAGCAGCTCACATATACAGATGCTGTGCCTTTCATTGATATGGATTGAACACATATTGATGCACATGTTCTTCAGGCAATAGCATAGTGAGTTTACTTAATAGCATTTATTGTCTTCAGGAAGATTCAATTCAGCAGAAATGTCTCATCTTGGTGCAGTCAACGATGAACATTGCAAAAGATTTCACAAAGACATTGTGAGCATGGAAAAGTGGTATCAGATCAACTGGAATCCATCAATGCTGGCCGACTATTGTTGGACACTGTCACAAGAGGCATCAGATACTGAGTACGTGAAAATCAATGGCAAAACATTTTTATGTTGGTTGAACTAATGCAATGTGTCAGCATTATGCGATTAAACATGCTAAATTCAATAAAAGTTCATTTAATGTTTCTCCAATTTCCTACATGATACAGCAAATCTGAAATTATCTTTGCGTTCATCTTGAAGTTGCCTATCGTAATCCCCAATTTGTTTTCAGGAAGCAAACCTTTCAAAAAAAAAAATTGTTGACCAGTGTTATCAATAATTTGTCAGGAGTTGCGATTCTCAGTGATTAACCAGTATCTTATGCCTATGAATTGCGTGTCGTTGCTTTGTCTGTGTACGTGACTGTTCCCTCTGGTGAATTCCTGCGGGTGCAGAGGTCGACAGCATCGAGTCCACGCTGCTGAAGATCCAGCTGCGCTGGATGGGTCACGTCTCCAGAATGGAGGACCATCGCCTTCCCAAGATCGTGTTATATGGCGAGCTCTCCACTGGCCACCGTGACAGAGGTGCACCAAAGAAAAGGTACAAGGACTGCCTAAAGAAATCTCTTGGTGCCTGCCACATTGACCACCGCCAGTGGGCTGATAACGCCTCAAACCATGCATCTTGGCGCCTCACAGTTTGGCGGGCAGCAACCTCCTTTGAAGAAGACCGCAGAGCCCACCTCACTGACAAAAGGCAAAGGAGGAAAAACCCAACACCCAACCCCAACCAACCAATTTTCCCCTGCAACCGCTGCAACCGTGTCTGCCTGTCCCGCATCGGACTTGTCAGCCACAAACGAGCCTGCAGCTGACGTGGACTTTTTACCCCCTCCATAAATCTTCGTCCGTGAAGCCAAGCCAAAGAAAGAAATAAAGATCATTGTTTGTTAATAAATCGTGCCCAGACTCGCGACTCCTTGAATCCTCAGAACTTGTTCTGACCATCACAATGTCCCACTGCTGAGTAGCAAATGACGAACACCTGAACTAGTGGCCTTGACTCAAGGTGAATTTATCCAGAACACACGATGACAAACCTCAGTATCCCACAACTAGATCAAACAAAAACATATCAGCTTAAAAATGGGAAAAGATACCAGATTTCAGACTTATTGTCAGAATAGTTACATGATATCACATACAGCCCTGAGATACTTTTTTCCTGTGGGCGCGGCAGAATTACCAGTTATTGGTAGTGCAAAAAAAAACTGTGCATAGCAGATACATGTAAACAAAGAACTGTAAACAGATAACAAATGTAAACAAACTGTAATACAGAGATAATTAAAAAAAAGAAAATCAATGAAGTGTTCAAGTAAAAGTCCTTAAATGAGTCTCTGATTGAGTTTATCGTTGAAGAGTCTGATGGTAGAGCTGTTCTTGAACCTGTTTATATTCCAATCAGTTTGTTTACATTTCTTTATCTGTTAATGGAGATATGTATCTTCTTGTGTATAGATTTTGCACTACCAATAGATGGTAACATTTCTGCCTTCCCTGCAGAGAAAATAATCTCAAGATTGTATGTGATTTCATGAATGAACTGACAATAAATCTGATCACCACTGGAACCTAGAGGTGATGGACTTGTGGCTTCTGTACCTTCTTCCCGAAGATAGCAGTGAGAAGGGGTTGTGATTGGGATCCTTTATGATGTTGGCTGCCTTCTTGATGCAGAACCTCACATAGATGTCTTCAATGGACAGAATGTCAGAGCCAGTGGAATTGGCTACGTTTGCTAGCATATTCTGCCTTTTGCATCCCACGCACTCGATTTACCATACCAAGATATTATATAGAAGTTCGGAGGAAAGTGTGATGACCAGCTGCATCATAGCCTGGTATGGGAACACCAATACCTCTGAGCAGAAAGCCCTGCAAAAGATAATGGACAAAGACCAGGACATCACAAGCAAAATCCTCCCTACTATCGAGAACATTTACAAGGAACACTGCTATCGGAGGCCAGCAGCAATCATCAAGGATCCACACCATCGTGAACATGCTTTGTTGTCACTGCTGCCATCAGGAAAGAGGTGGAGGTGCCACAAGACTCGCACCACAGGTTCAGGAACAGCTGCTCCCCCTCCACCATCATAGTCCTCAACAACAAACTCAATCAAAGACTCATTTAAGGGCTCGTACTCTGCACATTATTTATTATTGAACATTTTTTCTGTATTGCACAATTTGTTTACATTTCTCTATTTTTTATGCATATTTATTCTTGAATGCAGTTTTTTACACTACCACTAAGTAGAAATTCTGCCTGGCCCACAGTAAAAAGAATCTCAGGGGTGTATGTGTTGTCATGAATGTACTCTGAGAATAAATCTGAACTTTAAACTTTGAAGTGTTATTTCTATGCCTGTTACTTTTCCCCCTTCTGTATTTCCCAAATATCCCTGGAGGGATCTAATTCCGCAAAACTGTCTTTATCTTGTAGACAGCAGTCAGATTGAGAATAGCATAAAGTGACCTCATCTGAATTGCTAACCCCAGCGTAAATAGAAGTGTAAATGTGTTTGTCAACGATAAGAATGAAAACAAAGTAGAAACAAGTCATTGAAGGGCTGGTGAAATATTATGAATCACATTCACAAATGAAAATAAAATTATGCTAACACAAGATGAAATAAGGAATCTCATTTTTTTTCCGAAATCTAGTAATGCTGTGTTAACATCATTCCTACATGAAGTTACTTTGACTCCATACCCTTGACTTGAATTCACTTTGTTCATGGGTACAAATCCCAGTTGAATGTTCTGGCACAAAATTCAGGCTGAGTTCCAGCCAGTGTTGAGTGAGCACTGCACTGTCAGAGTTACTTTTAAATCAAACTATTGAAAGAACAGCAGGGTGCTTCACTGGAGGTTGGTCAATCTGAATTTGCCAGCCAATCTCATCAATGACAGAACTTTTTATGACATGGGGGAATGGTTAGTGTAGTGGTTAGCACAGCGCCTTTACAGCTCCAGTGATTGGGACAGGGGTTCAAATCGTGCACTGTCTGTAAGGAGTTTGTACGTTCTCCCCGTGTCTGTGTGTAGGTTTCCTCCAGGGGCTCGGGTTTACGTCCCACCGTTCGAAACGTACCAGAGGTGTCGATTAATTAAGTGTAAATTGAGCAGCACAGACTCCTGAGCAGAAATGTCTACATTTAAATTTAAAAATTTTAAATTAAAACTTTAAATTTAATTTATTTTAATGATATATTAATTCATGAAATGGAAACATTGCAGAATGCTGGCATTTATTGCTCTTGCCAGCCATCGTCCTGGATGAGGAGACAGTTCAATGTCAATCAAATGTGGAGTCATGTTTTGACCTCACCAGTTAAAGATATTAGATTTCCTCCTCAAGGAAGAACAGGATGAACCCGACGGGTTTCTAATGACAATCCAGCCATTTTCTGGATACCATTACTGAAGCTAGCTTTGATTCCAGGTTTATTGGTGGGGTTCAGTCTCTTGTCTTTGCAGCAATAGTCCAGAATGCTGGCTGCTAATCTTGTAACCTGACCTCTCACGCCATTGCATCCCACTGGTTAATGCTTGCTGTGAGGGGTTGTTGTACAAATACTGGCAGTGAGCTATCCCTTTCTCTCAACAATGGTCACACATTGTCAAATTTTAAAAATGGAGCCATGTGCGGTGCCTTTTACAGCAGAGCTGCAAAGGAAACCAGCAAAGAATGGTTTTAATCTCTTTTTAGACCACTTTTTAATTCACTTCTGGTTCGGCCGTTCCAAAACGGGAAGTGATGTCATGGTGGCATTTCTCAGCCTGTGGGTTTCATCCCTGAGGTGGAGGGGGTCCAGCACCATCTCAAAGCAAGCCCCCGGGACTCATTACAGGGACAATTCAAATGTGAAGCCCTGCCCCCCCTCCCCGGCTGATCCTACACTGTGCACTTCAGTTGCCTCTGCCATTGTTCCAAAATGCCTTGTTTCCCATCAAGGGACAGTGAAGATAGTTCCCATTAAAGAATAAGAACATATGTTTACTTACCAGAATCAGAACTTATTGTCATGAGCAAGTCAAGACATTCGTTGTTTTGTGGCAGCATCACAGTACAAACATTTATATAAAACACCTTATGAAAATAAATAAAAATAGTGCACCAGATGCCAAAACAAGGCAGTGCCTTGGCTTCATTGTGCTGCTGAGTGCTCATCTTTGGGCTCCTGCTCTGTTACGAGCCCTAAGGACTCTAAATCCAGCAGCAACAGAAATTCACCAAGACAACGGCTACTTAAACAAAATTGGCTTTATTTTCGTAACTTATCTCTATTAAGTTATTTAACCCCCTCCTAGTGTGTTACCCCTCCATAAATCTTCATACGCGAAGCCAAGCCAAAGAAGAAGAGCTGTAAGTGCACACGCGCGCGTGCGCATGTGTGTGTGTTTGTGTGAAGATGATTCTTTTTCACCGTCTAGTCATTTTCTGTTTCCTTCTCCAAGTTCCCTGGTATCAGGCAGTTTTCAGTGCTGTGCACAGAGTTAAACAGTCATTACATTCAACAGGCTCTGGTGCCTTAACTTAAGTTGTTACCAGACAGGAAGGTCTTTGGAGGGTGCAGAGAGAAGTTCTTTGTTCGTTGGAGATGCAAATTGATTTCCTTCAATCAGCAACTGAAGTGTCTTTCTGAAGAAACGTGACTTCTTCCAAGTTACCGCAAAGAGTTCTTCTCTTCCCCCATTTCAGGAGAAACAAAACAACCAGCCACTACAGAGATTTTGAATAGGCTGAACTCAGAGCTCAAACCCCTTCTTGAAATGGGGTCTTTGACAGGCTTTTCACTCTGCCAGCCTCTCAATGACAGCTGCCTCTCGCTCTGCAGCCTTTTTAATTACAATTTCAATTCCTGTCTCTGAAATGTGTTGTTTGCTTATGAAAAGTGACCTAAACTAGCTACTTATCCCCCCTTTTTAAACATATATTTTATTAACTTATCCCATGACAGTCCCTTTTCCCCATGGTAGTAGAGTGAAGAGGACATGGTTAGAGTGGTGGGGTCATTGAGGATAGGAGTTCCTTTCTTAAGATAATGCCTCTTGTAGAGGTCCTCAGTGCAGTGAAAACGCAGGCTGAGTTAACAACATTCTGCAGTTTTTTTATTGTCCTGAACGTTGGCACCTCCCTACCAGAGAGCGATGCAACCAGCCAGAATGCTCTCCACAGTACAACTGTCGATGTTTTCGAGAGGCTTTCGTGACTTACCGAATCTCCTCAAACACCTCTTAAAATATAGCCACTAGCGAGCCTTCTGGCACCCAGGAATTTGAAGTTCTTGACCCTCTCCACTACTGAGCCCTCGATGCCGTTTGTGATTCTACCGACAACTGGGGTGTCATCGGCAAATTTGAAGATAGCATTGGAATTGTGCCAGTCATGGGTGCAGAGTGAGTGAGCTAAGCATGCATCCTTAGGGTGAGCCTGTGCTTAAGTAAGGAGAAGTTATTTCCAATTTATACCAACTGGAAATTAAGATTTCAGTTCCAGAGGGGGGTGTAGAGGCCCAGGGTTTGGAGCCTGATTCCAAAAGTGGGAAAAAAATGGTTAATCTGCTGGGCAAGATAGGGATTTGATTGGGAGGCATCAGCAACTTGCTCACAGACAGAAAATGTTGCTGAGGTGGGTGGGGAGGGGAGGTGAGTGTGTGCAAATAACAGCATCTCAGGAAAGAGGTACATCAGGAGCTTGGTCAAAAGAAATAAAATTTGCAGTCTGACATTATGGATGTATTTCTACCTCGCCAAGAGTGAAGCAAGCAGCTCTTTCCAATTACTCACTTTCCTTGCAATGCACATTTTTTCTACCACCTTGATACTCTGAGATCAATAAGTCTTGCTCCCTTTGAAGCCCAAATAAGATGAACATTTCACATTTATGGAGGGGGAATCAGAGAGCAGATCCCTCAGTGTACTATAAATTCACTCTTTTTCTGCACAAAATCATGTTTTACCTTAGTTACATTCAGTGTTTTAGCCCGTTGAATGAGTAAGCAGGTTGTCAACCATCAGAGGGAGTGACTGCTCTGATTTCTTAATTTTCTTTTACTTTAGAGCAGTGCTTCTCAACCTTTTTCTTTCCACTCACATTCTACTTAAAACATTCCCTATGCCATAGGTGCTCGGTGATTAGTAAGGGATTGCTTAAGGTGGTATGTGGGTGGAATGAAAAAATTTGAAAACCACTATTTTAATTGTACCCAATTGACTTGTTATGTGCACCGTTTCAGAACTCCAAAGGAAATGGGCCAATGAGAATTTTTCTCAAGCAAAATATTTCAGTAACAATTGGGTCTAGAGCAGTGATTCTCAACCTTCTCTTCCCATTCACATCCCACCTTACTAATCACAGAACACCAATGGCATAGGGATTACCTAAAGTGAGATGTGAGTGGGAAGAGAAAGGTTGAGAACCACTGGTCTAGAGGTACAGCACAGTTACGGCCCCTTCTGGCTCATGAGCCTGCCGAAATACACCCACATGACCAATTAACCTTCAAATCCCGTACATCTTTGGAATATGGGAGGAAACTGGACCACTCGGGGAAAACCCATGAAGGCCGTGGGGGAGGGGGTGGGCGTGGTAAGCATGCAGAGTCCTTGCAGACAATGTTGGATTCGAAGCTGGGTCACTGACGCTGTAATAGTGCAAATAGAAGAAATGTAGGTTGTGCGCTTAAACTCTGAATGATGCTTGCACAGACTACTTAAGGGGACACCAGATTTGGAGAAAGACTGTCAAAGCAAAGATTACTTCATACAAAGATGCAAACGATTGCAGATAGTAGAACCTGGAGCAAAAAATAACTACGAAAAGATCTAAGCAGGTCGAGCAGTATCTGTGGCAATTGTGGATTTTTCGATATTACAGGCCAAGACCTTGCATCAGGACCCGATCTGAAACACAGACTGTGACACACTCTGACTGGGTGGCATGGTTAGCTTAGTGGTTGGTGTAGCACTAATACAATGCCACCAACCTGGGTTGGAAGCCGGCGCTGTCTGTACATTCTCCCCTGAGTCTGAATAAAACACAACTGTCTGCAGACACCGTGAATGAAGTAAAAACAGAATAAAGGTACGTAATCCGTTATCCGGACATCTAAAATCTGAAAAGCTCCAAAAACCGGCAAGTGGGGAGAGAGATGGCAGCGCGAGTCGGGAAGGCAGGTGGGGGAGACTGGCAGCGCAAGTCGGGTGGGCGAGGGAGACCAGCAGTGCGAGTTGGGTGGGCGAGAGGGGTGGGGGTGGATACGGCAGCACAATTCAGGTGGGCTTAAATCTGGCTTTCCAAAATCCAGAAAAATCCAAAATAAAGGATTGTGTACCTGTACTGGAGAAAGTCGCAGGGCAAACAGAGTAGCTAAGATAAAAATCCATAACCAAAGTTATGGGCTTTTAATATGAGCAAAATGTAGGCAGGCGTCCGAACAAAATGCTGATGGGAGGAAGGGCAGCGGGGAGGCTCACTGACCCACAGGCAGGAGGTGACTAAGGAGGGAGGGCACAACAGCAAGCAAGAGGAGGGGGGAAGGGTCTGTGAATGGAGAGTGAATGAGGTGGAGAGTTGGAGGAAAGAAGAGAGGGAGAATGGGGAGAAGGTTCGGAGAAGCTGGAGAAGTCAATGTTAATGCAACATGGTTGGAGACTGCCCAGACGGAATATTAGGTGTAATTGTGAATGTTGGAATATTACCAAAAACCTAACCAGATAACATTTTGACTGAAGTTTTAATGTGTTTCTGACAGAAAATGTGTAATGATGTTAAACCTCCACTGTAAATCATTCACGCTATTACAGTTCATTAGCCAGCAAGTGCCATTGAGTGAGTAGATGCACAGCATGAGGAATCTCAAAGCCTACTTGATTTTGATGCAAACACCTGCTCTGATTTCATTCATACTTACTGTTCACTTTCTTTAATGACTGTGTTTAAGTTGTGCTTTAATTTCCTTCTGAGTCTAGCAGGACAGAGGAAACTGCATGCCCTGAAATGGATTATGGCTTAAATTTAACATTTTAAAAAATTTATAATTTAAAAAAATTTTTAAATTTAGACATACAGCACGGTAACAGTCATTTCGGCCCACAGTCCGTGCTGCACAACTAACATTCACCCCCAGTATGTTCCGAACATTATAAAAGGATTGCCCTTAGATGGTACCGTTAAATATACTAAAAACTCCAACATAGTACATTGAAAACAAATATAAGCCCAAGGAAATAATGGAACGAGGAGGTTTGGTAAATATTTTTATTCAAGAATTTGATAACTGGCCATGGAGGCTGAGGTTTACCAAGGAAGATTTTGTGTGTGCGTTAAAGAAAAGAGACGTGGATTTACATAGCACCTTTTGCAATCTCAATTTGCAGCCAAAATTGTATTCTTGAAATGTGGGAAATCTGGCAGCCAATTTACTTGTAACGATGAGTCGCCCGTGGCAGTGTGATAATGACCAGAACATCTGAGTGAGTACTTTGCAGAGAAGTTAACATTGACCAGACCACAGGGTGAACTCCCCTGGCCTTTCCTTGAATTTTGTTGCTCAATATTTTTCTTCATACAAGACAGAAAGGAGCTGGGTTGAACTTATTTCCAAATGGTGAGACAGTGTTACCTATCAACAACACAGCACCAGAGTGTAGCTAACCAGGACATTGCATTCATGCTCCCGGTGCAAGGCCTCACTCATAAGACGCATGAGTAGAAATAGGCCATTCAGTCCATTGAGTCTGCCCCACAATTCAATCATGAGCTGATCTATTTTCCCACTCAGCCCCACTGCCCGGCCTTCTCACCATAATCTTTGTTATTCTGGCTAATCAAGAACCTATCTATCTCTGCCAAAAATACACCCAATGACCTAGCCTCCACAACCGCTTGTGGCAACAAATTCCACAGATTTACTGCCGCCTGGCGAGAGAAATTCCTCCACAACTCTGTTCTAAGTGGACCCCTTTCAATCCTGAAGTTGGACCCTCTTGTCCTAGGCTCTCGCACCATGGGAAACAATCTTTGTACATCTGCTCTGACCATGCCTTTCAACATTCAAAATGTTTCAATGAGATTCCGCCTTGTAAAGGTTAAAACCTTGTGTTTTTGATTCATAGTTAATTTTGTGTCTATCCATATAACCATATAACAATTTATAGTATGAAACAGGCCATATCAGCCCTTCTAGTCCACACGTGAAACTCCACATGATTTACGTGAAACTCCACTAGTTCCACCTACCCATTCCCATGCCCATAACCCTCCAACCTCCTCACATCCATTACTCATCCAGCCTCCTCTTAAATGACAGAGTTGACCCTGCTGCAACTACCTCTTCCGGAAGGTCATTCTACTCAGCCACCACTTTCTGAGTGAAGAAGCATCCTCTTATATTACTCCTAAAGTTTTGCCCCCTAACCCTTAACTTATAACCCCTTGTTCCAATTTCCCCTACCCTCAGGGGAAAGAGCCTATTCACATCTATTCCCTTCATAATTTTAAATACCTCTATCAAATCCCCTCTCAACCTTCTACGCTCCAATGAATAAAGTCCCAGTCTTCTCCATCTTTCTCCGTATTCAAGATACTGCAGTCCAGGCAACATTTTTGTAAACCTTCTTTGCACCCTCTCAACTTTATTTATATTCTTCCTATAATTTGGAGACCAGTACTCAAAACTTGGCCTCACCAATGCCTTAAACAGTCTCCACATCACCTCCCAGCTCCTATATTCTATGCTATGATTTATAAAGGGCAATATACCAAAAGCCTTCTTCACCATCCTATCTACATGGGAATCCACCTTCAAGGAATGCTGAACAATTATTCCAAGATTCCCCTGCATTCCTCAATGCCCTCCCCTTCACTGCATACGTCCTATTTTGGTTATTCTTCCCAAAATGAGGCACCTCACACTTATCTACATTAAACTCCATCTGCCACCTTTCAGCCCGCCATTCCAAACAGTCCAAATCCTCTATAATCCATGAAAACCCTCCTCACTATCCACAACTCCCCCTATTTTTGTATCATTGGCATATTTACTCACCCAATTTACCACCCCGCCATCCAAATCATTAATATAAATGACGAACAACAAAGGACCCAACACCGATCCCTGAGGCATACCGCTTGTCACCGGCCTCCATCCTGACAGACAGTTGTCCACCAGGACTCTCAGGTGCCTATCTTCCAGCCACCGTTGAACCCATCTGACTATCTCTATATTAATCCCTAGAGACTGAACTTTCCTCACTAACCTTTCATGTGGAACCTTATCGAAAGCCTTACTAAAATCCAAATAGACCACATCAACTGCTCTACCATCATCAATCTTTCTGGTCCCCGAAGAAATGATTGTTTGCAGTGTTAACATAGTGACTATTATGTGGTATGTTGTAATATCCGAGTGGAATGAGAGTTTGCATCTCATTCTTTGAAGAATCTTGACAGAGATGTGAGCTCAAGATACTTTTGAAGTCATCTTATTTTGTCTGTTTCGTCGTTTTTCTGCTTAAAGTTGAATATCGTTATGTCTTTATACAGTAAATGCTTTTTTATTCATTATTGTGGAAATCTCTATGCAAAGTTTGGTTTATTGGATTAAGATAGTAATTTGGAATATCTTTGCTTACGTTTCCTTGAAAATTGGGAAATATTAGAACTTGGAAAGTGTCGTCTATCCCCCTCATTCTCTTAAATTCCAGTGAGCACGAGTCAAGAGCCAACAAACGCTCTTCATACAATAATCCTGGAATCATCCTTATGAACTCCTCTGAAACCCATCCAACATCAGCACATCCTTTCTTAAATGAGGAGCCCAAAATGGCTCACAAGCCCCTGGGCTGTGACGATGCCCAGCTCTCCCATCATTTTAAATTCCTCTTTGGTTTGTTGTAAACAGTCAGGGGAGAGTTTCCTTGCATTGGCTTGAATGGACGGTCCTTCAGTCGTCACATAATGTTGGACGTTGTGCGGCGGGGTGATCAAATGAAAATCTGGTGTAAGGATCTCAGGAAACTCTGTTAGGACTTTTGCAAATTTGTCCATAGACAGGGTTTGTACGTGCAGGGCTGGGCGAGAGTGGGAATGTCTGGAAAGTGGAGGCATGGACTAACCATTGCCCCCTTACATTGACCAGTAGTTTATTTGCCCTCAGGAAATCTATGCCAACCTGTATGGGTTGGCATACAGCCGTGATAGTGAAATCCCACCTGTAAGCTGAGTCTCCTAGTAGCAAACTTTGAGGTGAAAAATGGAGCATGGGGCCAATACGAGAAGAGTGAAGGGAGCAGATGAGAGGCTGTCAATGCTGGAAACTGGAACCAAACACGTTTCTGGAGGATCTCACGGGGCAGGCAGCATCCGTGAGAGAAAAAGAATGGCAACTTTCCAGCCTCCAACGTTGACCATTTTTTCCCTCCTACAAGAAGGATGAACCGTAGTTAATTGGTGTCCACTCATGGGCTGGAAGGGCCTGTTACCATGCTGTATGTCTAAATATTAAAAATGTAAAAGTCCCTGAATGACCCCGAGTAGTGGCAAGATCTACAAGACCACTGACTGACTGCAGGGAAATGGAGTCAGTCTCCACAATTCCTTTTTCCATTGTTATCAGATTGGACATTGGCTCTTCTGCTCTGTATATTTCTAAATTATGGTGGAGAAGATGCAGTACACTTATCTAGACCAACATTTCCAATAAATGCATATTACAAGAATACTGATGGGTTGGTCCATCTGAATTGTTAGCCCTTCCCTTCTCCACATATGCCGCCTGACCTGTTGAATTTTTCCAGTACTCAATTTTCCATTTCTCAATCATGCAGGCAAAACTTTGTTTGAAACTTCTAATCCATTTGTCTTACTCTTTGTGCTGCTTGGTTTTGCTCGATGGTTTTCTGTTGGCTCCTGGGAACATTCCACTCTGTAAGAATTGATAGGCGACGGCACTCAGGGAAAAGCACATGTGAAACTCTGCAGCCAAGTCATCAACCCTGATATGCCGTCAAAAAGGGAGCCCAAAAGGATATGTTGCTGATCGCAATCTATTGGCTTTTACACTTCTGACTGAAAGAGACCTCTTCAAGCTAAGATTATACATGTCCAGGCTATACCGAAGCTCATCCCACGCCAGCATTTTGCCCATATTCCACAAACAGCACTCCCCAGACACATATCCACAAGAATTGAATACATAAATCATTTTATGGGTCCTGAACGGTAAGATGGAAAGTCCAGTAACTGATTGATTAGTATGACGTGCATGAATTCTTCAGTATTCTGACCCAAACACTAAAAGGGCCCAACTTGCTGAGTGCCAGGGATAGAGGTGAATTTATCAAGGACAGAGAGGCAGTCAGTGACTGCTGTAAGAAACATTTGAAAGGCTTCAGCTGTGACTCTGCTCCTCACCTTAATACCCCAGACCCCCTTCCCATATCTTGGGATCCACTTTCAGCAAAGCAGTGATGATGGAATTCACCATTGATTTAAATGTATCAACACAGCATTAGACTGTCTGAGGAAGATTGTGGATTAAAACTTAGTATCCAGCATAAAACTCATGGTGTGACCTCTGCCATCCTGTACACTCTTGAGAATGGACTACACGCAGCAGGCACTGCAAACACTGGAAAGATACCACCAATGTAATCTCTGCAAAAGCCTCCATAATTTAAAAATTTACACCATTCTCTTCCTGGCCACTGCTTAACACTCCCCCCCCACCCCCCCCCATATTGGGACCTTGGTTAACTCAATTGGCCCAGCCAGGCCATGTTGTTTCTATGACGACAAGCTACCTGGTCTATACCCACCATCAATCCCGACCAAGAAGAAGGTGAAAAAGACCACAGGCAAACTGAGAAACAAGGACGCAAAAGCAGGTTGTTTTGCTGCTGACGGTCTTGGGAGAGATGAACTTCAGGCACATATTCAAAACCCTACTCCTTATTTTTTAAAAAAGAAGTTTAGACTTACAGCACTGTTACTGGCCCTTCAAGCCCATGAGCTTGTACCACCCAAATACCCAAATTAACCTACAACTTCCATACATTTTGAAGGGTGGATGGAAATTGGAAGGCCTGGAAGAAACCCACGCAGACATGGGGAGAACGTACAAACTCCTTCCAGATGGTGCTGGATTTGAATCTGAGTCACTGTTGCTGTAACAGCGATGCACTAACTGCTGTGCTAACCGCATCACCCACTTCTTGCATCTAGAAGGCTAGGGATCCTCTGAGGCATTACAATGATAATTATCTTCAAGAAAGGAGACCAATCTGGTCACAACAGGGAGCCTCCACAGGGAACGTTATCTACAGGGTCTCCTTCTCTTAGTGGTCAAAGATATGCTCCCCCGATCACAGTATGTATCCTATCCATTTAGAAACAATTCTCACTACATTTCAACTCTAGGAGATATGCAGGAAACAATATCTACCCTGTGTTCAGCTTTTTTTTTGACGGTCTTGGGAGAGATGAACTTCAGGCACATATTCAAAACCCTACTCCTTATTTTAAAAAAAGTTTAGACTTACACCTATTGCAGGTACACGATCCTTTATCCGGAACCCAGGGGGGTCAGTGTGTTCTGAATTATGGATCTTTCTGGATTTCAGAACAAAAGCCAGCTGCCCCATATTTAAGCCCATCCGGAATGTGGTGCCCTATCCACCACTTCCAGTCGCGCTGCCGTCTCTCTCACCCACCCCTGCCCGCCCGAGTAGCGCTGCCGTCTCTCTCTCCCTCCCTCTGCTATACCAGCACCAGGAAAAAAATGCCGGTTTTTGGAGCTTTCTGGTTTTTAGATGTCTAGATAAAGGATTGTGTACCTGTACTGGGTCACTCAAGGAGAGTTGTGGAGTGTCCTTCCTAAATTTAGCTGGGTGGAGAAATTCTTCTCCATCTTATTAATGCTATATGATGACACATGTATCAGAATCTTCGCTAACGAGTCTACAACAGACCCTATCTCAATTAAGTTTGCTGTTAAGCAAGATTGCGTCTTTGCTTAACATTTTTCCAGTCTTCCTTGCCTCAGTAGTGTACCTCCAACAAGTTATAGTTCAGAACCAATCTTTGAGGCCAAGCTCCAAATCATTATGGACTAGGTCATCAAAGCAAAAGAGAGACTAGTTCTGCATAGACATGAAAAACAAAGGTCCTCTTCCTTGATCCCCTTCTGTTCAACACTGTTTTTTTCACAATTTGAGCCTGGAATATGTGGCTCACTTCCTACATCTTAGAAGCCACTTTTAGCAAAGCCTGGCAATAATTATGGAATTTACCATTGACTTACGTGCATCAACACAGTTGGGCAAGAGGGTTGGTGTAACTGTTAGTGCAACGCCTTTATAGCACCAGCAATCAGGATCTGTGTTCGAATCCCGCGCTGCCTGTAAAGAGTTTGTACGTTCTCCCTGTGTCTTTGTGGGTTTTCCCCAGGGGCTTCGGTTTCCTCCCACTGTTTGAAAAGTACTGGGGTTGCAGGTTCATTGGGTGTAAATTGGGCACCTAAATGGCCTGTTACCATGCTGTATGTCTAAATTTAAAATGTGAAAATAATTAAATTTAACAAATTTAACACACAGTCTTAGACTGTCTGAGGAAGATTTCAGATTAAAATATAATATTCAGCATAAAACATGGTCTACTGAGTGATCTCTACCATCCTGTACACTTTTCAGACTTGGACTACACACAGTGGGCACTTCAAAGTACTGGAAAGATGCCATCAAATGTGGTCTCTGCAAAAGCATCCAAAAATACTGTGAGGTTAAACAAATTAACAACACCATTCTCTTCCTGGCCACTTGTCAACATCTCCTGCACTGGTTAACTCAATTGGCCCAGTCAGGCAAAGTAGTTTCTATGGCATCACCAGCGATGAAACAAATGCTCTACTCCAACCTCTATTAGCTGAAAGTTCAAGTTCAAATTTCTTGTCAGAGTACATTCATGACATCACGTACAATCCTGAGATTCTTTTTCCTGTGGGCCAGACAGAATTTTTTTTGGTAGTGTAAACTGTACTAAAGAAAAGATATGTATACAAAAGAGATAAGTGTAAATAAAGAAAGGAACAAATGAACTGATTGTGCCACATAGAAAATAAATATTCAGTAATAAATAATGTGCAAAGTACGAGTCCTTAAATGAGTCCCTGATTGAGTTTGTCATAGAGGAGTCTGATGGAGGAGGGGTAGCAGCTGTTCCTGAACCTGGTGGTGTGAGTTTTGTGGCACCGACACCTCTTACCAGATGGCAAAGGTGAGAACAGAGCAAATCCTGGGAGGTGTGGATCCTTGATGATTGCTGCTGCTCCCTGATATCAGTGATCTATGTAGATTTTTTCAATGGTGGGGAGAGTTTTGCCTGTAATGTCCACTGCTGTGTCTACTTCCTTTTGGAGGGCTTTGCGCTCAGAGCTATTAGTGCCCCCATTCCAGGCCTTGATGCATCCAGTCAGCAGATTTTTCACCATACCTCTGTAGGGATTTGCTGAAGTTTCAACTGTCATACCAAACTTCCACAAATTCCTGAGGAAGTAGAGGCACTAACGTATATTCTTCACAAGGACACTAGTGTGTTGGCTTCAGGAAAGGTCCTCCAAGATAGTGACTCCCAGGAATTTAAATTGGCTCACCACCTTCACATCTGATCTCCCTCTGGTTTTCCCCTCCTGAAATCCACAATCATCTCCTTGGTTTTGGTGACATTGAGTGTGAGGTTATTGTTAGCACAGTCAGGCAGTCGGAATATTTTCCCAAGAGTAAAAGCATCACACACATGTGTTTAACATGACAGACAGGAAGTTGATGGCAAATGTGAAGTGCAGAGTGATCGGTGCTTGGAATAGGCTTGCGTCAGTCGTGGTGGAAGCAGATACAATCTGTGGCAGTGCAAAACAAAATCTGTAGTCAAGAAAAGATAGGTATACAAAAGAAAGAAATGTAAACAAGAAAAGAAATGCAAATATACTCACAGACAAAAATAAATGATGTTCAAAATAAGAGTCCTTAAATTAGTTTCTGATTGAGTCTGTTGTTGGGGCAGTACAGATAGCATAGTGGTTAGTGCAATGCTGTGACAGCACCAATGATTAAGACAGGGGTTCGAATCCTGCGTGGTCTGTAAGGAGTTGGTACGTTCTCCCTGTGTCTGTGTGGGTTTTCCCCGGGCTCCGGTTTCTTCCCACCTTTTGAAATGTACTGGGGGTTGTAGGTTAATTGGGTGTAATTGGACAGCACGGACGCGTGGGCCGAAATGGCCTGCTATTGTGGTGTATGTCTAAAATAAAATTTAAGAGCCTGATGGTGAAGGGGTAGCATCTGTTTCTGAACCTGATGGTATGGGTCTTGTGACTCCTATACCCCTTTTCCAATGGCAGCAGCGAGAACAGAGCATGTCCTGGGAGGTGTGGATCTTTGGTGATTGCTGCTGCTCTCTCTCGGCTCCGTGCCATGTAGATTTTCTCAACTGTGATGTATTGAGATGTGTCCACTACATTTTGTAGGGCTTTCTGCTCAGAGGTATTGGTGATCCAGGCAGTAATGATGCAGCCAGTCAGCACACTTTCCACTACCAGGAAGATTCAATGATATTCTCAGATATCTGTTCGAAACAAGCAACATCCCACTATCTCCCAGGAATTGCTGGTCCTTGTTAACTTAGGTCAACTTCCTCTCTGCCAGTAGATTTATGAATGGACAATGAACCACACACACTTCCTCAGTTTCTCCTATTTTTGCACTATTTATTTACTTTGAAATGTAATTCAGAGAAACAATTGAACTGCAACGCTGCGTAAAACAACAAATTTTGTGCCACGTTCATGACAATAAATTCTAATTCTGATTCGGATTCAAAATGGGGAAGGAGCACTCAGAATGGTTCTGAGAAGTTTTGCTCCATGCATCAGGACTCAGAGTCGTCCAGTGGAACTGGAAGGAACACACCACCTCGAAACTCACCCACTTGGTACCTTACCGAGCACTTTCTACCCTACCGGTGGCTAAGTCTGCAGCAGGACATTGGGAAACCCTGAAGAACCGCTGTGGAAATGAGTAAATCACCACCCCAAGAAGCAACCGAGGAGACTAAAGTTATTTGCGTGATGACAGGGAAGAACAATGCTTGTTCAAAAGAGCTGCTTCCTGAAAGAAAATTGGGGATCATGATCGACAACTTCAAGCTAATTTCGGATTTGCGCCATCACTTAGGAAGTTGGAGTAACATTAAATTAACTTTTAGTGAATTTAGAAGGTTTATTTGCATAATGGTGCTGACACATTGCGTTTGTTCAACTGACACTAAAAATGCTTTGCCGCTGATTTTCATTTGTGCTCAGCGTCTCATGCCTCTCGTATTAGCATCCAACAATAGTCTGCAAGCATTGGATGGATTCCAGTTGCTCTGAAACTGCTTTTCCATGGTCGTAATGTCCTAGTGAAACCTGTCCTGTGCTATGAATGGTATAGCTGAATGTAAATCTACATTGTTACTGCCCCTCTTTATAGAAGGTTTGTGACCTGCAAAAAAGTTGTTAAGAAGAGGGGCTGCAGAAGAATTCACCCCGGTAAAGTTGCAGCTTTTTTTTAAGGATCAGGAAAATGCCACCCCTTTTCGCTTCTACGATATATTCAGTAAAATCCTGTCCCAAAATAAACAGCCTGTGCTCTTTAATTCGGAGTGGGGGCGGGGAGGCTTAAAAACTTTCCATAGACTCTTAGATCAGCATGCAAAAAATAGGTCTGTTTTGCATCTAAGCCAGAATGGTTGGAAAGTTTTCCAGCCAGGCAAATCAGATAACTTGTGATGTTGTTTTTCTTGGAGTGTTTGGCCTGAGGAAGGGAAGTGATTCCCTCCTGATAAAATGAGAATGTTAAAAACTATAACCTGAACTATACTGGACTAATGCTCCTAATCAGCTTTCATTTTCAAACAAAATAATGTCTCTTTGCAATTTCCAATGTTTGCAAGCACCTGTGTGCTGTATGAATGGGATCTAACAAAATACTCCAAATAATAGTATTCTACTAACGAATTCCTGTCAGCGAATTTGGAAATTCTGCTCTTACATCCAATTCATAAGCATCAAGAAAATATTGTACAAATAGCCCTGTGGTTTTCTTGAGTATCCTCCAACATCATCTGCCTCCTGTCCTCTGCCACCCCACCTTGAGCAGCAACCTTTCACTACCGTGCCTCCTGTTCCTTGGCCAATTTCTATCCACACTGCTGCAGACCATTTTATTCAAGGGGTTCTGTCTTCATTAACTGCCCATTTCTCAAAAGCCTTTTTGGAAGTCCACATAGCCTAATTATCCATATTTTCCCCACTGTGATTTGCCTGTACTAAATCCTTGATCACTTACTCTTTTCCACATATGACCACATGGCTATTAATTCCGTCCCCGTGAATTGTTTCTATAAAAGCCACACCAATTGGATTCCCTTGTTGAGATCCCAGGAATGCGATCTTCACTGATGAAGCCAGATATACCATATAATTTAGTATCTCAGCTATGCCTTCTGCCTTCATGAGATAATTTTTTTTGGGGTCCAATCCCTCTGCTTAAAGAAATATCTTAAAAGGCCGAGATCCATTTGGGTTCCCTTCAATGTGTGCTGCTGCCTGCATACTTTTTTATTGCCTCTTGTTGCTTTTTTATTACATCCACATTAATCAACTTTGTCCTCGTTTACATTAACAACTTGGCGCTTGTCCTATGCTCTGTTTTTTTCACTTTACTTTCCCCTCTCTCCTTTTTGTCATCGAGAGGTCTCTGGCTTTAATTTCCCTGCACTTCTTCCTCATGGAAATGTACACAGACCAGTTGAAACATTTCCATTTTAAAGGCTGTTTGCTGCTCAATTACAGTTCTGCCTGCCAAACTTTGATTCCACTTTACCTGGGCCAAATCTCATAGATTCAATCACACGTTATGGTAACAAACCGGCAAGGGTGACCACCCCTTTGCCTTCACAGATCCTGCCTGTTCCGCAGAGACCCTACAGCTCCTTATTTTTAGTGATAAAAATGGGCCCATTGCATCCATGTTGATCTTTTTTCTTTTGTAATCCATTTCTCTGCATTACATCCATATCTTTCCATATAGAACATGGAACACTGCAGCACAGTACTGGCCCTTCGGCCCTTGATGTTGTGCTGACCCATATATCCTGACCAAAAAAAAAACAACTGAACACTCCCTATTTCACAACCTTCTATTTTTCTTATGGAACATTGAAACATTTCTTATACCTTGCTTATTTAAAAAAATATATATGTTTAAATTAAAATTTTTTAATTAAAAAAAAATCTTTAAATTTATTTTTTAAAATTTAGACTTACAGCATGGTAACAGGCCATTTCGGCCCATGAGTCTGTGCTGCACAACTACACCCAATTAACCTACAAACCCCCCAGAGCATATTGAACAGTGGGAGGAAACAGGATCCCCCGGGGAAAACTCACGCAGATACATGGAGAACGTACAAACCCCTTACAGACGGTGCGGGATTTGAACCCCAGTCCCGATCGCTGGCGCTGTAAAGGCATTGCGCTAACCACAGCGCCAACCAATGTTCCCTCTCATTTTTAGTTGTATGTGAGCAAAAAATTTTATGTTGTGCAAATTTTTTCCTGTTACCAAAGTATGTGCACACTGAATGCTCGTGCAACTATAAACTTGAAATTGTTTTAAGATAATTTCGGCACAGCCTATCTCTCATGACTAATAAAACTTATTGGCATGTTTTAATTAATACATGTATGATTAACTACTTGTTTAACTGAGTAACTAGTTAACAGAAAAAGTTTAATTATTAATTTATTACATTATTTTAGATAACCAAAGTTTTGTGCACACATTAACTTCCTTTGGGCGCTGGTTGATAAGCATATGTGCGCACTTACACGCTCACAGCTTAGAGGGAACAGCAATGGCCACTGTGCGCCCCTAAGTGCCTGTCGAAATGTTTCTTAAACCTTGATTGTATTTATCCTCTCAACTGGCAGGGCGTTCCAGATATCAACCACTGAGCAAAAATAAAATCTCCTCAAATAGCATGCAAATCTCCTTCTTCTCACGTTAAACCTATGCCACTCGTCTTTGATAACTCACCATGGGAAAAAGACCACTTACCCAAATCTGTGGGTATTGTAATTTTATCTAACTGTTAGGTCACCCCGAGCCTCCTTCAGAATCAGAATTTATTGTCATGAACAAGTTGGTGTTTTGCGGCAGCATCACGGTGCAAATATTCATATAAACCACCATATAGAAATAAATAAAAATAGTGCAAGGAAAGTCAAAGTATGTTCATTGATTATTCACGAATCTGATGACAGCGGGGAAGAAGCCGCTGAGAGCTTGTCTTCAGGCTCTGTACCTTTTTCCTTATGGTAACAGTGTGAAGACGGCATGGCCTGGGTGGTGGTGGTCCTTGAAGATAGAGGATGCATTCTTAAGAAATTGCATCTTGTAGATGTCCTCAATGGAGTGAAGTCTGGTGCCCATGATAACGCAGGCTGAGTTAACAACCCCCTGGAGTTTTTTCTTGACCTGAGCATTGTCACCTCCATACCTGACAGTGATGCAACCAGCCAGAATGCTGTAGAAGTTTATGAGAGTCTTCGGTGACACACCGAATCTCCTCAAACACTTTGCAAAGTATAAGCTTCTTCATTATTGTATCAACCTGGAGGCTCCAGGACTGATCCTTGGGAGATGTTGAAAACACGAATTTGAAGTTCTTGACCCTCTCCACTACTGAGCCCTCAATGAGGACAGGGTCGTGTTCCTCTGACTTCCTCCTGAAGACCACAATTATCTCCTTGGTTTTGCTAGCGTTGAGCACAAGGTTGTTGGCGTGACACCACTCAATGAGCTGATCCATCTCCCTCCTGCACGCTTCCTCATTGCTGTGTGATTCTGCTGACAAACCATGTCATCGGCTAGTTTATATTGCCAAGAAACTAGTGATTTCTAGTGATTAGCAAAGTTGTAGAGAGCATTGGAATTGTGCCTGGCCACACAGTCATGGGTGTATAATGAGTAGAGCAGTGGGCTGAGCACACATCCCCAGGAGTTAGCGGAGATTTGGTATGACATTGGAAACTTCAGCAAATTTCTACAGTAGTGGAAAGTTCGCTGACTGGATGCATCATGTGATGGCCTGGAATGGGGGCTCTAATACCACTGAGTGGATAGCCCTGAAAAAGGTAGTGAGCATCACAGGGAAAACTCTCCCCACCATTGAGAAAATCTACAGGGAACACTGCCATTGGAGAGCAGCAGCAATCATCAAGGATCCACACCACCCAACACATGCTCTGTTCTTGCTGTTGCCATCAGGAAAGTCACAAGGTTCAGAGCACCAGGTCCAGGAACTGTTGCTATCCCTTCATAATTAGGCTCGTTACGAACAGACTCGATTGAAGGACTCACACAGACTGCGGGACGCTGAAAACTTGCGGTTGAAGGGCCTACATAGGTAGTGGGCTGCTGGCGACTGGCTCATGGGAACCTGCTATCGAAGCCAGGATTTGAGAGGGTGCTGACAGCAAGAAGGGCTCCTGAAGGGCCTCAGGGGCTGAAGGCTGTCTGTTGCTATCGGAGGTTTGAATCTGGAACTCGCGTTGCCAATGGTTTGAACTGGAGCCTGTGCAGTTGCAGAGGCTGTGGGGGCACTGGTGGTGAATCCACGGACACACTGAAGAGGTACTCTTTTGCTTCTCCTTCTCCTATTGTGAGAGGTACCAAGCAATACTCATGGCAACTCTTTGCTCTCCTTATGTCAGACCAAAGTTAGATAGTACTTTTTATGTAATATGACAGGAAATCACAAAAACAGATTATATCTAAAAACGGTACTTGACAGGAAATTTTTCAGGTGATTTTCGTGGTCAGCAGTCCAAAAAATCCATAAAGTACACTCAAAAGTATTTTGGATGGAAAATCTTCATTGTTCAGTAACAACTGCTGTAACTGCAGCTTTGCTGATGGTATGGTCCTTGAAGAATGGGGAGTTAGACATATGCCAACTACCATACAGGATTTAAAGGCCTGTCAAAGGGCCCCCGCAATGTTTTCTTCTTCAAAGCACCTGTGAACCTACAGAGATCCATGCCCAAGATGGCGGCAGCAGCCGTTCATGTGGGTTGTGGGTTCTTGGGGATCAGCAAACAGGTGCAGAGTACCAAAGTGGGAGAACACGACCCTCCCCTCCTGCTGAGAAGGAGAAGCCTGGGAGAGGATCCTACAGGGAAGAAGACCATGGCAGAGGACCAGTGTGGGACTCAGAAGCTGAAGGACTCACCCCAGGCAGCAGGCTGCTGGAGAATGGCTCGTGAGAACCTAGTATCGGGATGGGGATTTGTGAGGGTGTTGATGGTAACCAGGTTCAGGAACAGCTGCTACCCCTCAACTATCAGACTCCACAATGACAAACTCAATCAGAGACTCATCTAAGGACTCTTACTTGTGCACTTTATTGATTTTCTCTTCATTCTCTCTATATTGCACAGTCGGTTGTTTATATTTATTATCTGTTTACAGTTCTTTATTTGTTTACATGAATACATTGAGTACAGTTTTTTTGCACTACTAATTAATGGTAATTCTGCTGCACCAGCAGGAATAAAGAATCTCAGGGTTATATGTAATGTCATTTATGTGCTCTGACAATAAATCTAAAATCTAAAATCTGAATGTCATATGTCTCGTTCACCATTGGGATGGACAGTAGACCTTGCGGCTGAAGAGGTTACTGGAGCCCAGTAGGCAAAACTGCGGGCACTAGGTGTACTAAGCTTCTCATTCCCTTACTTGGGGGAGGGCGGGGAGAGCGCTGGAATTGTGATGTCGGTGTGTGTGCTTACGACAAGCAAAAGTGGACACATTTTGTGCATTGTGCACATGTTGACCTTCTTGGTCATCTCTCCTTCCTCACAGGAGAACGGAGCACAGAACAGGCCAATCAGCAATAATAACATCATATATTGCATGATGGACGGATGGAGGACATTTGATGATGGTCACTCCAGGAGAGAAGCAAGAGGAGATTGCATGCTGCTGAGCTTATATCTTATTGGTGGCTGAACGATGAGGTGTGATGCAATTCAGAGATGAAAAAATGGAAGGCATGGAGCTTGAGAGTTCAGAGTTGAGTTCTTTCCTGTGTAGGCTTGCATCGAGGATTGCAAAGTCAACTGGTTTGAGGTATGATAAGCTGCAATAAAGATGAAAATTCAGGAAGGTTATGACTGAATATGATGAATTTGCTACTTCACTTACATCTCCTGATCTGATAAGGTCATTAAATCACTTACAACATTGAATCAGGAGAAATGGGGGGGGGGGTCATATATTATGAATTCTGACTTTAGTGGCAGCTTTCTATCACAAACCCAACTCTTGGTACCAATCATCAAATCATTCTAATTTGACTTCCCCCTCAGGGAAAACAGTATTGCCTCCGATGAGAATGGTTGCTCTATGGGGCCAGAGTCACAATGGGCTGAAACTCCCCCGTAAGCGAGGAAAACCAAGAGAAACACATGGTGCCAGTTCATTTTGAAAGGTCGTCCACCGAGATACACATTTGCAACATGGGTTACTATTGCCAGATCAAATTGATTTTTTTATATATAAAAAAAGCAAAGTCTGAAATGATGGCTCACGTGCTGCTCTCATTATAATGGAAAATACCTTCATCAGCATGCAAGATGGATTAAAAGAGGGGTTTTCAACATCAGCAGGGTAATGCAAACTAATTATATTGTAAAAATATCTGCTGAACATCCGGTCAGTCAATATCCATGGACCAGAACAGAAGTTTAATGTGTAATCAATCTCTCTTTATTCATTCACTGGGGAAATTTGCTACTATTGACTCAAGTCATATAGTCCAGTGTCAAGATGTTCTGCTTCTCTGGTTAAATTGGCTTCACTGTTAAAGGCAGTTAAAAGTCTAGTGATGTGAAGAAAGTGTAACTGAGCTTGAAATGAAGTGCAAGTAAGTATACTAAAGTGGCAGCGAACATGATTGCATTTTACCGCTTGATGCTCCAACTTCATTGACCAGGCATGGAGGTTAAATATTGGGTAACCAAGATGCAGGAGATATTTCAGTACAGCGAAAATCTAAAGAGAGCAATGAGATCTCTTTTAGTGATGCAGTTCCAAATCAGAATCGGGTTTATTGTCAAGTGTTACAAAATTTGATACTTTGCGGGAGGCAGCGTTATTGGGCTGGGGCACAAATTGCTCTAAATTCTGAAAATACAAGTTTTTAAAAATCTTTTTTTATTGGGTTAAAGAAATATAATAACCAAATGCATAGATACATATGATATAAAGTTCAAATTAAAGTAAATTATAATTACATATAGTGAACAATGGTGAACAAGATCCACGTTGTCGATAAAAAAGGGAAAAATAAAGCCTAAAATGAATGTAATTTCTAACTTCAGCCTTGGATCTGAGCAAATCACAATCCAAGCCAGGGATTAACCACTAATTTCAATACTAACAGTTCAAAAAACAAGGAAAAGATTTTTAATAAAGAGCAAAAATAATTGATCTGTAAATTTTGAAAATAATTGAAAAAAGAACCCCAAAAAGAATCTAGTGAGAGGGATGCCATCAAATCCAATAGCCTTTGTGTCTGTGTGGGAGGACCAACACCTCTCCACTGCAGCAAAAGGAGCCTCCTGGCAATCAGGGAAGCAAAGGTGACCACCTGGGATTGAGTTAGAGTCAAAACGAAGTCCATTGGTCCACTCGTTCCAAAAACAGCAGTAAGAGGGCTCAGGGAGAGATTTATATCAAGAATTAAAGATAGTGTAGGAAATATCTCTTCCCAGTAGTTACCTGGCGAGAATGTATGATATAAGGGACCTTCATGAGTTGTACACATCACATTTCAAGGATATATTGGGGTAAAATTTAACTCATTGAACTTTGGAAGATAGGGCCTGATTAACTATTTTAAATTGTAATTTAAATACAAGATTTTTAAAAAAAATTAGTACAAAAAAAATAAAATGTAAAATAGTGCCTGTGGATCATTGTCCATTCAGAAATCTGATGGTAGAGGGAAAACCATTGCCTTTGTAACATTCAGTATCTGTCTTCAGGCACCTGTACCTCCTTTCTTATGGTAGCTGTGAGAAGATGGCATGGCCCAGATGGTGAGGGTCCTTGATGAAAGTAGTTGCTTTCTTGAGACACCACTTCTGAAAGATGTCCTTAAAGGAGTGGAGACTGATCCCCATGGTGGTGCTAGTCGAGTTTGCAACGCTCTGTAGTTTTCTCCTGTCTTGTGCATTGGCACCTCCTGACCAGAGAGTGATGCGACCAGTCAAAATGCTCTCCATGGTACATCCATAGTAACTTCAAGAGCCTTTGGTGAGATAACCAGATCTCCCAGTTAGGACGCAATGAGAATTCCCTTGCTCTTCTCTTTGCACTGTTTCTTTGCAGATGATTTGATGGCAGTGTTAATTATTGAAATAGCAGTGGAACTTCATCTGAACTCGGGTTGCTGATAGACAGAACAGGGATCGGTGCAGCTGCAAAGTTTGCGGGAGCACTGGGGGAGAATCCACGGACTTTCAGTGACTCTGAAGGGGATCTCTTTTGCTGCATTTTCTCTTACTTTAAGGGGTGCCGGGCAACACTAATGGCCACTCTTTGTCCGCCTTTCAGTAGAGAAGGACATTTTGTGTAATATTATATTTTCTGTTTTATTGCATGACCATAAAAGACTCTTGGATCAAACAGGAGGAATTCCCAGCTCACCTTGCTGGGAATGTTGCATATATTGGCAACGTGAGGAGAAAGCTATCGAGGAGAGGTTACAAGAAGAGAACAGCTTTACTTTCATCTGCACTTTGGACTGGTTAAAACACCAGATTGTATGCAGCCTTCCAACATTTGTGGCATCACTGAGCTTACTTTGGAGCCAATGTCAAAAGCAAGTTTGCGATCGGACCTCCAACATGCAGGGACAAACCAGATCAAGAGCATGTTTAACAGCCACATAAGACAGCGCACGCATTAGGAGTTACCTTCAGAATCACTTGCTTATTATTTGATGCACTGCTGCAAATCAGACTAACTCCCACTTGAAGCCACAGAGAGAGACGAGGTGCCCATGAATGGAGTAGGAGTCTGCAAGCCAGAAAAAAGTATTCAGTCAGGACAGTGAAGAAAAGTACCTACCAACACCTTTAAAGGTGTTTAAAGGTTCCAATTCAGTGTAATAAATAATTGTGATCACTGATCTTTGATTTCATCGCATGAATGAATATACCATTGTAAAAGCTTCAGTTAATGAAAGGAATGCTTTTGCAAAATATAGATGAAATTGCCAGAGTCCCCAGCAGCAAAACAGAAAGGACCAAAATAACAAGGTGTGTTTGTCTGCATGAAATTTTCTGGTTAAAAGGTTCCACACCCCTTCTATTCTCAACATAGGCCACTCTTTGTAAGTGTGTTTGATTTAATGAGATATGTGGTACAGGGACACATTGTGACACAACGTCAAATGCAGCATTGAAAGACCCGAGCCATTAACAATAAACAGGTCAGAAATACTTAAGGCTGCTTTTTCCTAGTTCCTGACTCACTGCCAATCTCGCTCGTGGCAAAGTCGTCATGTTCAATTCTGCCACACAGTAAAAGAACTGGGCAGAAATCCTTTCCATCATTTCTCAGCATGAACTTGGAAAATTCAGTCATGTGTACAAGTTCTGGATGGAGTTCTACTCTGCATTGTCTCCCCCATTGTTGGCTTATTTCAAAGGATGCTTTATGCCAAGTCTCCAAGCTAAATCAAATACAAATATTCAAGAACTATTAATAAGGCCTTTACAGCTGCTATTTGTTCAATTCAACAGAGTGCTACATTGACAAAGCCTAACGAAATAGTTTATTCATGTGCCTCGTGAGGCTTATTAATACTTGGGGTTAAAACTTGTGGTGACATTTGTTCAAAACATTTTTGGATAACAGAATCATATGCAAGTAAATTTATTCTTATTCAAAGTAAGTGAATGTTTCATAATATTCTAATATTACAGAAAGAATAAAGAGAAGTCTAATTTAACAAGATCATTCCTTTCCTTGGATTCACTTTATTCCTGAGTTCTTCCTTAGCCTTCCCACAATTATCTTTCAGTCGTGTTGGCCATTGGTCAGAGGCTGTGGTGCGCTATCGAAGAGAAGCAAACACACAAAACATAAAGTCTGTTCTACAGGCTTTATTCAACATAAACTTCCACAGAGCTGGCTGTGAGGAAAGCTGTTGCAAGCTCTGAGACTGACCTTGAGGGGCCGGATCTAGCTTATATCCCGGAGGGTGATTGACAGCTGACCGGGTGGGGCTTGGTCCATTCAAGTCGGTTGATTGAGAGCCGGCCAGGTGTTGCCTTGTCCTCCCATGCTCTTTTGCAGGCACAGAGGTTTCCCCCTGCAGTAGGCTAGTAGTGTACCACCACATTCACCCCCTTCTTTAAAATTGTCCTGGGGAGAGTGTTGGGGGAAGCTTGCAGTCTGTAATCTACCAGAGCCCCAAAGCATATATACATTATTTACAGGTTTAGACGGTCCGGCGGCTGTCGGAGTCTCTGTGACCGTCGCAGGGTTAGCTCCTGGTCACAGGTCATCGAGGGTAAGTGGGGTCTGGGAGTAGGGGTCAGAGCAGCTGGCATGGTGCAGCACAGGGAGGTGGCTGGGGTTGAGGTGTGTGGGAAAGGGGGAACATTGGATGGGTGGAGAGGGCATGTTCGTCCCCCACGGTTGGAGTGAGTCCTTGATGCCCGGGGTGGTCTTGAGTGTCCGAAAGCCGTCTGGGGTCGGGGGGATGTGTCAGACCAGCATGGTCCTGGGCTGGAGGATGCTATGCTGTGGTGAGTTCTCCTGCTGGTGCCAGATCCCTGGTTGAAATGGTGTCTTCCCTGCCGCTGTTGAACCTAACATAGGCGTAGTTGTGGTTCGCGTGTAGGAGGAACACCTGCTCAACCAGGGGTTCGGCCTTGTGTGCCCGCATATGTCTACGTAGGAGCACCAGTCCCGGGAATGCGAGCCACGATGGGAGAGATGTTCCCTTTGCTGATTTCCTGTGGAATGAAAACAGGCGTTCATGAGGGGTCTCATTGGCAGCCGTGCACGAGTGGCCTAATGGTATGGAGCGCCTCGGGGAGGGCGTCCTGCCAGTATTCTACGGACCACCCCTTTGACTTAAGGGCCAGGAAGACTGCCTTCCAGATTACCCCGTTCTTCTGTTCCACTTGTCCATTACCTCTCGGATTGTAACTAGTTGTGTGACTAGTTGCGATGCCCCTTGATGTCAGGTACTGGTGCAGTTCCTCACTCACGAAGCTAGACCCCCGATAAATGTGGGGTAGCCGAACATGATGAAGATCTTTGTCAGTGCCCTGATGACAGTGGCCGTGGAGGTGTCTGGGCAAGGGATGGCAAAAGGGAAGCGGGAGTATTCATCTATGACCGTGAGGAAATAGACATTCCAATTTGTGGAAGGCAGGGGCCCCTTGAAGTCCATGCTGAGGCATTTGAAGGGCTGAGCAGCCTTCACAACATGAGCCTGGGTTGGGCAGAAGAAGCAAGGTTTGCATTTTGCTCAGAACCGGCACGCCTCGGTTATGGTCCTGACATCTCTGACGATGTACGGGAGGTTCCGGGACTTGATGAAATGGTATAAGCGGGTAATGCCTGGGTGGCAGAGAGACTAGTGCAGTGCCTGCAGCTGTTCATTGTGGAGCTACGCGCAGGTCTGGGAGAGGGTGTCAGGGGAGTCATTAAACTTCCACGGATGATACTGGATGTCGTAGCTGATCGTTGCCAGCTCAACTCTCCAGCGCAAGATCTTATCATTCTTGATCTTGCCCCTGTGAGTGGTGTTGAATATGAACACCACTGCACGTGGTCGGTGAGGAGGGTGAACCTCGTGCCAGCCAGGTAGTGGTGCCAGTGGTAGACCGCTTCCACCATCACCCGGGCCTCCTTTTCAATGGCGGAGTGCCCTAGGTTGGAACCGTGGAGGGGTCCAGAGAAGAAGGCGACCGGACGTCCCCACTTGGTTAAGGGTAGTAGTGAGGGCTAAATCGGAGACATTGCTCTCCACCTGGAAGGGGGAGTCCTCGTCCACGGCATGCATTGTGACACCTGTGATGTCCTGCCTGATGCACGTGAAGGCTGCCTGCACCTTGGGTGGGAGAGGAAAAGTTGTGGCCTGGGCCAGTGGGTGGACCTTGTCTGAGAAGTGGGGAACCCACTGTGAGTAGTAAGTGAACAAGCCAAGGCACCTGCAGAGGGCGTTGAGCGTGGGGAAGAGGGGCAGCTCCATTAACGGGCACATCCATTTTGGATCTGGGCCGATGACACCATGTGCCACAATGTACCCCAGGATGGCGAGGCGGGTGGTGCTGAACACACACTTCGCTTTGTTGTAAGTGAAGTTCAGCTCCTCGGCCGTCCAGAGAAATTTCTCCAGGTTAGTATCATGGTCATGGCCGCAGATGGTGACATTATCCAGCCTTTAGCTTGTGCCAGTCTACCATACGATCCATCTCCCGCTGGAAGACGGAGACCCCGTTTGTGACCCCAAATGGAACTTTCTGGAACTGATACAGGCGCCCGTCCACTTCAAAGGCAGTGTAAGGCTTGTCCCGCGGGTGGATGGGGAGTTGGTGATAGGCTGACTTCAGGTCAATCGTTGAGACACCTGGTAGCGGGCTATCTGGTTGACCATGTCGGCTATCCTCAGTAAGGTGTAGGCATCCAGCTGGGTTTACCGATTGATGGTCTAGCTGTAGTCTATGACCATCCTCGGCTTCCTGTCCCCTTTGACCACCAGGACTTGGGCTCTCCATGAGCTGTTCCTGGGATCTATGACACCTACCACCAAAAGCCACCGCACCTCTGTCCTGATGAAGTCTCTATCTGCGCGCAATAGCGCCTACTTCTGGCAGCTATCGGCTTGCAGTCTGGCATGAGGTGGGAGTGGGCAATGTGCAGAGCGGAGAGGCCGCAGGTTGGCTGGGGTGCTGTGGAGCATGAGTGGGGGTAAGGGCCCCCCAAAGGTGAGGGAGATGCTTTGCAGGTGGCATTGAAAGTGTAAGCCCAGGAGGACCGGAGCGCAGAGTTTAGGCATGATCAGGAGCCTGAACCTGGTGTATGTCTCTCTCTCCCCCCCCCCCCCCCCCCCACCACAGTTATTTTGGCTGAGCAGTGCCCGAGGGTATTGATAGTCCGATCCTGGGTGGCAAAGGCGATAGAGAAGGTGATGGGGTGGATTTTGAGGTTTAGGGAGTGAGTCACACTCGGGTGAATAAAGCTCTCGGTGCTGCCACTGTCGATTAGGCACTTCATTATCTGCCCATTGATTTTGACGTCCATCATGGAGCGCCCGAGGCTGTGGGGAATGTCCTTGGTCAGGGTGGTGGCTGCCAGGACCATCTCGGGGTCCGAGTCGTCATTCCCCGATGGTGGAGGCAAGTCGTGGCCAGAGGCATTCTCTGCAGGCATTGGGAGAGGTGAGTGTTGACCAGTGGTCTTCTCCATAGGCTGGGGGTGTGGTGGGTGGTGATCGGCGGCATCCGGAGGCATAGAGTGCGCCAGTAGGGCGGCCTGGTCAGCGCCTGTGTTGACTACATCGTCATCGTTATCAGTACCATATTTGTTGTAGGCCTGGGAGGGCCCAGGTGGAGGTGGCCCCTGCGCTTGACCAGCCCAAGGTGGCAGCGCCGCATGAGAGTGCGAGGCATGACTGACCTTCTTCCCTGGCTGGTTAGTTGCACTGGGGGAAATGATGTCACACTGTTGGCCGTCAGCGCGGGTGACATTATCACAGGCAGCGGAAGTGACGTCATTCTGTGGACCAGAAAGTGACATCGTTGTAGTCTTCATGAGGCGGCACTGGCGAAGACGAGGGCTGGTCCAGGCACATGGCATGCAAGTGGCGATCGTTGCCGGCAAGGCCAGAAGTTGGGCCACCGAGGTTGGGGAGGCTGGAAGTAGCTGCAGGAGCAATGGCGTCGCCCGGCAATCGCACATAGCGGGGATCGTATGGGAGGGAGGGAGATTGTAACCGGCTGCTGAGCTGCCGGCAGGCTTCGAGAGGCATACTTTGGTGAAGTGGCCTTTCTTGACACATCTCGAACAGTACTGGTTTCTGGTCGGGCTGTTTGGCGCGATCGACGATCAGACCCACACTGGGACCCAGAGTACTTACAAGGGCACTGGGCATCCACAGCAGCAATGTTTTCATCCACTGTCTGGTCTTGGGCCATAGATGCTTGTCTGTGCTGACCACGCGAAGGCCTGGGGAAGCCTGGAATCAAAGGCTTCGGTGTGCAGGGCTGCTGCCTCCAGGGTTTGTACTACCTCCACTGTTTTGGCCTCTACCAGCTTCTGCCTGACGGCTCTCACACGTAGCCCCTGCACGTAGGCATCCTTGATCAACCTCTCGACCTCCCTTTCATTTACCCCGGGTTCTGCCAGACAAGATCGGGCTAATTCACGCAGGACTCCAAGGTAGGACTCAGCCATCTCCCCAGGCAGCTGGGCATGGATACCTAGGAGGTACCTTGTGAAGACCACGAGACCATGGTCTCGAGGGTGTTCATTGCTTCCAAGTACCTGGAAGGCTCGGGGACCCAGCTTCGATCGGAGTAAAACGAGCCTTTTCTTCTTGGAGTCCAGGATGTTGTCGGTGTGTGCCTCAATGATTGCTTCGACCGTATGCTTCAAGATCTCGAAGTGTGCTTGCACTTCCGGAGAGTGTGGGTCAATTTCAAGGCTCCCGGTGCTCAGGAGATTCTCTGTAGCAGCTTTTAAAATTTACGTCGAATAAATTGTGGTGCGCTATCAAACAGAAGCAAACACACAAAACAAAGTCTGTTCTATAGGCTTTATTCATCATAAACTTCCACAGAGCTGGCTGTGAGGAATGCTTTTGCAAGCTCTGAGACTGTCTTCGAAGGGCCAGATCTAGCTTATATCCCGGAGGGTGACTGACAGCTGACCGGGTGGGGCTTGATCCATTCAGGTCGGCTGATTGACAGCCGGCCAGGTGTTGCCTTGTCCTCCTGTGCTCTTCTGCAGGTACAGAGGTTGCCCCTGGCAGAAGGCTGGTGGTGTACCACCACAGAGACAACCCACTCCCCTCTGAGAAAGAAGTTTGGCTCCACCCGATCCACTTCAGAGACTTGAGGCACACAGTTGAGACTGACATTTCCAGATAGAGGTATTGATGTCGATGCTAATGTCTTATCTGGGACCCAACAAATGTAGATGTGAAATTCCCTGCCACACAGTTCAAGGAACAGTGAGAGGTGCTTTCGGGCACAGAGCTTTGAGATAGTGTTTGAAACAGATAAAGACAGAAGACTCTTCATTTCTGAATTCAAGTTCATTGTCATCCGATTGTACAAGTACAACTGGACAAAACAGTGTTCTCCGGTCCTCAGTGCACACATACAGACAAATGATACATATGCAGCACATATACACATATAAAGATAAATAAATATTCTTTAATAAATAGTGGAGTTGAAGGGTTAGTATGAACAGTTCATCAGTCATTCAGCATTCTCACTGCCTGTGGGAAGAAGCTGTTCCTTACCCTGGTGGTTCTGGTTCTGATACTCTTGTATATCTTTCCCAACGGGAGTAGCTGAATGATGCTGTGTACTGTGTACTGGGATGAAAGGGATCCTCAATGATTTTGTGCACCCACTTCAGACAACGATCAAGGAAGACCCAGTGATCCTCTCTGCCGCCGTTATGTTCCTGAAGGTTGAGTTCTGACCCAATGCTCTACAACAACTGTACCACACTGTGATGTAGCGGGCCAGGATGCTCACGAGAGAGCTCCTGTAGGAAGTTAATAGGATGGTGGATGGTTGCCTTGCCCACCTTAGATAATGCAGTCACTGTTGCACCTTCCTGACAAGTGAAGAGATGTTGTGTTTCCAGAATAGGTCACTTGTTCAGTGAACTCTAAGGAACTTGGTGCTCTCCACTCTTTCCACTACAAGTTATTAATGTGTCATGGAGGCTGGTCATCCCTAGTTCCTCTGAAGTCCACATCATTTTCTTTGTCTTGTCAGCGATGAGACTCAGGTTGTTACTTTCGCACCATAATCCCAAGATTTTCTATCTTTACACTGTAGTCCAACTTATTGTTTGTTGATGGTGATGAGGCCAACTACTGTTGTGCCATCTGAATACTTGATGACAATGTTGGAGCTGGATCTAGCATTGCAGTCGTTGGTCAGGTGCATGAACAGGAGAAGACTGAGCATACAGCCCTGAGGTGCACCAAGTGCTCAGTGTGATGGCGCTTGACATTCTGCTGCCAAGCTGGACAGACAGTGGTATTTTTGTTAGGTCCAGGATCCTGTTAAAGAGAGGAGTCTTGAGTCCTTGTGAGGACAGCTTCTCCGCCAGACTCTGGGGAATTACCATAGAAATGGCGAGCTGAAGTCGAGCAACAGATATGAGGTGTCATTCTCCAGTGAGCCAGAATGGAGTGAAGCAACAAGGGTATAGGTTCTTCAGTGAAACTGTTTCATCTGTAGGCGAATCAAAATGGGTCCATCATCTCTGGGAGGTGTGCTTTGATGTATTCCATCACCAGGCATTCAAAATATTTCATAATGGTGGAGGTCAGTGCCACAGGGCGGTAGTCATTGAGGCCTTCTTTGGTACTGGGATGATGGTGGCTGTCTTGAAACCCACAGGGATGGTAGACTGCTGCAGTGACATGGTGAAGATGTCTGTAAGGCCCTCTGTCAGTTAGCCTGCACAGTCCTTCAGTTCCCAACCAGCTATGTGGTCTGATCCCACTGCCTTGTGTGGGTTCACCTTGGATAGGGTTCTCCTCACTTCGGCCATGGTTATGCAGGGGGCCTGTTCTTCATGGGAACACTGAGCTTTCTTTGGCATCAGCCCTGTTCTTCTCATTGATCTGTGCTTAGAAGATGTTCAGTCTGTCTGGAAGGGAGGTGCAGTGGTCTTTAATTCACAAGATGGTCTTGAGATTTGGACTTGATCCCTTGCCACATGCATCTCATGTTGCCGCTGTCACACAGCTGTTTGTGGATCTTCTGAATGTATCCATGCTTCGCTTTCTGGATTGCATGAGAGAGCTCAGCCCTGACTGATCTTAGGGCCAATCTACACCCTGTCCTGAAGGCAGCATCATGAACTCTGAGAAGGGCCCAGATCTCTGCAACTCTGTTTCTGGTTAGCCCTGTGTGGTGGAACACTGTATTGTAGTCATTGCACTAGTTGGCCTGTCCCAATATTGTAACTCCTCTCCCTCCAGGATCCCTAATAAAGACAGTATCGCCCAATCATCCTCCTTCAGTACTACCTTGGAATTGAGCCAACAGCATGTAAGTTTATAGTGATTAAAGCCTATTAATCTCGACTTCTGGTCTGCTGGGTCTAATTGATAGTGCTACACCCTTGTTGTGAAGCATTTGATCTCAGTGGCATCCTCAATGCACTTGTTGATGTAGCCATTTACTGAGCTTGTGTACACCTCTATGCTTACATGATTGTTGTAGGTGGCCACCTCCCTGAAACAGCTTCAGTCCATGGTCTCAAAGCAGTCTTGTAGTGCTGTTGTGCCCTCGCTGAGAACTAGTGAACTGGGTATCACTGGTAGTGTGTTGTGCTTATCTATGGCTCCACCCCCATCTGCTCACATATAACCCTGGTTTCCTGCCTAAATCCAGAACCCTTCCAAAGACTACTGTGAAACCCTACCCATAGTTATAAGCTAATAAAAGCATTTGTTCTTCCTCCAGTTGTGAGAGCTTTTATTCGCGCTACAGTCGTGTTCTCCTGACTTCCTCCTGAAGTCCACAATCATCTTCTTGGTTTTGCTAAGGTTGTTGGAGTGACACCATTCAACGAGCTGATCCATCTCCCTCATGTACGCTTCCTCATTGCCGCTTGTGATTCTGCCGACATCTGTGGGGTCATTGGCAAATTTGTAGATAGCATTGGAAATAATTATTAGAGAATGACCTATAATTTACAAAGGTTTTGGGATTTTGAGATGATGGAATGATAAGGGAATTGAAGGAAAGGCAGAGAATAGCAAAGAATAACAGCAGGATAACAATGGGATGGGGCCAGATTTGTGGGAAATGGACGAAGGGAGCAAGAAACAAATAACATGGAAAATTGCACTGAAGGAAGGCACGAAAAGAATTCAATTTTCTGAGATGTTAGTTCCTGAATTTACAGACAATTTAAGCATGAGAAAGTTATTTTAGAAACACTTTTCATCTATAAGCAACACTACCAATCTTAAAAAAAAAGGTCAGTGGCTTGAAATGTGAATTGCCTCTGTTTCCGTAGCTTGCCAATTATCTTAGTGAAGCACAAAAGTCTTCAGATGCTGTGATTGTAGTAAAACATAGAAATCCTGGAGGAACCCAGCAGGTCTCCTAGCACCCACAAGAGGTTTGATGAGCAAAGAAGAAGGACTCAGGTCTGCTATATATCTTTACCTCCTTTGGACGTTGCAAGACCTACTGAGTTCCTCCAGCATTTCTGTGTTCCTTCCAATTATGCTCAGCATTTCCTTCTTCAGTTCCATTGAAGGTCAGGTAACATAATCATTCAAGTCTAGGACACAGAAATCAGGTCAGATATACAGGAGACACCAACAGAATTAGGTTCACCCAGCAATGGTGAAAATGGGCATCGAGTTTTTCATCAGTGTGAGCCAAGGCTATATTCCAGTGTGTTGGCATTGTAGTCAGCAAGGCCAACAGTTGTTTGCATTATTAAATAAATATTGCAGCCAAGCAACAAATATGAATACATACAAATATCTGATCAGTCCACTGGTAAGTCCAATGACCTTACCACTCTGGGTTATCATGGCACACTGTAAGACTATAAGGCAAAGGAGCAGAAACAGGCTATTCAGTCCATCAAGCCTGTCCTGCCGTTTAATCATTAGCTGAATCATTTTCCTACTCAGTCCTGTTGCTCCGGCCTTCTCCCCATAACCCTTAATGCCCTGGCTAATCAAGAACCTGACTTAAATATCCCCAATGACTTGGACATTGCAAACTGTTATGTAATGATAGGGCTGCATGGTTGGCCTAACTTTTAGCACAATGCCTTTATGGAACCAACGATTGAGACCAGACCTGGATTTGAATCTCGCACTGTCTATAAGGAGTTTGTACATTCTCACCATCTCCATGTGTTTTCTCTGAGGGCTCCAGAATGAATGAACTTCTTCAAAATAGAATCCATGTGACCATGCTTGCAATGCAGTGGTCAGCAAACTACAAATAGCTCCAACTCCATTGCAGGAGCATCATGAAGCATTAAAAGATTACAGTAGGAACAGTGGCAGCCATTGGAAAACAGATTTCTGCCCTGCTCCATCCTGAATGGCAGATTGTAGTGGGTATATTAACATGGCTGTACAAATACCTCTTTTATTATGCCCAAAGACCCTACCTAAGGTGTAGGGTGATGAACTGCTCTGGTAACACTTTGGCCTCCTATTGAGAACTCTTTTATTCCCCCAATCTCTCAGCATTCCACTTCAACAACTGGAAATCACATCTTTAGCTCAGCCTCTTTAGTGGTGTATGATTATGGCGTGATATCTCATTGTTACACAACTACAACTTTCAATGTCATGAAAAAGAACCAGTACCAAATGAGTAACAATAATGTAAAAAGTTTTTAAAAAGTCAGAAAGAAAAGGGAAACACATGTATGGTTTAGGAAGCTTCAATTTGACAGAGCCCTGTAGGAATACAAGGATTGCAGGAAATCGGAATCAGAATTTATTGTCATGAACAAGTCATGAAATTCATTGTTTCATTGATATGCGGCAGTATCACAGTGCAAACATTCAGATAAACCACCTTACAACAATAAATAAAAAGACTGCATGAAAAATCAAGGTACGGCAGTGTCTTTGGTTCATTGATCATTCAGGAATCTGATGGTAGCGGGGAAGAAGCTGTCCTTGTGCCGCTAAGTGCTCATCTTCAGGTTCCTGTACCTTTTTCCTGATGGTAGCAGAGTGAAGAGGGCGTGGCCTGGGTGGTGGGGATCTTTGAGGATAGAGGCTGCTTTCTGAAGACACTGCCTCTTGCAGGTGTCATCAATGGAATGAAGCCTGGTCCCCGTGATGTCACAATACATCAACAGGGCATTAGGAAGGACAAAAGGGTCATGACATGTCCTTGGCCAGTGCACGGTTAAAAGAGAACCCCAAGGTATTTTATACTTGCATTGAAAACAAGAGGATGAGTTGGGAAAGGATAGGACCATTCAAGGACTAAGGAAGAAATTTCTGCTTGGAGTTAGAGGAAGTGGAAGAACTGCCAAGCAGAAGGACATGTAAGCTAGCGATAGAGAGCTAGTGTAGTGAACACTGATGTATTGGAACATTTTGAGATCAAGCAAGAAAGTCACTAAGTTGAGTAACTCTCCAGGACCAGATAGAATGCACTTCAGGTTATTGAAAGAGGCAAGGGTGGGCAATGTTGGGGCCTTGACAGATCTTTGTGTCATTACGAGCAGTAGATGAAGTCCCAGAGGACTGGCAAGCAGCCAATGTTGCATTTTCATTCAAGAAGAAATATTGGGATAATCCAGGAAATTATAAGGTGGTGAGTCTAACGTCAGTGATAGGTAAATATTGGAGAGAATACTTGGAGTTAGGATTAATGCCAACGGCGAAAGACATGGTCAGAGTAGTGACAGTCAGCATGACTTTGTGCCGAGCAGGTCACCTCATGCAAATCTGAATGGTATTTTTTTTGCAGACATGACAAAGCTGGCTGACGAGGGTAGGGCAGTGGATGTTCTCTGCATGGATATTAGCAAAACCTTTGACAAGGCCCCTCATGGGAAGCTGATCCCGAAGGTTCAAATGCATGGGATCCCCAGGGAATTGGTGGTTTGGATTCAGATTGGCTGGAGAGAGGAGGCAAAGGGTTGTGGTGGAAGGATGTTGTTGTGGCTGGTGGTTATTGACAAGTGGTGTTCTGCAAGGAATCGGTGGTTTGTGATTTATCTAAATGACCTGGAAGAAAAAAAATAGGGGAGGTAGATTGTTAAATTCACAGGATTGGTGGAGCTGTGTAGAGGGTTATTAAAGAACACAAAATGATACAAATCTGTTATAGGTATGGGCAGAAAAAATGTCAGATTGAGTTCAATCTGGACAAATGTGAGGCCAAGTGTAAGTAAATGCAGAAGGACCCTGAAAAGCACTGATGTGCAGATCATCAGGTCCAGAGATCTTTGGGAATGGCCACACAAGTAGATACGATATTAAAGGCAGAATGTGGTGTGTTTCTCTTCATTGGTTACAAGAGTATGGAATTCATGTGGCAGTTACGTAGAACTTCAGTTAGGCCACAATAGGAGTATTGTGTGCAATTCTGGTTACCAAATGACAGGAAAGATTTTGAGGTTTTTTGAAAGGGTACAGAAGAGATTTGCCAGGACATTGCCTAGATAAGATAATATAAGCTTTGAGAAGTTGAACCAACTTGGGTTATTTACTCTAGAGTGCCAGAAGCGGTGGGTGACCTGATAGACCTTCATAGAATCACGAGAGGCATTGATAGACAGTCAGAATCTTCTTTCTAGGATTAAAAAAAGTCAGATGCTGGAAGACATGTATTTAAGATTGGTGGTGGTGAGGCAGAATGATGAAGCAGCCTTAAGGGAGCCGAGGACTGGCACAGGACACCAGAAAATGGAGAGAACATTGCCCATTTGAGAAGAAGAAGCAGAGGAGATTACCCTATTGGATGATAAGCACGGCAGCGGACCGGTGAGGGGTTCTGCCGCAGAGGAATGCACAGGTGGCAGGCTATTGGCGACTGGAGATGAGGAACCCACCCAGGCTGTGGGTTGCTGCTGTCTGCGGTGGAGGGATTCACACCTGACTGGGGACTGCTGGAGACTGGCTGAAGACTGGTTGAAGGGGTACCCGGTATTGGAACCGGGATGTGAGAGGATGCCAAGGTTGCTGAAGGGTTCCTGATCGTGTCAGAGATTCGGACCTGGATGTTGCATTGCCAATGGTCTTGGCTGGAGTCTGTGTGGCTCTGGGAGTTGTTGGAGGCGAATCCACGGACACTCGTTGATTCTGGGGGATCTCTTTTGCTTCTATTTTCTGAATGTAAGAGGTGCCTCAGACAATTTCTACCAATGACGAATCTCTCTGCCTTATGGCAGATAAAAGCAAATTCCATGTAATATGGCACTGTCTTTATTACCTGACAATAAATTGAATCTTGAATCTTAAAGGAGATGTGCGGAGCAAGTTTCTCCCCCCTCACAGAGTGTGGTAGGTACCTGGAATGAACAGGCTCCCAGGACTAGTGGTGGAAGTAGTTACAATGGTAGCATTTAAAATTCTTCCAGATAGATATAGAAATATGCAGGGGAAAGCATCAGGTGCAAGCAGCGAAGTTTTCATTAAAATAAAGCATCATGTTCGGTGCAGCCAAGAGGACCTAAGGGGCTGTTTCTGTCATGTGTTGTTCTATGTCCTCACAAACTGCAGGTGCTGAAAATCTGGAATGAAAATCGAAAATGGTCCAAACACTTGGTACATCAGGAAGAACCTGTGGAAAGAGGAACACGGATAACTCTGGCTCTTGTAACATTAAAGTGTTTCAATTTTCGATGACCTGCTGCCTGTTCATAATGCATCCAATGGTTACTTAGTTAAGGACCATGTGAATTAGTGCAACTTTCACTAAGCAGCCTCCATCATCGAGGACCCCCACCACCCAGGCCATGCCCTCTTCTCACTGCCACCATCAGGAAGGAGGTACAGAAGCCTGGATAGACGAACATCCAACATTACAAAAATGGCTTCTTCCCCTCCGCCATCAGATTTCTAAATGGACAGAGAACCATAGACACTGCCTCACTTTTTCTCTTTTTTTGCACCAGTTTACTTAGTTTTAAAAAATGTACATTTTTTTCACTGCCACAAAACAACAAATTTCATGATATATGTTGATAACCATAAATTCTGATTCTGGTTATGAAAGTGTCACAATTAATTGGTCAGCACGGTGTCCCATAAAAAGCAAAGGGCGGAAGGCCAAATTATCTATTTTTGGTGATGTCAACTGAACTGAGGATGGAATATCAGCCAGAAAGCAAGAGAAACTCCACAGCCCTTCTTCAAAGTAATGCTCTCCAATTCGAGAGAATAGTTGGAGAACTAAGTTTATTGACACTCTTGAAAGAGAACACCTCCGATACTGTATCTGTTCCTTAGCAATGTGCTGGAACATCAGTTCCTAAGACCACTTTCTAAGGTAGAGCTATGACCCATGGAGACAAGTGCGCCACTGACTGAGTAATGACTGATACTATGTATGTGAGCACCTCTGTGTGTTTATTTTTGTGTATAGATATGTACAATTAAATCACACAGATACAGTGGGAAAAGATAAACAGTGTTATTTCAGTTTGCTTTGGAAGGAATTCAAAGGTGATTACTTTTTAGCTTGATAGCTGATGCTACACAGTACCTTGTTTTCTTTCACTGTGCTGAATATTAGTTCCAGCTCTGCTTTTTCGTGCTCAGTGGGAAATGAAACACAAGCTCCAAGAGGTCTGCTTTGTACTCTGCTGTTAAATCTATCCAGATGATTGCCGTCTTCACTCTTTCTCAGGTCTGTCAAGGAGAACAAAATGAGTCCTGACCTTTGAGCAGGGAGACATTACTCATGCTGTTGGCGAGGGTGCTGGATGTGAAATCCTCTGGTGCAGCCAGGAAACATGCTCTTTCTCTGTAACCTCAGCCTCGTTGTAAAGTATAGGCTATTCAAAACAAATGTAACTTGGAAAGTTGATACACTGCAGAAATGAGTTGTTTTAGACCATGAAAAACATGATAAGCTGCATGAGTGTGAACAGTAAAGTATTTTAAACAGTGAAAAGAATATCTGTTTTCTTTTGCCTCTTTTTCTTGAAGGCATAATTGCAGAAGGGTTTGCTCACCGTTTAATCACCATAATCTCGAGGTCACTCCTCACTGTGGCCTGTATGTCAGGAAACTTGACTTTACATGACTCCAAACTCACCTCTCATTGGCTCCTGGTTGCAAATCTTGATTGTGATTGTGAAGTACTGATGGAGTAAACTTTGGATGAGGCTCCGTGCATGTCATATCTTTTGTCTGGCAGAAGGAGAGCACTGTTGGCATTTGCAAGGTCATCTACTTTGGAAGGAAAAATAGAAGATCAATCATTACACTGAAGAACAATTTTTTTTTTCCAGAAGGTTGGCTTCCTGAAAAACAATTGGGGATTAGGATAGACAACTTCAAGCTGAACACAAAGATAATTCTAGATTTGCCATATCACGTAGGAAGTTGGAGAAATATTACATTGACTTCTGTTGAATATAGCATGTTTAATCACTTAATGATGCTGACACAAGCTCTCAGGTTGATTGTACATGGTGCACAACAAATATGAGGAGTCCATGGTTTGAGTTGGTCACCAATTTTACATCCAAAGTATTCATAGGGTTTCTTAAAAGATTCAGTGTTGTGTCTTTGAGCCTTAAGCGTACACTCGGCACAAATGTAACAGAATGTATCACAGCTGTTGCGACATTGACGAGACATTTCCACTGTATTGAAGACAATAAATGTTATTAAGTACACTCACTATGCTGTTGCATGAAGAACATGTGCTTCATCTAGATCAATCTAAGTGACAGCATCTGGATGTGTGAGCTGCTTTTATAGCCCGTCTGAATCTATCCTGCACAAAGCATGCCCAGGCCTAAGACAACATTTGCATAGCACCTGAACTGAGTGCATGCCTAGGCATGCTTGGCCTGAACCAAACAACTAGTTTTGTGGGAAAAATGCTAGTAGACTTAAAGGAGGTAAGGAAATCACAATAATGGATTATATCTACAAAATGGTACGTGATAGGAAAATGTTAAGGTTATTTTCATGATTAACAGCCCCAGATCCATAAAATAGATCCAAAAATACTCAGGGAGCAAAATCTTCATTGTCCAGTGTTTGCTAAAAGATTGCAGCATGCTGTTGTGCAGAGGAAGTTGTGGGTGCTTGTGAATTAGCTCAAAAGCTTGATTTGCAGCAGGTAATCAAGAAGGCACACGGAATATTGGCTTTCATTTCTAGAGGGAATGAATTTGAGAGCAAGGAGGCTCTGCTGAAACTGTACAAGGTACTGGCAAGGCTGTGCCTGAAATGCCATGTGCACTTCTGGTCTCCTTAGTTGAGAAAGGATCTACTGGGTTTGGAGGTGGTTGATCCCAGAGATGAGGGGTTTAGTTTGAGAGTCACCTGGAACTATATTCACTGCATTTCAGAAGAATGAGAGGGGATCTTGTAGTTACATAAAATGATGAAAAGGATAGATAAGGTAGAGGCAGGGAGCTTGTTCCCACTGGTGGTTGAGATTAGAACTCAGGAATATAGCCTAAAGATTTGAAGGCATAGATTTCGGATGGGGATGAGCACTGTTTTTCCCTGAGTGTAGTAAATCTGTGGGATTGTCTGCTCAAATAAATGGTGAAGTTAACCACATTAAATATATTTAAGACATAGGTAGATATATTTATGAATAGTAGGGGAATTAAGAGTTATATGGCAAAAAGTCCAGCTAGGTGGAGCTGAGGCTGTGGGCACATCATCCAGGATCAAAAGGTAGACTAGGCTCAACAGGCCAGTTGGCCTCCTCCTGCTCCTATTTCTATTTTTTTAATTTTATATTTTGTTGACAGCACGGTCAAAGCTGATTCCAGCCTCTTAATTACACCCAAATTAACCAGGTAGGTTTTGAATGGTGGATGGAAACCAGAGTACCCAGGAGAAACCCATGCAGACACAGGGAGAACATACAAATTCCTCACAGACAGTGCTGGATTTGAACCTGGGTCGCTGGCACTGCAATAGCATCGCACTCACCGCTATGCTAATCGTAGGTCTTGTGTTAACCATCGTGCGTGTTACAGTCAACACAAGGTGAGCGAAAAACAATCTGCAGGTGCAACTCAGTGGGTTGAGTGGTATCAATGGAAGTTGACTATTCTTTCTCTTGCCCTGAGTTCCACCAGCAGATTGTTTTAATGCCTCAAATTCTAGTATCTGCAGTCTCTCAAATGTCCTCCTCTTCCACTGCCACTACTTCAAGAGGTGGAGTTCATATGATACAGCAGTGATAGATCCAGTGTATAGCTAATGTAAATCAACAAGTCTTTCTTTCTTGCTGTCACGTCTTCAAGGCTGCATCACGGGACTAACTGCAATAATATGTTGGAAGAAATGTGCAGAAGGATGCTATTGATAAGAATAGAACTATTCCCATGCCAATGTGTCTGACCATTGTCTCATGCTCAAACTGCCAGTCTGAGACCACCCACAAATTGGAGGAAAAATACCTCGTATTCCATCTGGGCACCCTCCAACCAGATGGTATTAGCATCGACTTCTCTGGTTTCCGATCGTACTGCTCCTATTTCTCCTTTCCTCAAGCATGCTCTCTCTCCTTTTCCCCGTCTCCTTCCCTCCAGCTCTGCATTCACCCCCCTCCCAAGATTAATTCTCACCTTTCCTCTCCTGTCCATGTCCAATTATCACCTTCTGTGCTCCTCGCCCTGCTCTTTCTGTTCTCCCCAGCCTTTTAATTCCCAATTGAGACATTAGGTGGATGTGTGCTGTGATTCAATTTGGAAGGTAAAGATTTACAATAGTAACTCCTTTGAAGAATGAAGAGATCGGAAGGAAGACACTAAGTATTGAGCTGGCAGTGGGCAATATTTTGCAGCAGATAAAAGTTCATCTGTTCTATTTCTTTGGTCATGAGGAAATAAAAGTCAGAATGGGAATCAGGTTTATTGCCATGAGCGTGTTGGATTTTTGTTTTGTTTTGCGGCAGAAATATTGTGTATTACAGGTGCAAAATTTGATATAAATTACATTTCCATAAATACGCCATTAAAAAATAAATAGTGAAAAGAAGTAAGCTAGCATCTGTGGTTCATTGTCCATTCAAAAATCTGATGGCAAAGGGGAAGAAACTGCTTTTTTTTTTAACCATTGGGTGTTTGACTTCAGGCTCCAGTTCCTCTTTCCTGATGGTAGCAGAGTGAAGAGGGCATGGCCTGAGTGGTGGGAGTGCCTGAGGATAGAGGCTCTTTTCTTAAGACACCGCCTCTTGTACAGGCAGATCCCAGGTTATGAATGTCCGATGTAGGGGAAACTCGTACTTATGACTGGACTGCATGCGGTTTCAGCAGCTCTTCGGCTCAAGGAAGGAGAACGCCGTCTGCCATTTTAAGTCGGATCATTTTGCCTCCCTTGGTGCCTACTGCAAGAAATTGACTCCAGTAGTTTTATATATATAGAAAGGTTAAAATATACACTATATACTACGACAAACATTTGACTAACTGACATTAAATAAGAACTGTATGTACCTGTTCTGACTTATGTAGAAGTTTGACTTAAATACAGACTTAGGAACTGATCATGTTCGTAACCCGGGGACTGTCTGTACATGTCCTTAATGGAGTGAAGACTAATACCCATGATCATGCTGGCGGAGTTCACAACTCTCTACAGCCTCTTCCTGTCCTGTGCATTGGCACCTCCATACTAGACAGTGATGCAACCAGTCAGAATGCCCTGGCATCCGGCAAAATTCGGTTCAGACGCAAATTTTTAAATCTCACATTTGTGCCTGCTTCAGTTAGTTGTATATTCTGTGAACTGTTAATCCTAATGTTCTTTAAGCTTCGGTGTTAATGGCCTCAAATATATTGTTATTTCTTGCAAAGGAGTCAAATAGCATCTATGGGGCTGATATACGGCTGATTTTATCAGTTAATGGTCCTGGGTCATAAATGCAAACAAATCATTGCAGCCGTGACTCATTTTAGATCACATTAAAATCCAATGTCTTTTGTATATTCTTCCCTCATCTAAAAACAAATCTTTTTTTTTAATTTAGTAGTTCTTACTTGCTAGAGAATTCACTGGCTCTGCCACAACGTCTTCATTCCATCACTGATAATGCTAATCTTGCAACATCATATTAAATATCCCAGAGATGCTATCAAGCATCATGAAGGAGATTGGACAGGCAACATCTACTGTAATGATTTAACTTTTTCATCGACTGATTGCTGCAAAGTCCCAGCAATGAAAATTCCTTCAATGAATGCCAAGGCAAGAAAGCAGCATTTACAATTCTTCATATTTTTCAGGGAAAGCATAAATTTTAAGCAAAGCAGAAAATCTATCCAAAAGAAACAATGGTGACGCACTTCCAAATAATTTAGATTCTGTGTAACAGTTGCGGCAAACTTGCATATCGGGCCGCTGACGTGTATAAACGAGTCCAGACAAATAGAGTTTCTGGTATCTTTATATAGTGAGTCTTAAGTCCTTCAGAGAGATTTTCTTATTACACTTTCTGTCCTCAGTCAGTTCTATCCTTGTGTTTTGATGCACACTACCAATCTCAGGAGAATCCCTCTGCAAGGACTGGTTAGATCCCCAAATTAGATTTATGGTTACACTAGCACATGGCAACACAATGCCCCCCCCCCCTCCCCCGAATGTAGTGGGCATTAATGTTGAATGGTAATTTATCATGATGTCTGGATTCTTTGGGTAACCTTGTTGGTGAGAGGCTGAACAAACTCAAATTTAGAAGGCCCAGCAGAGCATGGCCATTTGTTTCATCATCTTTCACAAACCAAGTCAGAAAGCCCCTGAAGCTGTCTGTCTCGTGACGCTGTACAGTAGTGGTCTTAAATTCAGGCCTTTTATTTTGCAATGGACCAAAAAACATGACACTAACTTTAGTTTTGCAAATGAAGTCACATTGGTTCAGGGTATAGAATTAACTCACCATGGTCATGTTTGTGAATTATTCATTCAAGTTGTTCTTTATCCTTTCTGTAAAAAAAACATCAACAAACTGTCATTACAACTGCTTAATTGGCAAAATTTTTTTTGACTCCCTGAGCCCTGTACCATATCAAGCAAGCTTTCACTGCTTTTTTTTCCCCCCAAAACAGATCCCTGTGGCAATATTCAAATTGTCATTAAAGGAGCCATGTCCTGAATGACAATGGGGTTTCTATAATAACAACTGTGCCCACATTTTCTGACAGAATAGTCAAGTGGAGCATAATGGCTGTCAGCACATTTAGGCCATAAGATAGACCTTGGGCTTGGGATAAGAGAGGCCACCTAAGAACAGATTCAGATATTGTGAACTGAGTGATTTAAATATTTGTGGTTGACCTTTGAACCTCATTTACTTCCTTTGTGGGCTTTTTCCAGCATGCTTGGTTTGAAGACCTAATTTTGAACGTTTACTTTCATAGGGGAGATTTCTGGTGGTGGAAAGCATATAATGCATGGAGGTTTTCAAATCTCTGAGGATAAAACAACATTAAACGGGCTTGAAGTCAAACACAAAAGTTTACGGACACCATGGTTGTAGTAAAAACACAATGCTGGAGAAACTCAGCAGATCAGTGTATTTTATATAGTGAAGACAAAGATACATAACCAAGGTCTTGATGAAAGGCTCATGCCTGAAACATCTTTATCCTTGCCCAGCTGAGATCCTGACATACAATCTCTTTTTTTTTGCATAACTGTTGCAGGATTAAAGTTACTTGTGTAGGAGAGAATATTCATTCTCATTTTCTATGCTACCACATCTGATGATGTTAAACATTAGGAAGTGCCTCTAACTAGAGCTGCTTTAACAGATTATCAATTAAAGTGGTAATCTCCTGTCATATCAAACTATAATTCAAAGGTGCTTGAAAAATACTTTTAATCTGCAACAAAGCAACACATTTTAGTAGGTCTCTGAAGGCAGGTTTTATAAAATATATTTTTCAAAGTTTATAAATGAATATAAATCACATTTTTGGCAAACTGATATGCATTCTCTAACATCACCAGATGATATCAAATTAAAAATTAACATGTATGGCATAAACCAAATCCAAACAGATATGTGGAAAAGTTAACACCAAAGCTTGCACATACTAAGACCATTTTTATCACCCGTAATAGTGTGCGTACTTTTACAAGGAAGTTGGCCTGGAGTCTTCCTCTTATCATCTGAACAGGTGCAGCTCCCCATAAATCATCAGGTCTTTGGGTCATCATGTGACCTGATATGACTCTCCACTGGTTTCCCCAGTGACAGTAACAACAATTTGCTATGTCACCGAAGACTCTCGAAAACTTACACAGGTGAACCGTGGAGAGCATACTGTCTGGTTGCATCACTGTCTGGTACAAAGGACCAGAAAAAGTTCCAGAGGGTTGTTAATTCTACCTGCGATTTCATGGGCACCAGACTTCACTCTATCGAGGACATCTACAAGAGGCGGAGTCTTAAGAAAGTAGTCTTTATCCTCAAGGACCCCCACCAGCCAGGCCACACTCTCTTCACTTTGCTACCATTGGAAAAAAAGTACAGGAGTTGGAAGACGAGCACTCAATGGCACAAGCACAGCTTCTTCCCCTCTGCCATCAGATTCTTGAATGATCAATGAACCAATGACACTGCCTTACTTTGACTCTTCATGCACCGTTTTTATTTATTGTTATAAGGTGGTTGATTGCACTGTGATGCAGTACAAAACACCAAATTTAATGTCTTGATCGTGGCAATAAATTCTCATTCTGACAATTGGCATAACCCACCATTGATCTCTGGCTCCTCATTTTACATTGGTTCATCCAATGTTCAGTCCACATCAGTTGATCCTGTTTCACTCTGTATTAAATGTCCTGCCTATTAATTGATCTTTTCAGCATGGAAACTGGGTCTTTGGACCATCTTATCTGTGCTGACCAAGCTAGTCCTACTTGCCTGCATTTGGCCAAATCTCTCTTAGCCGCGCCTATGCATGTACAAAACTCAATGTCCTTTTAAAATGATGAAATTGTCCCTCCTTTACCTCTTCCTCCAGCAACTTGTACCATATATCCACCACCTGATGAATAAAGAAGGTGCCCCTCAGGTCCCTTTGAAATATTTCTCCTCTTGCCTTAAATCTATGCCCTCTCCTGGCCGTGCTATAATTCAGTCATAAATTGATCAGATGCCATTCAACATGAGTTGAGTTAGCTTCAGTTCACATCACTATTCATCTTTCATATTATATCAATCGGCCCCTCAAATTACCTGCTAAACCTCCACCCTAGCAGATCTGGCATCTCTCTACATCATTGTCCCTCCATGTCATTGAATTTGTATTAATTTTAGGTATTATTCTATGTCTGTTGATTTAGTGTCACTCCATTTCCATTGATTCACCTGACTGGGTGCATCAACACTTAATTTGATACCTCTCCATGCTAACTGACTTAGTGAAACTCAATCTTAGTTGCCCTGATGTCTGTCTCCATCTGTTCTGGAGTGAACTTCTTTACTGCAATCAATAGTTACTGACAATTACTATATTTTTTTTAATGTAGACCCACAGCAGAGCAGCAGGTCCTTTTGGCCGACAAGCTCGTGCTGCTCAATTAATCTACAACCCCACCCCTCCCCCCACTGCCGGTACAATTTGAATGGTGGGGGGAAACTAGAGCACCTGAAGAAAGCCCACACCATAAGAACTCCTTACAGACAGTGCGGGATTCAAACTCCAGTCCCAGTCACTGGTGGTGTAACAGCATTGCACTAACCACTATGTTAACTGCACCACTCTTGTAAACGCTTTTTAAATATGGCAATTATTAGTAAATCATCTGTGTAAACGTTGTGAAACACGAGAAGTCAGCAGACACTGTGATTGTAGTGAAAACACAAATAAATGCAGGAGGAACTCAGCAGGTCTCGCCGCATCCATAGGAGATAAAATTCTATAACTGACGTTGCAGGCCTTCTTCAAGGTATGAGTAAAAAGCAGGTAGGCACAAATTAAAATGCTGGGGAGAAGGGAAAAAAGAGCAAGGAGAGAAGCACAGGCCAAAAGACAGATAGTGGAGAATCTCATATCTGCAGCACTTCTCATATCTCATATCTGTCTGGCCACCCTCATCGATTTAGCTCTGGTTTCGGTTAGACCTCTGCCTTCTGCTCCACTTTATCCCTATATCTCTTCATCACTTGCTCTGTCTCTCTCTCTTTCCCTTTCCCTCTGTCTCCTTACCTTCATGTCTGCATTTACAGACCCACCCACCCCCCTTCCCCCACCCCCTCCCCACCATCTCCCCCCACCCCGTCCATTCTCATCTTTTCTCTCTTCTGTCCTTCTCTCCAGGTCCATTTATCACCTTGAGTCTATTGGCATGAGCTCCTTCCCCAGTCCTTCCCTTATCCTGAACCTTTGGTTCAGTGTCTGCCCTTTTTTTGCTTGTACCTTGAAGGGCACAGGGCCGAAACACCTCCTATGGACGCTGTGAGACCGGCTGAGTTCCGGCAAGATTTCTAGGTTTTTACTACATGTAAACATGTAGGTTTAATTGGATCTGCGTTATCTTCACTGGTTACTGTGTAAATGCTTCACTTGAATGAGTCAACTTAATTATTTTTCAATATTGTTTCAGACAGGATTATTTAAATGATTTTTAAAATATTTGCAGAAGAACCCTGTATTAAATTTCTCATGGACGAATTGTTTCAAATGATCTATTCTTCTCAAACTGAACCGACATTCTAATTTCCACCACATTCTAGAACCTTCTGCAGAGCCCTGAGTGGACTGATCCACATGCATTCATGAGGAACCGAACAATAACTGTGCATTTCATCAGGCAGGACCCTTCACTCGACGTCCAATACTAATACTTCCCTGTCTAACTTTCATTAAATAAGCTAATGCCATGGGTAGAGTACTCCCAACACTTGCCAATGTCACAGGACCTGTTATTATGAACTTGTTTGCAGAAATGACCTCAATCCAAAGCAGTGAGCCCTTACAGGCTGGAAAGTCCTACATGGCATGAAGTTGTCACGTGTGGAAACCCAGGAAACAACCAATCAAGCTTAATTAACAGCTTAGCCGCATCATCATCAACTGTCAAACACATCGAGGGCTTTGAATGAATGGACTTGATAATCAGAAAAATTCAAAAACATTCAAAGAGCATTAATAAAAATAAAATAAATAACTAAAATGACAACAAGTTCAAGATTCCTTTATTCCTTTATAGTACAGAACATGCAATATTACACAAAATTGCCTTCTGCCTGCAGTATGGCAGACGAGTCTCCATTAGTATTGTCCTGTACAGTACGAGAGAAAGAGAAGCATGAGAGAGTCCCTCAGAGTCACTAAGCATCCATGGATTCACCTCCAGCGCTCCTGCAGCCTCTGCAGCTGAACAGACTTCTGTTCGATCTACTGGGAACCCGAGCTCCAGATCCAAACCTTCGACACCATCAGGATGCTTTCAATGCCCGAAGCCCTTCTGGAGACCTCTTTGCCCTCAGCACCCTCTCAAATCCTGGCTCTAGTAACTGGAGCCCATGAGCCAGTCTCCTGTAGCTCGTGCAGGTCCACCGACTGCAGCCCGCGTGGGTCCATCAGCCAATGAGCTCCTCGCTGGTCCGCTGCTGTGGTCACCGTCCAGTTGGGTCATCTTCTATGCTTCTCCTTCTCAACAGTACGGGGTGCTAATCTCCCCATTTCTGTTTTTGAATATGTAGCCAATAGCTCTCACTCAAACAACTGAATTCTAAATAATATATACAGCTTAACATCCAGCTCATTCAGAATCCGAATCAGAATTTATTGTCATGAACAAGCAATGAAATTCGGTGTTTTGCAACAGTGATCATAGAGCAAACGTTCATATTGTAACCATCTTACAACATTATCATATAAAATTAGTGCACAAAATGTAAGCGATCTTGATGTTCCTAAAAATTATGGATTTGTCTGGATATAAAAAGCATATCAATCATTACACACAAGTGCTCTGAATTTTATGTGGTCATCCACTACATCCGTACAAATTCTGTTTAAAAATGTTCCTTTATCTTAAACTGTCATCTGGACACCCATCTAGATAGCAGAAAATTTCATTTTACTCCTTTGTTGGAAGGCAACAAAGTGTTACCCAGTGCAACAAAGCAATCAGCAAAATCTCTATTCTACTTATCAGCCACCTTCAGTTTATGCTGAAATTTTTCATTTAGAATGCATTCTTATGAGCAGTTGCATCCAAACATCTGCTTGGAGCAAGGCAACCTCTTGACATTCATTGATCCCAATCCCAATTAAATCCTCAGGCTTTCTCTAACACTACCACAGGCCTTCACTGAACACTACGTGCTGGTTAGAAATTTTCCATTGAAGCATATCTACAAATACTGTATTGCATTGGGGCAGAGGCCATTTTGTTGGCAATCAATACATCTCAAAACTTACTTGAAATCGAGGATCAAGGACTTAGTTGAAGATAGGTGGGCATTGGATGTCTTTGTGGACTGAAATGCGCCACCTGGTACTCTTCCTCAAGTCCAAAAGGATGATTCGGGTGGGGAAGGTGGAAATGAGGTACTCTTGGCTGCAGTTGAAGCAGGCAGGTGCCAGGCTGGGAAGTGAGGCAAGAGACATTGACATCAGAATCACAAGCATCAAGATGGTGGGGAGAGGTCTCAACTGGTATTACAGAGGGGAGTATGTAAATGAGAGGAGCTAGGCACCACAGATCAAGGGGTTTTCAGAGGCTGCTTTCTGGACTGAGCTAGGTGCAGGCAACTAAGTTTTACTCTATGTGGGGATAGCAGATAGCATTTAAGGATTGATTGTCCATAAAGTGACCAAAGGCAGAAGGCCTTATTGCATGAGGTCCAAGTTAACTTGTGCCATCCAAGAGAAATGAAAAAAGATGTAAAAAAATGCTGGTGCTGACCTGGGAGAGCAGGGAGTGGAGACACAGCAATGCTCGCAGGGCAGGGTTCATCCGCCCAGACTTAATCCTATAAAAGCTTTAAATGACTCGTTAAAAGAGCTGAATGTGTTTATTAATTAAAATCCTGCAACTATGGTGTCTGTGCCCAGGATGGTGGTGCCTTGCCCACACAGGCTGCAGCCTGCTGGAGACTGGCTCATGGGAACCATGTATTGGAACCAAGATTCAAGAGGGTGTTGAGGGCAAGAATGGCTCCCGAAGGGCCTCGGCGCTATAGGTTTCCCGATCATGTTGGAGGTTTGGATCTGGAGCTCGGGTTGCCGATGGATTGAACACGAGTCTGTGCGGCTGCAGAGGCTGCGAGAGCACTGGAGGTGAATACATAGACCCTCAGTGACTCTCAAATGAGTCTTGGGCGGCTGCACCACAGTGTGGTATGGTTGCTGTAAAGTATCAGATTAGAGGTCAATCAACAGGACCATAAGAATTTCAGAGATTTCTTTTATTCAGGTACTGCCTGCTTTTTTATCATATCCAGAAGAAGAGCTCAAGTCCAAAATGTCTGTTATGTATCTTTACCTTCTATGGACGCTGCGAGACCTGCTGAGCTTCTCCAGTATTTCTGCGTATTTGCTACAATCACAGCGTCGGCAGATTTTGTGTTTCACTTAATGAACGCTACCTCACTATTTCTCTTTTTGCACAAATCAATTTTTAAATTCTGCATTTACAGAATTTAGATTAACTTTGCACCTCTAATGCCCAACACTGCTGCCGCAAAACAACAAATTTCATGACACGTGTTCGTGACAATAAATCTGATTCTGATTCGGATTCAAAAACTCTTTGGTTACCAGCCATAAGCAACATCTCGGGCCTGAGCCCTTTGTCAAAGTATGAGCAAAATAAAACACAAGCAGGCACCTGAATGGAAAGTAAGAGGGAGGGAAGAAGAGGAGATAGCAAAAATCTTGGCTTACTCTTTATTTCCAATAGATACTGCATGACCTGCTGAGTTTCTACAGCATATTTGTGTATTGCATTGAAACTGGGAATTATATTTGAGGGAAAAGTTGGGTCCTAAGGATAATCTTGAAGTAAGAGAAAGGGAGGAAAGTGGAAAGGATGGGGGGTGGGGGGGAGATTAAACAAGAAGTCTGCCGATGCTGAAAAAAAAAACATAGGAACATAGGAAGTAGGAACAGGAGTAGGCCAAAAATGGCCCATCGAGCCTGCTCTGCCATTCAATACGATCATGGCTGATCTAATTTATGACCTAACTCCACCTACCTGCCTTCTCCCCATATCCCCTAATTCCTCTATCATGTAAAAATTTATCTAACTGAATTTTAAATATGTTTAATGAAGCAGCCTCAACCACTTCCCTGGATAGAGAATTCCAAACATTCACTACTCTCTGGGAAAAACTATTTTTCCTCATCTCTGTCCTAAATCTACTACCCCGAATCTTGAGACCGTGACCTCTTGTTTTAATTTCCCCGGCCAGCTTAAAAAACCTTCCTACATCTATCCTATCCATACCCTTCATAATCCTATATGTTTCTATAAGATCTCCTCTCATTCCTCTGAATGGGAACAGTACACAAACATGCTGGTGGAACTCCGCAGGTCATGGAAAGCTATAGGCAGTTGAAGTTTCAGAACTGAGCCCTTCGTCAGGGATGAGGGGAGGAGTTTGTGAAGGAAGCTATGAATGCATGACAGGGAGGAAAGTTGAAGAAGAGCACACAAAGCAAGGAACAGAGGGTTGTGGGGATGGAGAAGGAGGTGGTGGGAATTAACCACAAGAGAATTGCCATCAAAAAAAAACTCTACGCGCAACAAATTGGCCAGATGATAAACCAGCTTTGCTCTGTTATCATCCCCTGCATTATTTCTGCTGGCTCTCTGACCTTTTGTGAACTTGGGGCCTTATTGCAAAATAATCAGGTGGTGCATCCTACCGAAGGCTTTTTTAACTGTCGCTAAAAATCATCGGTTCTATGCATTTACCTCCTATGGATGTTGTGAGACCTGCTGAGTTCCTGCAGCATTTGAGTTTCACTACAAAGGTCTCTGATAAATCAATCAAAATAGCTACAAACATCAAAAATCAGCTTTTAAATAAGTAATGATAAGACACTGTCTTCAGGCTGACTTCCAGGCCAAACATTTTGGCAGTTTCCGCAAAACAGGACGTCAAGCGCTGAAGAGCTGGCTCTGAATGGGCAACTAAAGCGGCATTGTCTGCAAAGAGTAGTTCCCGGACAAGTTGCTCTTGTGTCTTGGTGTGAGCTTCCAGGCGCCTCAGATTGAAGAGACTGCCATCCGTGCGATACCAGATGTAAACAGCGTCTTCATTGTTGAGGTCTTTCATGGCTTGGTTCAGCATCATGCTGAAGAAGATTGAAAAGAGGGTTGGTGCGAGAACGCAGCCTTGCTTCACGCCATTGTTAATGGAGAAGGGTTAAGAGAGCTTATTGCTGTATCTGATACGACCTTGTTGGTTTTTGCGCAGTTGGATAACCATGTTGAGGAACTTTGGGGGGCATCCGAGGCGCTCTAGTATTTGCCAAAGCCCTTTCCTTCTCTCAGTGTCGAAGGGTTTGATGAGGTCAACAAAGTTCCTCAACATGTTTATCCAACTGCACGAAAACCAACAAGGTCGGGTCAGATACAGCAATGAGCTCTCTGAACCCTTTTCCATTAACAATTGCGTGAAGCAAGGCTGCGTTCTCGCACCAACCCTCTTTTCAATCTTCTTCAGCATGATGCTGAACCAAGCCATGAAAGACCTCAACAATGAAGACGCTGTTTACATCCGGTACCGCACGGATGGCAGTCTCTTCAATCTGAGGCGCCTGCAAGCTCACACCAAGACACAAGAGCAACTTGTCCGGGAACTACTCTTTGCAGACAATGCCGCTTTAGTTGCCCATTCAGACCCAGCTCTTCAGCGCTTGACGTCCTGTTTTGCGGAAACTGCCAAAATGTTTGGCCTGGAAGTCAGCCTGAAGAAAACTGAGGTCCTCCATCAGCCAGCTCCCCACCATGACTACCAGCCCCCCCCACATCTCCATCGGGCACACAAAACTCAAAACAGTCAACCAGTTTACCTATCTCGGCTGCACCATTTTATCAGATGCAAGGATCGACAACGAGATAGACAACAGACTCGCCAAGGCAAATAGCGCCTTTGGAAGACTACACAAAAGAGTCTGGAAAAACAATTACCTGAAGAAAAACACAAAGATCAGCGTGTACAGAGCCCTTGTCATACCCACACTCCTGTTCGGCTCCAAATCATGGGTCCTCTACCGGCATCACCTACGGCTCCTAGAACGCTTCCACCAGCGTTGTCTCCGCTCCATCCTCAACATTCATTGGAGCGACTTCATCCCCAACATCGAAGTACTCGAGATGGCAGAGGCCGACAGCATCGAATCCACGCTGTTGAAGATCCAACTGTGCTGGGTAGGTCACGTCTCCAGAATGGAGGACCATCGCCTTCCCAAGATCGTGTTATATGGCGAGCTCTCCACTGGCCATCGTGTCAGAGGTGCACCAAAGAAGAGGTACAAGGTCTGCCTAAAGAAATCTCTTGGTAGCTGCCTCATTGACCACCGCCAGTGGGCTGATATCGCCTCAAACCGTGCATCTTGGCGCCTCACAGTTCGGCGGGCAGCAACCTCCTTTGAAGAAGACCGCAGAGCCAACCTCACTGACAAAAGACAAAGGAGGAAAAACCCAACACCCAACCCCAACCAACCAATTTTCCCCTGCAACCGCTGCAACCGTGGCTGCCTGTCCCGCATCGGAATTGTCAGCCACAAACGAGCCTGCAGCTGACATGGACATTTACCCCTCCATAAATCTTCGTCCGTGAAGCCAAGCCAAAGAAAGAAGAAGGATAACCATGTTGAGGAACTTTGGGGGGCATCCGAGGCGCTCTAGTTTTTGCCATAGCCCTTTCCTGCTCATGGTGTCGAAGGCTTTGGTGAGGTCCACAAAGGTAATGTAGAGTCCTTTGTTTTGTTTTCTGCACTTTTCTTGGAGCTGTCTGAGGGCAAAGACCATATCAGTAGTTCCTCTGTTTGCGCGAAAGCCGCACTGTGATTCTGGGAGAACATTCTCGGCGACACTAGATATTATTCTATTTAGGAGAATCTTAGCGAAGATTTTGCCTGCAATGGAGAGCAGCGTGATTCCCCTGTAGTTTGAGCAGTCTGATTTCTCGCCTTTGTTTTTGTACGGGGTGATGATGATGGAATCACGAAGGTCCTGAGGCAGTTTTTCTTGGTCTCAGCAAAGCTTGAAAAACTCATGCAGTTTGGCATGCAGAGTTTTGCCACCAGCCTTCCAGACCTCTGGGGGGATTCCATCCATACCTGCTGCTTTGCCACTTTTCAGTTGTTCAATTGCCTTATATGTCTCTTCCCGGGTGAGGACCTCATCCAGCTCTAGCCTTAGGGGCTGTTGAGGGAGCTGGAGCAGGGCGGAATCTTGGACTGAGCGGTTGGCACTGGAAGTCAGCCTGAAGAAAACTGAGGTCCTCCATCAGCCAGCTCACCACCATGACTACCAGCCCCCCCACATCTCCATCGGGCACAAAAAACTCAAAACAGTCAACCAGTTTACCTATCTCGGCTGCACCATTTCATCAGATGCAAGGATCGACAACGAGATAGACAACAGACTCGCCAAGGCAAATAGCGCCTTTGGAAGACTACACAAAAGAGTCTGGAAAAACAACCAACTGAAAAACCTCACAAAGATAAGCGTATACAGAGCCATTGTCATACCCACACTCCTGTTCGGCTCCGAATCATGGGTCCTCTACCGGCATCACCTACGGCTCCTAGAACGCTTCTACCAGCGTTGTCTCCGCTCCATCCTCAACATTCATTGGAGCGACTTCATCCCTAACATCGAAGTACTCGAGATGGCAGAGGCCGACAGCATCAAATCTATGCTGTTGAAGATCCAACTGTGCTGGGTAGGTCACGTCTCCAGAATGGAGGACCATCGCCTTCCCAAGATCCTGTTATATGGCGAGCTCTCCACTGGTCATTGTGTCAGAGGTGCACCAAAGAAGAGGTACAAGGACTGCCTAAAGAAATCTCTTGGTGCCTGCCTCATTGACCACCGCCAGTGGGCTGATATCGTGCATCTTGGCGCCTCACAGTTCTGCGGGCAGCAACCTCCTTTGAAGAAGACCGCAGAGCCAACCTCACTGACAAAAGACAAAGGAGGAAAAACCCAACACCCAACCCCAACCAACAAATTTTCCCCTGCAACCGCTGCAACCGTGTCTGCCTGTCCCGCATCGGACTTGTCAGCCACAAACGAGCCTGCAGCTGACATGGGCATTTACCCCCTCCATAAATCTTCGTCCGCAAAGCCAAGCCAAAGAAAAGAAAAGAAGAATAAGACACTGTGATAAATTAATTCAAATAAATAAAAACAAGCCTCTTTTCCCTTCGTGCTATGGATATGTTTTTGACCCCATTCAATTGAATGATCCACGGAGACCAATGAGGAGTAGAGTTGAGGATCCAGATATGAAGGGCATGTCAATTTAGTTTAGTACGATGTGGAACCACTCGAGACTCCAGTGAATGAGCAGGAAGTACATGGTGCAAGTTACATTGTCTTCACCTGCCAATACACATCTAATACAAAAGCTCCTGTGCATTTCCAGAAGAGTCAAATAAGGCACAATTGTGTACCATTTGACATGGTTTCTGTGGAGCACCAGAGATCTCGGTTGATCCTGACTCTGGAGGCAGGCTGGGTGGCGGTGGTTCGTTTCCCATGTGGGTTTGCCTCAAATGTTCAGGCTTCCTTCCACATCCCAAAGATGTGCTAAGTAGGTTAGTTGTCATGTGTAGATTACCCATGGCCCTTTGCTACTTTACCTGTACTAAAGTAAAAACCTGGGCGACACAGTTAGCGAGTCAGTTAGTGCAATGCTATTATGGTGCCACCGACCATTGTTCAAATCCAGCACTATCTGTAAGGCATTTGTACATTCTTGCCGTGTCTGTGTGGATTTCCCCTGAGTGCTCCCGTTTCGTCCCACACTTCAAACCGTACCAGGGTTGTAGATCAATTGGGTGTAAACTGGCTGCACGGGCTCATGGGCCGATAGGCCACATTACTGTGCTGTATGTCTAAACTAAAGGGGAGATGATGGGCATGTGAGAAAGAATAAGTCACAGGGCCATGGGCAACATGGTACACGAAAATGGAATTGTCGAGATAGCTCAACTGACAAAGATGGGCTGAAGAGCCGTCTTCCATTGCAATAAATGGAAGGGTGGATGGGTATGCTATCCTACACAATTCCATCTATGAAGTCTGACTCTTACATGAAGACCTGAAACAAAGCGTGTTAAAATCTGGGACTAGATTCACTGTGTTGCTGGAGTGAATGTCAACAAGATCAGCTTGAAACACTTAACAATTGCAGTCATGGTTGCAATTAAATTCTGAAGCTTGGATCAGCATTTGATTTAGAAAGAATGAATGTAGTGTGGTTTGACATTTTGTAACTGAGTGATGAAATCAAATAATGCTCAGATTAGGAGCTGCCTGCATCTCATCATTCAAGGCCGAGGAGAGTGCTTTGGATGCCAGGAGCTCAGGATCAGCGATGGAAAGGTGTGAGGCTATATGGCTATGCAGGTTGAGGAGCCAGCGCCATTGGAAATGGTGCTGGGAACCGCAGACATCTGATTTCTCTGAAGGGACTCTATTTGAATTGTGTTTAGCCAGACAGTCACCCATGAATGTCTGGCTAGGCACAATTCAAATGCCATCTACAAATTTTCCAATGGTGGGCGGAAGAATCATGAAAGACTGAAACGAGTGTAGTAACTGTTTCTTCCGGGTTCGTCTTGCAGAGAGACAAGAGCTCTTAGTGTACATATTAGTTTATTAAATTGTACTGACAATAACCACACCAGCAGTGCGAGTATAAGACAGCTTTAATAAACTAATATGTACACTAAGAGGTCTTGTCTCTTTGCAAGATGAACCCAAAAGGCTAGACTGTAGCTCTGGACTGCTTTATATACAAGGTCTCCGGGATGTAATTACGGTGTAATTACATATCACCACAGTAACAATAACCTTGCACTCAATATTAGCAAAAGTAAAGTACTGATGGTGGATTTTAGGAAGGGGAAATCAGGAGAAAGCAAACCAGTGAGAATGGTAAAGAACTTCAAGTTCCTGGGTATCAACATCTCTGAAGATATATCTAGGTGCCTTCATGCCGATTCAATCATGAAGAAGGCTCGCCAGCAGCCATTGAGGAGGAGTTTGAGAGCATTTGGTATGTCACCAAAGTCTTTCCAATTTCTACAGGTGTACGGGGAGACCATTCTGACTGGGTGCATCACTATCTGGTATAGAGGCACCAATGCACCGGACAGTAAAAGACTACAGAGGGTTGTGAACTCAGCTGGCGCCATCATGGGCATTAGTCTTCACTCCATCGGGGTCATCTACAAGAGACAGCGTCTCAAGAAAGCAGCCTCTCTCTTCAAGGACCCTCACCACCTAGGCCATGCCCTCTTCGCTCAGCTACCGTCGGGAAGGAGGTACAGGAGCCTGAGGACGAACACTCGATGTTACAAAAACAGCTTCTTCCCCTCCGCCGTCAGATTTATAAATGGGCAATGAACCACAGACACAACCTCACTTTCTCTTGTTTTTTTGCACTCATTTATTTATTTTTTAATATAATTTATAGCAATTCTGCACTGTAATGTTGCCACAAAAAGTGAATGTGGCATGTTCATGGCAATAAACTCTGATTCTTCTAGTAATTCTTTTGCTTTTGTTTCTCTGCTTGACAGAGGTGTCAGACTAGTGGCGTCTCTGACTGTCTTAACAAGCAAACAAAAATAAAATTTTAAAAAGTGGTGTATGTTCAGTATATGGATGTTAATAAAGAAACCTTGAACCTTATTAATATTTATGGTCTTTTTTGATGTTTGATCAAATTGATTTAAATCAGGTGCACCCTTCTATTCTGAGAACTTTGAGGCCGTTCACCAGTGAACGGAAAATGTAAATTATTGTTGTAGCTAATGGGGTGAAGTTTCTTGGTTATGAAAGGGAAGAAAATTTAGAGGGAGATGCTTGTTAAACATCTGCTGCAATGTTTTCATTTCAGAAGTGCAATACTCCCAGCATGCAGCCTGCAGTTACGGAGAGTCTCCTCCACATTATTAAAACCTCCACATCCCCAGGTAACAATCGATTGAAGGCTGCAGATAGGGCTGTCTAGTAGCTGGTTATTTAAAAAAAAATAAATTTAGACATACAGTAAGGTAACAAGAGTCCATGCTGCCCAATTTACACCCAATTAATCTACACTTCTGGTACACCTTGAATGGTGGGAGGAAACCGGAGGCCCTGGGGAAAACCCATGCAGGCATGGGGAGAACGTGCCAATTCCCTACAGACAGGGCAGGATTGGAGCCCCGGTCCTGATCACTGGCACTGTAAAGATGTTGCACTAACCACTATGCCAACTGTGCCATCATTGGAATGGGCTACAACAAACAAGTGCCACATATGTATGATGCACCATACTACACATCAACACAGTGGTATCAAAAAGATGGCCAGATATTAGCAGTTCTCCAAGGTGCTTATTATAAATATCTTTATATTCACAGTGCCACTTACAATTAGGAACAGTCCACGCACATGCTGCAATAATATACAGAATGAACCTCAAGCAAGGACAAAAGACTTGCTGTGAGCTGACATTGCTGCCGACCGAGCACAGCTGCAGGAGGTGGTGCCTGGAGTGACACAGTGACAGCGGCCCTGCCCCATAGCTCCAATGACCTGGGTTCAATGCTGGCCTCATCTTGTACCAGTGTAGAGTTTGTACATTCTCCCTGTGACTGTTTTGCTTTCGTCTCATGCACCCCACCCCCCGACCCCGCTCGCCACAAAAAATATGTGAATTGGTAGTTTAACTGACCAATACAAATTACTCCCAGTCTGCTGCACTCTTCCAAATGAAGGGCTCAGGGCCAAAACAGGGCCATCACTTCTAGTGGATGTTGCATGACCTGCTGAGTTTCACCAGCAAATTTGTGCATTGTTCACTGTGCTGGGCATGATCCCATGCTGCACCTCTGTGATTTGATGGCCATGGCAGTTGGCAAATGGTTGGAGTGAGAAACACCAGCCAAGTTTATTGAGCAATATGATGACTTACCTTGGATGAATACATCTGAGCCTAAGGAAATGGTGGAGACCAGCAATTCAGCCACTCCAGCCCTGTTATTCACTGAAATCATTGTTACACTTCTACCAGAGTTTCATTGATTGTATTCATGTTTCTGAAACCCAATCTCTCTTTTGAAGAAATGGAACAAATGGGCTTTCACAGCGATCCAAAGTACACAATTCCACTCCCAAAACATGGAATGTCCCCTACGCTCAGCCCTAAATGACATATCCCTCATTTTGAAACCATGCACCTTATCAGGAACAGCTGCTACCCCTCCACCCTCAGACTCCTCAACAACAAACTCAATCAGGGATTCATTTAAGGACACTTACCTATTCACATTATTGATTTTCTTTTTGTTCTTTCTGTATTGCACATTCAGTTTGTTTGCATTTGTTACCTGTTTACGTGTTTACACTTTGTACAGTTTATTTTTTGCACTATTAATTAGTGGTAATTCTGCTGCACCTGCGGGAAAAGGAATCTCAGGGCTGTATGTCATGTCATGTCAGTACTCTGACAATAAATCTGAAATCTAATCAGAAACTCCTCATCCAGTGGAAACAATGTCCCCGCTTCTAGCTTGTCAAAGCTGGAAGAAATCCGCTGGCTTCAAAGAAACCTACGCTCATTCTTATGAACCCAAATTAATACAGTCATGTTCTTCTCAATCTCTGCTCATGGAGCAAATCTGCTGCCTCTGGAGATACAAAAGAGTGCAGATCTTGGAATGCTGGAGGAACTCAGCGGAGAAGGCAGCATCCATGGATGGAAATGGAGTGTGGACAACTTGAGTCAAAACCTTGCTTCGGGAGTACAGATGTTCCCCTACTTACGATGGCCCAACTTTTGATTTAAAAGTTACGATGGCTCGAATTTGACCGATCTGTTCCTGGGCTTGCAATATGTAGTACACTACTCTCTGATGATGCTGGGTGATGGCAGCGTCGTGCAAGAGTATCGTACGGCATACTCTGTTACGATCCTGATTCAACCATGCTTGCAGTATCTGTAGTGATTACGTGAACGAGTGCACTTAAACAACCCATCATGTCTACTAAATGCCCATGTGTGTCTCCTGCTTCTGGTAAGAAGAAAAAGAGGAAAGCAGTTACTCTGGAGATGAAACTCAAGATACTTGCTCAGTGTAAAGTCGGCAAGCCGGTAATGGCTATAGCATGTGAATTAGGACTTCTGCAATCAACTATCCCCACCATCCAGCAATTAATTTTAGTTCAATGCTTCAAACATTCTTCTTGCCCAGTGTGCTTTCAGCTGTGTACATTTTTTTTGCAGTGTGGAATAAAGGTATTCAAAATTTAACTATAAAAATTTGTAGGCATGGCATTCTTTTTTGACTTACAATTTTTTCGACATGATGGGCTTGCTGGAACATAACCCCATCATAAGCTGAGGAGCACATGTCAGCTGTCCTGAAGCAAGAGGAATGGCACATTATTTTCTGATCAGGTACCTTACAGCCATCCAAACTCTCTGAATTTAGTGACTGTTAAGAAGCTGTTCCTCAGGTACAGATAATGAAACTATTTCTCTCTTTCCCTTTCTCCCTCTCTCGCTTTATGTCAGCATCTCTACTCTGCCACCCATTTTATTGTCTCCACCCCTCTGACTTTTCATTGAAAACCCTGACTGCTAGCGTTCAGTGCTAATTCAAGATTAACATTACATGAAATTGCCTTCTGCCTGCCGTAAGTCAGACAAAGCATCAGCCATTAGTGTTGCCCGACACCCGTTCCAGTACGAGAGAAAGAGAAACAAAAGAGAGTCCCTTCAGAGTCACCAAGTGAAATGTCTTTGTTCCAAAATGTTCATCACATTTCTCTCTCTAGGCAAAAACCATTGAGTATTTTCTACTTTTATTTTGGCTTTCCAGCATCTGCAACAATTTGCGTTGGCACAATGGAACTGAGCCAGTGTGATGCTCCAGTTAAGGAATGCTGACCTCTGCTCACCATAGAAACAGCACAGAAACAAGCCCCTTCGGCCCCTGCGATTTGTGCCAAACCATGTTTTTGGTCTAGTCCTCTGACCTGCACCCAGTCCCTCGCTCTCCATACTTCTTCCATCCATGTACCTATCCAAATTCTTCTTAAATGTTAAAATTAAGCCTGCCTTTAACACTGAGTTAGAATTTACTATGAATTTAACATGAGCTTGGTCACATTTCTGAATGGTGAAAATAGCACCAGAGCTACTTCCAGTTCCACTGGTTATCCTTGGATTCAAAAACCAGAATGAATTACATTCACTTGTATCTATTTCTGAGAAATAGGGTCAGGTTTTTCTTCATAGAACCATAGAATATTACAGCACAGAAGCACTTCTATTATTCTCTCTTGTCCCACTGACGTGCACCCTGACCATAGCCCTCCATACCTCTCCCATTCAGAAATTCCAATGGAGCTTTCCCCCAGTTACAAGGAATACAGTTAATCTCTAACAACCATCATCTGTCTCTTGCCTATTTGGATAATTAATATGGCCCAATGATGGGACAATAAATCCCACCAACAACATGCTAACACCCAAACTACAAAAGAAGTGTTCTCCAATCCACAGTGGAGCTTTGTCAAAGTGCCTTCCCAAGAGTAGAGATTTGGCATTACAAATAAATTCAAAGATAAATATTATAAAGGATTATAAAATGAACAAACCTTTTCAGAGAATCTTTCATTTTTTTTGAAAATACACAAATTACAGGGTTATTTCCAAATGACACATCCTTATTGAGACCATCACTGATTTTTCAGGGAAGAACTTCTCTCATTGACCATTGGGAAAGAGATGGATCATTCAATCAACACTTTTGTCTTTAGATATTTGTGAACAGTCAACCTTGCTTTCGACACTCCTATTCTGGGCCTTTCTATTGTTGAGGACAGGGATGTCCTCCCATATGCTTCAGAATTGTTCATCAATTTTAAATTTATAAATTTAAAATATTTTTAAAAATATATTTAGTTATACAGCACGGTAACAGGCCATTTTGGCCCATGAGCCCTTGCTGCCCAATTTACACCCACTTAACGTACATCCCCAATATGTTTCGAATGGTCGGAGGAAACCGGAGCCCCCAGAGGAAATCCACGCAGACATGGGGAGAACGCACCAACTCCTCACAGACAACGCAGGATTCAAACCCCGATCCCAATCGCTGGCACTGCAAAGGCATTGCGCCAACCGCTACGCCAACTGTGCCACCTTTCATCATGTCACAGCGCAGCAGAAACTAACCAGCTCAGATTCTTCTCTGTTGCCTTTCGGCGAGTTCTCAAATAGAATCAGAGTCGCAGGAATTTAAGGTTTTCAGAGGCCCTCGATTCTCCCAGCGGCTTTCCTCTTTTGTACTGCCGATTTTTAGTTTTCTTTACAGCACGGTAGAAGCCGGTTCTGGCCATTTAAACCTGTGCTGCTCAATTACACCCAAACTAACCGACACCTCCGTACGTTTTGGAGGTCGATTGGCAAGACAGTTGAATGAGTGGAGTTTGATGGCCAGATGCAATGATAGTCCGACTTGATGAAGATTCCCAGATGCAGCAAAATTAACCAAGTTTAACTAACATACAAGAGAGAAAAAGTAAAGAAAAATATAGTAAAGCTGTCGACAAGTTTGGCCTTCACCTGGTGATTCACATTTCATAAGCAAGCACTGGACAGAACTGCTGAAAAAATACTCAGAATACTCTCCAAAGTCTTCTAGTCAGAAAGGGCCACATAACCCCAAGCCACCATTAAGGAATGCTGGGCGTACAGAAGAAGTATTGACAGGTATACTCCACTGTAGAAGGGTGAGTGGAGCCCGGCCCATAGTGGTTCAGTGGTGCATGTAACAGAATAATAGCATGGAGAAAGATCCATAAAAAGATTAGAGCAGCCATTCTCAATGGGAGCCCTACAGCCCCCCCACCACCCCCCCCCTCCCCACCCCCACCCTGCCCTTGGGACCACAGCACAATTAAAGTAAAAGGCTGGTTTTCAATTCACCTCATGTAACATGATTTTTCTTTTTATTAATGTAGTTGGTAGGAGAGAATTACGGAAAAAAAACTAAATCATGACTACTTCACAGGGAAGAGAGCTCGTAAACTTTGAGGGGAACTAGAGCTGAAAATAAAATGTCAAGGATGATGGCAGAGAGACCAGCTCTCCAGTTATTCCACAGAAACAATTACTAGTGTTGGGCCAAAGATGGCTGCTAGCTTTAACCTTAACCTTGACCTTAAAGCACATTCCTTCACCATGCTGCATTGGAAGTAAACTTAGTCCTTGCACCATCCAGAGCACTGGAATACTTCAGCAAAAGCGACTATCAAGCACTTGGTTCTGTGTCAAGCCTCATTTTGAACTTCAAGACATGATGATGGCCACTCACCATGGGCGCAAGTGGATCAGCACATGTTGTTTCAGGAAGCAGTGACCCTCTGTGACAATGGGTTCCTCTCTATCATTGCTGGGGCCCTCAAAGATCATTCCACATTCTCGTGAACCTTTTTGATTCCTTCGAGACAAGCCTTTTCCCATCCCGATGAGTTCCTCAGGCCTCTGGTTATGAACCACTTTCACCCATAAACCTTAGTGAAGTGTGAGTTTTGAGTAAACCAGTTGAGCCAGATCGCTTTTGTAATTGAAGAACTGTGTGTCCACACAGAGAGACAAGGGTCTGAGACTTGGCTTAGTGCTTACTATCTTCTTTGGCTTGACTTCGCGGACGAAGATTTATGGAGGGGGTAAAAGTCCACGTCAGCTGCAGGCTCGTTTGTGGCTGACCAGTCCGATGCGGGACAGGCAGACACGGTTGCAACGGCTGCAGGGGAAAATTGGTTGGTTGGGGTTGGGTGTTGGGTTTTTCCTCCTTTGCCTTTTGTCAGTGAGGTGGGCTCTGCGGTCTTCTTCAAAGGAGGTTGCTGCCCGCCAAATTGTGAGGCGCCAAGATGCACAGTTTGAGGCGATATCAGCCCACTGGCATTGGTCAATGTGGCAGGCACCAAGAGATTTCTTTAGGCAGTCCTTGTACCTTTTCTTTGGTGCACCTCTGTCACGGTGGCCAGTGGAGAGCTCGCCATATAACACGATCTTGGGAAGGCGATGGTCCTCCATTCTGGAGACGTGACCCACCCAGCACAGCTGGATCTTCAGCAGCGTGGACTCGATGCTGTCGACCTCTGCCATCTCGAGTACTTCAACGTTAGGGATGAAAGCGCTCCAATGGATGTGAGCCCGAGAATGATATGCCTAATTCTGGATTAATACTCGGTGTTTGCTGTGTGTGGTGAACCAGTAACAGCTGAAGGTAATGGTACTGCTGATAGAGGTGAGCATTAAAATATATATTGTCAAAAATCTTGACTTGTACAAGATCAATAAACTTACTGCTACACTACATCTCTGTCCTCAGAAATAGTCTTCTCATGCTGACTTTCTCAGTTGTCTTTTGAGGACCTTGACCACCCTACTCACAGCATATTCTTGCTTAGCCCACTGCTCTACTCATTATACACCCATGACTGTGTGGTCAGGCACAATTCCAATGCCAGCTACAAGTTTGCCGATGGCACTACAGTTTTCAAAAGAATTACAAACGGCAATGAGGAAGTGTACCAGAGGGAGATAGATCAGCTTGTTGAATGGTGTAACGACAACAACCTTGTGTTCAACGTTAGCAAAATCAATGAGATGATTGTTGACTTCAGAAGGAAGTCAGGCGAACACAACTCAGTCCTCATCGAGGGCTCAGAAGTGGAGAGGGTCAAGAACTTCAAATCCCTGGGGTCCCAACATCTATGAGGATCTGTCCTGGAGCCTCCACGTTGATGCAATCACAAAGAAGCCTCAGCATCGGCTATACTTTTTGAGGTGTCTGAAGAGAATTGGGACGCCACCGAAAACTCTCAAAAACTTCTACAGGTGTACCGTGGAGAGCATTCTGGCTGGTTACATCACTGCCTGGTACGGAAACGTCAACTCTCAGGACATGAATAAACTCCATAGGGTTGTTAACTTGGCCTGCGACATCACAGGCTCCAAACTTCACTCCATCTACATGAGGGAGTGTCTTAAAAAAACAGCCTCTATCCTCACCAGCCAGGCCATGCCCTCTTCACTCTCCTACCGTCAGGAAAAAGGTACAGGAGCCTAAAGACAAGCACTCAGCAGCACAAGGACAGCTTCTTTCCCGCTGCCATCAGATTCCTGAATATTTATAGTAATTTAGAGTACTGTTGTGAGATGGTTATAATAAGAACGTTTGCACTACGATACTGCCACATAACACCAAATTTCATGACTTGTTCGTGACAGTAAATTCGGATTCTGATCCTGACTCTGCTACCCCTGTCAGGGAAGAGATACAGGAGCATCAGAACCGAAACCACCAGGTTGACGAACATCTTCTTCCTTCAGGCAGTAAAACTGCTCTTCATGACTCTACTATTAATTAATAATATTCATTATTAATATATGTATATAAGACTGTAATCCTGCTGATGACACCACAGTTTTCAGCAGATTCACAGATGGCAATGAAGAAGCATGCAGGAGTGAGATAGATCAGCTAGTTGAGTGGTGTAACACAACAATCTTGCACTCAGTATAAGCAAAACTAAGGAACTGATTGTAGAGGAACACAAACCAATCCATACTTAGGGGTTAGCAAATGAAAGGGTAAAGAACGTCACATTCCTGGACGATCTATCCTGGAGCCTCCTTGTCGATGCAATCACGAAGAAGGCTTGCAAGCATCTATACTTCGTTAACAGTTTTATGAGATTTGGTATGTCACCAAAGACTCTTGCAAATTTCGTACCATGGAGAGCATTCTGACTGGCTGTATCACTGTCTGGTATGGAGGAGCCAATTTCAGCAGGAATGGACTACACAGGGTTACAAACACAGCCAGCGCCATCGTGGGCATCAGTTTTATTCCATGAAGGATACCTACAAAAGGTGGTGACTTTAAAAAGCAGCCTCTGTCATCAAGCACCTTCACCACCCAGGCCATGCCCTCTTCTCAACACTACCATCAGGAAGGAGGTTCAGGAGCCTGAAGACGAACACCCAATGGTACAAAAACAGCTTCTTCCCCTCCGCCATTCGATTTCTGAATGGACTCTAATTATTTTAAAAAAATATAATTTATAGCAAATCTTGCACTGTGACGCTGCCGCAAAACAACAAATTTTGTGACACGTGTTCATGACAATAAATTCTGATTCTGAAGATATGTATCTGGGTGCATGTATCATTTGTCTGTATGTGTGTTACATCTGTATGGATGTTTCTACACCATGGACTGGAGAAGCTGTTTCATCAGTTTGTACTGGAACAATCAGATGACAAATAAACTTGAATGTGGGCATAAAGAGCCTCCATCACATCCCTCCCTTGTTCTTCATCACATCAGCCTCCATCACATCCCTCCCTTGTTCTTCCTCTCCTCATGAGCTGGGATAGAGCATCAGATAACATGACAATGCATTATTTCTCATTTACTGCGCATTGCTGATTCTTGCACATCACACTAGCCCCTTCGGCTTTCACCTCTTAGAAGTTACACAGCACTGGTCTTAAGTACAGGCTGTGTGATCCAGGTACAAATTAGTCAAGCACAACAATGACTGGCCTTTTTGCTTGCAGGTGAGGAGTCTGAGAGCTAGTAGCAATGATCAATGTGTAGCAGTTGATAAAAGAAATACTGCAAATTAATTTTAGATTAAGTGATGTGAATAGAACAGCCTCAAACTCAATAAAGGACAATTTACCATCATTGTGCAGCAAGTTCATGGATACTGGCACAAAGCCAGAGATTCGTCCATTCAAGATTCAAAGTCAAATTTAATGTCAGAGTACATACGTGACCCTGAGATTCTTTTTTCCTGAGGACCAGGCAGATTTTCTACTTATCGGTAGTGCAAAAATAAATTGTACTCAAGAAAAGTTATGTATACAAAAGAGAGAATTGTAAACAAAGAAGGAATTGTAAATAAACTGTGCAATACAGAAAAATATTCAATAATAAATAAAGTGTAAAGTAAGAGTCATTAAATGAGTCCCTGATTGATTTTGTCGTTGGTGGAGGGATAACAAATGTTCTTGAACCTGGTGGTGCAAGTCTTGTGGTGCGAGTCTTTCCCGAATGCAGCAGCGAGAACAGTGTATGTCCTGGGTGGTGTGGATCCTTGATGATTGCTGCTGCTCTCCAAAAGCAGCGCTCCCTGTAGATTTTATCAATGGTGGGGAGCTTTTTGCCTGTGAGGTACTGGGCTATGTTCCATTACCTTTTGCAGGGCTTTCCGTTCAGAGATATTGGTGTTTCCGTACCAGGCTGCAATGCAGCCAGTCAGCACACTTTTCACCACACATTTGTAGAAGTTTTCCTAGTTTCCAATGAACTCCTTCCAACTCCAAAGGAAGTAGAGGTGCTCACGTACTTTCTTCATGATGGCATCAGTGTGTTGGGTTCAGGAAAGGTCCTCAGAGGTAGTGACACACAGGAGCTTAAATGTGCTCATCGTCTCCACTTTTCATACTCCAATGATCACTGGATCATACATCCCTGGCTTTCCCTTCCTCAGGTCTACAATTTGCATCTTGTTTTTGGTGACATTGAGTGCGAGGTTGCTGTTATTGCACCAACCAAGTTTTCTATCTCCCTTTTGCATGCTGTTTCATCACCCCTTTATATTATCCCAGTACTGTAGTATCATCAGTAAATTTGTAGTTGGTATTATTGATGTACTGAGCAGGAGGCTAAGAACACAGCCCTCTGGTGTGCCGGTACTGATGGAGATTGTAGAGGAGATGTTCTTACCATCCTCATTGGTTGTGGTCTGGAAGTGAGGAAATCCAGGATCCAATTACACATGGGGTGTTGAGTCCCAGGTCTTGGAGTTTGCTGATCATTTTTGAGGGAATGATGGTGTTAAATGCTGAACTGTAGTCGATAAAGTTCATCCTGAAGTATGTGTCTTTGCAGGGCAAGTTTTCCAGGGCTTTGTGTAGAGCCAGTGAGATGGCATCTGCTGCAGAGCTATTGGTGTGGTAGGCAAATTGTAATGGATCCATGTCACCGCTCAGACAGGAGCTGATATCCTTCAACACCAGCCTCTTGAATCTCTTCATCACTGTATATGTGTGTAGTAATTTAGGCAGGGCACCACACTCTTCTTGGGCATAAGTGTGATTGATGCCTGTTTGAATTCACGCCCTACAGGAATGAGAGGTTGAAGACATCTGTAAACACCTTTGCAGGTTTTCAGTACTCGTACTCCATATGGACCGGATGCTTTCCATGGATTAACTCTCCACACATCATCCTCAGATATTGACAGTAAAGGACCACCAGGGGACAAGGGGATGCACTGTGGCTCTTCCTTGATTCATTTAAGGGACAAATGAATGCATAAATTGGGGATGGGCTGACAATTTTGCCCAGGCAGACTCATCCTGGGATCATCCAAAAAAGGAGCTGAATGCTGTGCTCATCCATCATTAAGTTTTAACACCCTTTATCAGCCCATGGCTCCACCCCCTTTCACACATTTTATGGCTTCCTGTGCATCAGAAGTGTGCTCATTCTGCCAACAATGCATCAGAATTCAAACAATATGTGGACTAGGCCCAATCTCACAAAACAGAACTTCAATGATTTCGACAATGTGTTATTGTCAGATGGGACAGACCAAAAGTCATCACGGACCTTTCAAAGGTAGTTATTTTACAAAGTTTTCTCCTCACCACCCCAAAAACTCTCTCTGATTCTGTTTTCACCTTCATTTATCTCTCATGGGCTGGAATTATATATATCAGAGTGACTGAGAAAGGAGTGTAAAACAAAACAGATTCTGATGGCGCAGGAATGCCCAGAGTGTCAAGTAATTCAGAGGCCAAATCAGCTCAGGAAGGCAAATAACACAGGATCTTTCACAGACACAATAGAATGACCTTTTCTTCAACTCCTATGGTAATTGCATCATTAACCACAAAGCTGTTCAAAAGAAAGATACACACAGAGCAGTGAATGTGGAACCAACTCAGGGTCTCCCATTATGAACCTGCTCATCATTCATGCTAAAGAACTCCATTTCAGATTTACATTATTATGACTAGTCTGCGCTTTGACTCTGACCCACACCACTCACTTTCAGGCTTCTCCTATGCTAGATGCTGTCATGACCCCTAAAGCCAAGTTTCCAAAGTTGAGGGTGCTCTAATAGTAAGTAATAATAATTAATAATCGCAATTCAGGGTTCTGACCAGCAATGTTCACTATTTTTCCCCTCCCCTGATGGTGCTTGGCCTGCTGCGTTTCTCCAGTTTTCCAAATTTCTCGTATCTCCTAAGATTTTCAGTACATCTGCGCATTGTACTTCTTCTGCACATGACAATCAACTCACATTGAACCCGCTCCTCTCTCCCTGCCCACTAACTCACCCTCCCCCACCCTCTTGTCCTCCTGAAGACAAACCTAGCAGACAATTTCTCATCGTGGGTTTAGCCTCACTCCCTCAAGCCCGAGTAAGGTCTGTGTTCAAACCCTTCAAAAGCCTCGTCGTAAAACTTGCATTAAGACATTCACTCAACCAGCAGTAGAGCCTACCCCATCAAATATATTTAAGACAAGAAAGATAGATCTCTGCATCATGGGGGAACAAAGGGTTATGTGAAAAAGTCAATTAGGTGGAGCTGAGTCCACGGCCAAATCAGCTCAGATCTTATTGAATGACAGAGCAGACTCGACAGGCCAGATGGCCAACTCCTGCTCTATTTTCTAAGTTCTTGTGTTTCCTTCTTTAATGTAATGGTTTTTTCCCCCCCCCACTTCTTTACCATTCATTCTTGCAGTGACAGATGCCACTTGGTTAGCACCAGGTACGTGAAGCATTCATCTATGACCTCATGAAAAGGGATATTGTGACTTTCCAAACAAGAACTTTAGAAACGGTAAACCCAACCAAGATTGCATCTGGTGCCTCATTATCTCCAAGAGAGGATCATTTTCCATCAGCAGACACCAGAGGCACTCTGCGAAGGGATCATGGTGTCACTCTCTTCTGCAATGCCAGGGCCTGATCCTCGGGGAAGTAATTAGAGGAGGTTGGGAGTTCTGTTGCCGATGAGCCAGAGAATAAAGTTTCTTTTAAGCAGAAGGGGCACTGAAGAGTGCCTCAGGGCATGTTCTGCGGCTCAGTGACCTGACATTACACAGAACACAAGGAGTTGCTGTTGCCCAACGGTGGCAGATTGAAGAATGGCTTCCAACCTTCTGGATGTGATCTTTGACATCTGTGGCTGCAGACAAGGTCAAATAGTAGTCATTTATGAAACAAGGAGCAGGAATCAGAGAACAAATTGTGAATTAATTCCCAGCCATACAGTGCACATTATCGATCAATGGTGCGGTATCAGAAATAGCATGTTTGGACACCCAGGGGAAACCATCGATGCACCTTCAAAATCGAGTTGTTTCCCAGCTGAAGTCGTGCTTTTGAAGTGCTGTTAGGAGGACAAGAGCCCAGCAGCTGAATGCACAGGAATAGGGCCATACAAACAATAGGGAAAATGATCCTTTTACTAATTTAGTCTGAAAATTAAATATTGGCCAGAATGCTGAGAGATTTGCAAGATGTCATTAAGGATCCTTTCCCTCCAATCAAAAAGCAAGTGTGTGATGGTACACCACCGGCCTACTGCAGGGGTCAATCTCTGTACCTGCATAAGTGTAAGGGGACAGGACAACACCTGGCCGGCTGCCAATCAGTCGGCCTGAAGGGATCAAGCCCCACCCGGTCAGGTGTCAATAACCCTATGGGATATAAGCCTGCGCTGGCCACCCGAGGTCTCAGACTGAGCTGCTGCAGCCACAGCCGGCCTGGCTCTGTGGAGGCTTTTGTGGATTAAAGCCTGTTGTTCAGTCTTTACTTTGTTTGTGTCTGATTCTGTCTAACAGCGCACCACAAGGTGGAATCTGTTTAATTAGCGGCTCGTAACTGATTAAAAGAGAAGTGCTCTCAAATTAAGGCCTGGATTATCGCTCAAGAGTGGAGTTGAAACCCAAAAGGTACTAAGGCTTGGAGCAGCTGGTTTTGTCAAGGGAACTGTTATTTGACATCCAGGAAGATGGGACAAGTGAAAATGTGGTGCTTCAGCCAAATAATTCATTTGTCCTTAGCCATGTCTAAAAGGGGTCAACAACTCTTCCAGTTGAGAGCTTGCCACAGTTAGCTTCAGTTGTGCCAAATCCCAAGTTGGAGAGCACATGGGAAAGTATGGGAAATCCCGGATGGAGCCAGTTCTGAGGAGGGCATGGGGGGGGGGGGGGGTTGGATGGGATGAGGTGGAGGAGTCAAGAATAGAAGCAGACAAAAGCTCAATGAGAATAAGATGAGGAGCCCAGGAGATCAGAACTAGGGGGAATTAAGTTGGGTAGAAGATCTGGCCATTGGGGTCTTCTCCGTGAGATACAACCATAAGACATAGGAGAAGAAATAGGCTACTCAGCCCATCAAGTCTGCCCCGCCATTCAATCATGAGTTGATCCATTTTCCCACCCAGCTCCACAGCCCAGCTTTCTCCCCATAATCTTTGATCCCCTGGCTAATCAAGAACCTATCAGTCTCTGCCTTAAATGCACCCACTCACTTGTCCTTCACAACTGTCTGTGGCAACAAATTCTACAGACTTACCACTCTCTGGCTGAGTTGCTGTTGCCCAGTGGTAGCAGATTGAAGAATGGCTTCCAACCTTCTGGACACAAACTTTAACATTTGTGGCTGCAGACAAGGTCAAATAGTGGACATTTATGAAATGAGGAGCAGGAATTAGAGAACAAATTGTGAATTAATTCCCCTGAAGTCCATAATCATCTCAATGGTTTTGCTAGTGTTAAGTGCAAGGTTGTTGGCGTGACACCACTCAACGAGCTGATCCATCTCCCCCCTGTACACTTCCTCATTGCTGTTGGTGATTCTCCTGGCAACTGTTCTTGTGTTATTTCCAAGTGGATCTGGAAACATTTTGAGATACACAATGCCAGATCCTGATTAGATCTCAAAATGTGGTTCTTTTTGGCTCAAGAAATAGATACAGGTACACAATCCTTTATCTGGAAAGCTCCAAAAACTTGCAAATGGGGAGAGAGGCGGCAGTGCAAGTCGGGTGGGAAAGAGGGAGAGACCGGCAGCGCGAGTCAGGTGGGCGAGGGGGGGGGGAGACCGGCAGCAAGAGTCAGGTGGGCGAGAGACCGGCAGTGTGAGTTGGCAGGTGAGGAGAGGAGGGAAAGACTAGCAGCGCGAGACGGGCGGGCAAGGATGGGGGTAGATGGCAGCGTGACTGGAAGGGGGTGGGAGTGGATACGGCAGCACAATTTGGGTGGGCTTAAATCTGGCATTCCGAAATCCAGAAAAATCTGAAATTCGGAACACACTGTCCCCGAATGGTTCTGGATAAAGGATTGTGTACCTGTACCATCAAATTAATTCAACAAAATATATTTTACTTCAAAAAGAGAGAACTAGTGATGAACAACATATTTTCCACCTATCATGATGAACAAGGAAGGTATTGTAATCTTTAGAGGCAAGCGTGATAGTTGAGGGGGTGATTTGGTAATTTAAATTTTTTTTAATTTAAATTTTCAATGCTTAAATGCATACCGCCAAATTACACCCAATTAACCTACAATACCCAGTACGCTTCAAACGGTGGGAGGAAACTGGAGCCCTCGGGGGAAACCCACTCAGGTATGGGGAGAATGTACAAACTCCTTACAGGCTGTTTGGGATTCGGACAGTGGTCCTGACAGCTTGCTCTTGTAAAGGTGTTGCGCTAACTGCTAAAATCAGCAAACCAGTTTGTAGAGTGGTGGGAGTTTACCAGCATAATTGTGTTGTACACTACACCCCAACATCTGCAGATGTTATCACTTGAAACCACTTTGTACAATTGTATAAGATGAGAGTTGGAGTCAGGTGAAAGTTTTCCGAATAGACAGATGCAAATTATATTATCGCATTCCAACAGTATTAACCTCCAAAACCACACTGAAAAATAGAGGCATGTTTCTTACGTATTCATGAAACCCAATCCTACAACTGAGTAAGTTGTGTTTTCACTACTGTAGAATAGGGACAGGCCCTTCATTCTACAATATTTGTCCTGGTGACTTTGGACACGCTCTTGCTGACATAGATTATTCCCTTCTGCCAACAGATGATCCATTTCCCTCTGTTGCCTGCCAATCCATGCGTCTCTCCATATACCATTGGATTTGCTTCCACCACATCTCCTGGCAGTGCATTCCAAGTACCCACCACACAAAAAAAATGACCTAAAAAATCTCCTTTAAACTTCCCCTCTCTCATTTAAAACCCATGAAAGATTATTTTGCATTTCCATTTTGGGGAAAAAGGACAACAATTTTATATTGCAGGATTGTTGAAGACTATCTGTTACAATACAAGGTGTTCTGTCCAATTGTTTATCCTGAGTGATGGCGAGAAGGGTGATACTTACCTCTGTGCTTGTTCACTGACAAAGTGGTCACGATCTACGGAAATGTCCACCCGCAGAAAGTGAAGTATGGTCATCTTGTAAAGTTGCATTGTCTCTTTTGGAAAGTTCTTATCGGGCAAATCTGTTGAAATTCTTAGAGAAAGTAATGAGCAGGACAGACTCATCCACAGTCTCTCCTTGACTGTGGATGTTTTCAGAAAGCCTTTGACAAGGTGACAAACACTGGCTGCTAAACAAGCTTCGAGCCCATGGTGTTATGGGAAAGATATGAGCGTGATTAGATGATTGGCTAACTGGCAGTGAGAATAGAGGGGGCCTTTTCCGATTGGCTGCCAGTGCCTCATGTTATTCTGCTGGGCTCAGTGTTGGGTGCGTTACTTTTCCTGTGATACGTTAATGGCCTGGATTAAGGTATTGACACCAGGTTTGCAGATGATATAAAGATTTTGGTGGGGCAGGTAGTGTGAAGAAGGGCTTGGACAGGTTGAAAGAATGGGCAAAGAAGTGGCAGATGGAAATCAAAGTATATCATCATACACTTTGATCAAAGGAATAAAGAAGTAGGCTATTTTCTAAATAGGGAGAGTATCCAGAAAGCAAATATTCAAAAGGGACTTGAGGGTCCTAGTGCAGGATTCCCTAAAAGTTAATTTGCAGTAAGAAAGGCAAATGCAAGGTTAACGTTCATTTCAAGAGGATTAAAATATAAAGGCAAACATAATGCTAGTTGGTTAAACCACATTTGGAATATTGTGAACAGCTTTGGACCCCATATCCAAGGAAGTGTGTGCTAGCATTTGTTATATGTGGGTTGTGGAGGAATACATGGTCTCCCTGTATGGAACATTGTGGATTGTGGGTGTGTAGAGCTCGTTGAAAGAATCAAAGACTCGTTGATCCAAACCAAGGCTTTTATTAGCAAAAGACAGGAGCTCTTCCGACCAGTCCGGAATGATCCGACCTGGCTAGGGACACAACCCTTTAAGGCCCAGACAATAGGTGTGGCTTAGCTCTCAGCCAATCGCTGTAAGCACAGTCTAGATACAGTAACTATATACACTATGTACATTGGTGATAGATCTGTACTATCACATTCACCCCTTCTTGGAGAACTGACCCTGGAAAAAAAAACAAAAACGAGGGAGAGAATGAAAGGAAGGGGTAGGTCAAGGACTGTAGCGGTCAGGGGGTCTGACCATCCGGCGTGACCGCCGTGGTGCCGGAATTGGGGTCGCTGGAGTGGTGTCGCCAGTGGGCTCATCGGAGGCGACTGCTCCATCGCTCAATTCCCCAGTCGTGTTGTCGGCAGGGTGGCCCGGGTCGTTGGGGTGCTGTTGGTCCTTCTGTTGTGGCACGGGGCCTGGGGAATAAAGAGTTGGAGAAGGTTGGGTGGGGGGTTTGCTGGGTCTACCGTGTCCTGAGCTAGGTCCCGCACCGAAACAGTCCCGCCCATCTGGGAACTCAACGTAGGCGTAATGTGGGTTCGTGTGGAGTAGTCACTCGGTCGACCAAGGGGTCGTTCTTTGAGTGCCGGACGTGGCGTCGCAAAAGGACGAGGCCAGGGACGGTGAGCCATGCCAGTACAGTGGTTCCTGATTCGGATTTCCTCGGGAAAAGGAACATCCTTTCGTGGGGGGTAGCATTTGTTGCAGTACATAGGAGGGAGCGGATGGAGTGTAAGGCACTAGTGAGAACCTCCTGCCAGTGAGAGGTGGGGAGACCTTTAGACCGGAGAGCCAGTGTAACCGCTCTCTATATGGTGGCATTCTCCCTCTCGACCTGGCCGTTACCGCGTGGGTTATAGCTCGTGGTCCTGCTTGACGCGATTCCACACTCCAGAAGGTACTGTTGCAGCTCTGCGCTCATGAACGAGGACCCCCTATCACTGTGGATGGAATTGGGGTACCCGAAGATGGCAAAAATACTGTGAAGGGCCTGTATCACTGAGGTGGCAGTGGTGTCTGGGTAGGGCACAGCGAACGGGAAGCGGGAGTACTCGTCGATGGCCGTAAGGATGTAGGTATTACAGTTGGTCGACGGTAGGGGCCCCTTAAAGTCTACGCTAAGACGCTCAGAGGGGCGGGTGGCCTTAACGTGGGAGTTATCCGGACGGAAGAAGTGGGGCTTGCGTTCAGTGCACACCGAACAGGCTCGGGTCATGGAGCGGATCTCCTCGACTGTATAAGGCAGATAGCGCGCCTTCACAAAGTGGGCAAACCTTGTGACCCCTGGATGACAGAGTGCCTCATGGAGTTTCTGTAGTCTGTCCATCTGTATGCTGGCACACGTCCCCCTGGAGAGCGCGTCAGGCGGGTCGTTGAGCTTACCAGGTCGGTACAGGATGTCATAGTTAAAGGTGGAGAGTTCGATTCTCCATCTGGCGATTTTGTCGTTTTTTATCTTACCACACTGGGTGTTGCTGAACATGAAGGAGACCGCGCGTTGATCAGTCAACAGTGTAAAGCGCCTCCCAGCGAGGTAATGTCTCCAACGACGCCTGGGCCTCCTTCTCGATCGAGGAGTGTCTACTCTCTGGACCCTGGAGGGTTCTGGAGAAGAAGGCTACAGGCCGACCGGCCTGGTTCAAGGTGGCTGCCAGGGCGAAGTCGGGTGCATCGCTCTCGACTTGAAACAGGACAGACTCATCGATCGCGTGCAGCATCGCAGCGGGGATGTCAGATTTGATTCGATAGAAAGCCGCTCTGGCTTCGGTTGAGAGGGGAAAGGAGGTGGTCTTGATATGAGGACATGCCTTGTCGGCGTAGTGTGGAACCCATTGGGCGTAATACGAGAAAAGGCCCAGGCAGCGTTTGAGCGCTTTATGGGTGTGTGGGGGGGGGGGGGGGGGTAAGTCCATTAGGGGACGCATGCGGTCAGGATCTGGCATGACTATCCCGTTCTCCACCACGCAACCTAGAATAGCGAGTCGTGTGGTCCGGAAGACACACTTGTCCAAATTGTAAGTCAGGTTCAGCCGACGGGCAGTTTGAAGAAATTTGTCTAGATTGGCGTCGTGGTCCTGCGTGTCGTGGCCGCAGATGGTGATATTGTCCAGATACGGGAACGTAGCGGTTAGCCCGTTCTGGTCCACCATCCGGTCCATTTCCCGCTGGAAGACCGCGACACCATTCGTGACCCCAAATGGTACCCTGAGAAATTGATATAGCCGCCCATTCGCTTCAAAGGCCATGAATGGTCGGTCCTTGCAGCGGATCGGGAGCTGGTGATAGGCCGAACGTAGGTCAATGGTGGAGAATATGCGGTATTGGGCGATCTGGTTCACCACATCCGTGATGCGTGGCAGTGGGTATGCATCCAGGAGCGTGAAGCGGTTAATGGTCTGGCTATAGTCGACCACCATCCGTAGTTTTTCCCCGTTCTTGACAACCACCACTTGGGCTCTCCAGGGGCTTAAATTGGGTTCGATGATGCCCTCATCCAGCAATCTACGCACCTCACTCCTAATGAATTGCCTGTTTTCGTAACTATATTGCCTACTTTTGGTGGCCACAGGCTTCCAGCCAGGGGTGAGGTTTGCGAAGAGTGCTGGCGGGGCAATCCGGAGTGTGGAAAGGCCGCAGGATTGGCCCCGGGGCACGGGGGCTTCGGGGGTGGGGCGATGGCAGACCGAGAGGGGGGCGTGGGGTCTCCCAAAGTGTAGGGACACCGTTCGGAACTGACACTGAAAGTCTAATCCCAGCAACACTGGGGCGCACAATTGGGGAAGGACGAATAATTTGAAGTGGGTGACCGTTGCGCCCTGTACTTCCAGCGTGGCGATGCAATACCCCTTTATCCCAGTCGAGTGCGATCTCGTCGCTAATGAGATCCTCTGGGTAGTGGGGATAATGTCAAGTTCCCAACGGAGGACCAGATCTGGCTGGATAAAGCTGTCAGTTGACCCAGAGTCAAATAAGCAATTGGTGTAGTGTCCATGCACTTTAATCAGTTCCATTGCTCTGGTAAGGGGATGAGAGCATTGCTGGTTTAGTGTTATTGAAGCAGTTGACAGGGGAGTTTCGCGTGATGATGTCACGCAATGGGATGACATCACACAATGGGATGACGTCACGCAACGGGATGACGTAGTCAACACTGGAGGAGCAGGTTGGAGGACCTCCCAGAAGTGCTATTGTGGCTGCGTCGGCGGATGAAAGGTAAGTAGTGGGGTTTGTAGTTGCTCGTGGTTGGCGGTGGGTAGGTCGTCGGTCGCGGCGGTCGGGCCCCTGCGGTCGTCAGTGATGGACGCTAGGGTGAGTACCTGGTTGGCCGTGGGGGTGGCTGTGGCGGCGGTAGCAGCAGCGGTAGCGGCGGCCCCGGGGGTGGCTGTGGAGGCGGCAGCAGCGGCGGTAGCGTCGGCCCCGGGGGTGTCTGTGGCGGCGGCAGCAGCAGCAGTTGCCACAGTAGGGACCGAGGCCGAGTCGAGTGTTCCGCACAGGGGCGAGAGGCGGGCCAACACCATGGTTGCGAGGGTGGGTTGCCCCTTCCGGGTTCGGCGTCTCCGTGACGTCGGGCGTTGCCATGCAGGGGAGCCCTCGTTCTCATTGGACGAGAGCTCTGGGGAAGAAGAGTTTGAATGGGATAGTGGCGATTGGGCTTCACACGAGGCACTGTGTTTGCTGGCAGCCATTTTAGACCTATAAACTGCAGCAAAGTGGCCCTTTTTAAGGCACTTCTGGCACCTGGCTTTTCTTGCTGGGCACTGGGACCTGCTGTGCTTGTCCCTCCCGCAGAAATAACATTTTGGGTTTGCACGGGGCAGGGTAGCAGCAGCCGACAGGCCGTCAGTATCTCAGGGGGTGGTAGGGTAGAAGGGCACTCTACTCACGTCAGAACGAGGGGTCCAGTCCCTAGAGAGCTCGGTGGACTTTAAGGCTGCATCCTCCATTGTGATTGCAATCCGGGCCACGTCCTCTAGTTTTTCTACCCCTTGTTCGAGCAAGCGCAGCCTCACTTCGTTCGATCGGAGCCCGGCCTCATAGGCATCCTGGACGAGATCGTTTGTGATCTCGGCAGCAGTTTTGTCCACACAGTTACAGTCCTTGCCCAACGCCTTTAATACTTGTAAATATGCCCTGATGGACTCGCCGGGCTGTTGCTTCCTCGGTTGATTATACAGTTCTTTCAGTACCTTTATGGCTGCGGTGTGAGTGGTCTCATCCTGGATGTTCTCATAGACTCTCAAGGACACCATAGACAGCAATGCTGTTAGACGCTGGTTATCCTCCTCCACCTCAATGTATCTCAGGAGCCAGAAGTTAAAGGCTTTGAAGGCTGTAGCTCACTGTGGGTCGATATCAAGTTTTTCTGGCCGAGTTAAACGCTTCATCCCTTTCAAAAAAAATTCTTTTTGCTAATAAAATTGTAGAGCTCATTGAAAGAATCAAAGACTTGTTGATCCAAACCAAGGCTTTTATTAGCAAAAGACAGGAGCTCTTCACAGGTGGCCGACCAGTCCGGAATGATCCGACCTGGCTAGGGACACAATCCTTTAAGGCCCAGACAATAGGTGTGGCTTAGCTCTCAGCCAATCGCTGTAAGCACAGTCTAGATACAGTAACTATATACACTATGTACATTGGTGATAGATCTGTACTATCACAGGGTGGTCACGTGACCTCCATCCTTGCCACTTATTGGGAAGATGCATCACCTGCCAATTAAGGTTGGACTCCAGCCATGCATTAGTGCACACCTTACTGCTGGCCCATTTAAATAACTCAATGTCACCATTGGCCAGACACCCAGCTCCGAACAGTATGAAACATCAATGTGTACCACATTTCTTTCCCTCTGCCTCTTAGTCCATGCCCCGGACATCGCTCCACGCCGGGTCACTGCTGGAGGAGTCGCAGGTAAGTTGTGCACTACACTGAGTTGAGTATTGCAATAGATCAGTGCTTCCAGAGTGCCATACCCCTGTTGGTACAGGGAACTGGGAGTGTGTTTAAAGTCCCTGTCTGTGAAGTGTGGACACATGAGGGAAAGGGTGGTAGAATAAGCAACCATCGGTATCGGAGTCCCTTGTGTCTGATGTGCCTGCTTACATCGTTATAGTTTTTGTCTCGTGTAGACTTGGGGATAGGCGGCCACTGGTATCTGAGTCCAACCTGGGTCCGATGTGAATGTCTATATAGTTATTTAGTAGTAGAGTAATAAGTATTGTTTGACATCTTCCTCTGCTCGTCTCCTGTGTGTTCAATAAAGTTATCTTTGATTGTAACAATTGTGTCCAGACTCATCTCTCTGTGAACCGTCCGAACCTGATACTTTCCAAACAGAACAGTAATGGAGAAGGTCCAGAGGAGGTTTAGTAGAATGATCCTCGGCAGAAAACTGGGGTGAGAAGAGTGCTGATTACTCTTGGCTGTACTCACTGGAGTTTAGAAGGAAGAGGGAAAGGTGTTATAGCAACACATTGAATTTTGAAAGGGTTGAATAGAGTGGATTTGACAACATTTCCTGTCATGAGAGAGCCTAGGACCAGAGGCACACTCTCAGAATAAAAGGACATTCGTTTAGAACAAGAGATGAGGTGAAGTTTCTTCAGCCAGAAGCTGGTGAATCTGTAGAATTCACTATCACAGATGGCTGTGGAAGACAAACCATTGGGTAGCCTTAAAGCGGAGGTTGATAGATTCTTGATTAGTAAGGGTGTCAAAGGTTACGCAAAGAAGAATATCATAATGATTCGAATGGTGGGGCAGACATGATGAACCGAATGGCCTTATTCTGCTCCTACATCTTATGTAGATATGAAGATTAGATCCATCCTTTCAACCACCTCCATTCTCTTTAAACCTAGGCAGTATGGAAGTACTTGATGGAAATTTAATCAAAGATTGTGTCCACATTAAACCACTGGCAAACTGCTGTCTTATATGTTGCACTGTAATGCGTGATCAATCTCTTCCTGTAATGCTGGTTTCATTTTCAAGCTTAGTTCAACCCAATGATATTAGCTGGACTGATATTTTCCAGATAAATTGAGGTTCAACCCAAGCACGTCGAGAGCATTGGCATAATATAAGCTTATCATACAAAAAGAGCAGCGTTTTTGATCTGAGAGAAAATGAATTTAGAAAAAAATTATCCCTTGCCACATGTGAATGAAGTAATGATTCTGCAAAACCACAGCATTTTCATTGAACGCATATCATTTCTACCCCCCGATTAAAAAACAAAAGTAATATTCCCAATTGACTTGATGTTTTTCTTCATGTACTGCTGTTAAACATTATTACATATTATCCTAATCTTTTCAGACTCTATTGTATAAAACTTTCCAATGTGGTTTCACACAATGTCCCTGAGATTTGTATGTTCTACATCTCAAAAGACATTTTGCCTCAGTACCACTGTCAGTCAACTTCAAGTTCTTCAAATTAGATAAAAAAACATTTCAGTTTTCATCCACCGAGCTAAAACTGTCAGATTCGGTCTTGGCAACACCAAAGAAAAAGCTTGATGTATGACGTCCTTTGATTTTTCCATGAAAGTAGTTCCCTGACACTAATTTGGCTCCATACCTCATACCTAATTCAGCTTGTCACTCACCCCATGACAAGTGATGCATCTGTTAGTTAAATTTAATCAAACGCTATGGTGTCTGTCACATTGCATTGGCTAACTTGCCATTGAGAACATCAGACCCATGTCATCAGATGTTGTTCAGTCATTGCAGCCCATCTTACATGTGGGGGAAATTCATCATTAGGCTTGAGTCTCCAACAGGAATGCATTGAACCCAGCTAGATTTTATCAAGAGAGGCATGAACAAGGCAAGAGGGTTGGAAGGAGGACTACATTGTGATCCCTGCAGAAAACTGCATGTGTATCGTGAAATTAGAATAAAAGTTTTGAACATAGAGACAAATAACGACTTGGATTAACAATTCCTCCATACGGTATAATGGAAGGCAGTCATTACAAGGTTGGTGTGTACAAAATACCTTCCTGGAGGGGTAAGAGAGAGACAAAAAGGTCCAGGTCTTGGAGAGGAAATGGTTAGAGGACTAGGTAGAGATTAAATCAGAGTATAACAGAACAGAAACCCCAGCTTGTTCATACTAAAAAAATCATGCCTTCTTACTTCAGTCCAATTTGCCTGCATCAGGCCTTTACCCCTCCACTCCCCTACCGCAGATTTATTAATGGATGCTAAAGTGACTGCCTCTACAACTTTGCCTTGCAGCTCATCTCATATGCCCACCACCCTCTGAGAGAACTGTCCCATGCCTCTCACCTGAGAGTTATCCCTTCTCATCTTAGATTCTTCTATTCTGGGGTAACAGATGGTCACCATTCACCTTACCCTCGACCTTTGATTTAGACCTCAATTAGTTCCCCTCTCAACCTTCGATGTTCCAATGGAAATAGGTCAAGTGTTTCTTGTCTCTCATAACTCAACTTCCATGATCCTGGCAACAACTTCACAAACCTCTTCCCTACAAACTTCACAATGTCCTTCCAAAAGCTAGATGGCCAAAACTGCACACAATGTTCTGTGTGGCCTTACCATCGTCATGTATAACTTCAAGATATGTTCTAGCCCTTGTATGCCCTGCCTTGACCGATGAAAGAAGGCATCCCAAATGTTCTCTTTGCTATTGTCTATCCATGCTGCCATCTTTAAAGATGTAGCCTCACCCATTTGTCCCTCTGTTCCATAACCCTCTTTAGGACACTGCCATTAACAGAGCAAGTCCTCCCCTGGTTCGAGTTACCCAAATGCAGCACCAAGCGATTGTTCGGATTGAACTGCATCTGCTTTTCCTTTGGCCCGTTCCCTGTTTCATCTGAATCCTCACAGCACCTTCTGTACCGTCCACTGTAGCACACATTTTTATGTGATCTGCAAAGTTATTCACCTTGACACAAACATCCTTGCTCAAATCATTTATGTCTATTGCAAAAAGTGAACCTAAGACCCAACCCTGAGGCACTCCATTGGTCACAGACCTCCAGTCTGAAAAACTGCCCTCTCCAACCACTCTCCGAGTCCCAACACAAAGCCACATTTTGTTCTATGAGCCTCAAACTTCCATATCAACCCACCCTGTGGGACCCTCTCAAACACTTTATTAAATTCCAAATACACGTAGTCCCCCAACTTATGACCTATGAGACTTAAGACCATCCATACATGCGACCGACAAAAAAATACTGCATAAATTATTAGAATAAAGAAAAAGTACATGTAAATATAAAAATTATGCTTTTTGGGGTGAAAGTAGGGGCATATCTACGGAAAATAGTGCCTATGGCAGGGGTGTCCAACTTCTCACGAGAGCTGGCCTTGGCGGCTGCCATGTTGTGTTTTACGAATGATAAAATGGACACAGTGAATTTCTGACTTGCATCCATTTTGAGATACGACCAGTCAGTCAGAAAGGATCTCAGTCGTAAGTCAATTACTATCTGTAACAAATTACTTTGCCTTTGTCTCCCCCTTTCATTACCTCTAAAAATAATTTCTGTTAAGTTAGTGAGGCACAAATTCACATGCATATTCTAATATTCAAAATGTTGATAGGTTTTTATCCCTCAGAATCCTTTCTAGTTGTTTTGCTACCATTGACTAACAGGACTTTAATTAGCTTGAGTGCTGCCCTTTTTAGATTTGCCATCATCTATGTATTTGCCCTCAGCAATTAGTTAAAAATGGCTGTTAAGGCCCCCAACAATTTCCTTCCTACTTTCCCTCAATGTTCTGGGATGCACCTGGTCTGGATGTGGAGATTAATCCACCTTGATATGATCTAAGTCTACTAACACTGACTAAGTCTACTAACAACCAACTGAAAAACCTCACAAAGATAAGCGTATACAGAGCCGTTGTCATACCCACACTCCTGTTCGGCTCCGAATCATGGGTCCTCTACCGGCACCACCTACGGCTCCTAGAACGCTTCCACCAGCGTTGTCTCCGCTCCATCCTCAACATCCATTGGAGCGCTTACATCCCTAACGTCGAAGTACTCGAGATGGCAGAGGTCGACAGCATCGAGTCCACGCTGCTGAAGATCCAGCTGCGCTGGATGGGTCACGTCTCCAGAATGGAGGACCATCGCCTTCCCAAGATCGTGTTATATGGCGAGCTCTCCACTGGCCACCGTGACAGAGGTGCACCAAAGAAAAGGTACAAGGACTGCCTAAAGAAATCTCTTGGTGCCTGCCACATTGACCACCGCCAGTGGGCTGATAACGCCTCAAACCGTGCATCTTGGCGCCTCACAGTTTGGCGGGCAGCAACCTCCTTTGAAGAAGACCGCAGAGCCCACCTCACTGACAAAAGGCAAAGGAGGAAAAACCCAACACCCAACCCCAACCAACCAATTTTCCCCTGCAACCGCTGCAATCGTGTCTGCCTGTCCCGCATCGGACTTGTCAGCCACAAACGAGCCTGCAGCTGACGTGGACTTTTTACCCCCTCCATAAATCTTCGTCCGCGAAGCCAAGCCAAAAGAAAGAAAAAAAGAACACTGACTGACCTGGACATGCCCAAGGCTATTAGTTACCTCCCTCTCCTTCTCTTCCTGCTTAACCTGCAAAACAGGAAACACATTCACAAGGTATACATTTAAAGTCTTCCCCATCTCCTCCGCTCTGCTCATAGATCCCTATCCTGATCCTTAAAAGGACCTATTTTTTTTTCCCTTATGTATTCTTAATACAGACAAAATCTTACTGGATTCCCCCTTTTACTGCTTACCAAAGCTATCGAATTTCCTATTCTATCCCTCGTTTCCCTCTGCATTCTGCTCCTACGCTCCCTCCACTCTTCAAGGGATTCCCTCAAGTCCATGTGCCTGTGTCTGATAGAAACTTTTATTTCCCCTCTGATCTGTGCCTCTATTTCTCTTGTTAACCAGGGTTCCTTTTCCTTTGTACCACTGCCCTTCACCCTACTGGGAATGAGTTCAATCTGAACCTTCTTTATCACATTCTTAAATGTCTTCCACTTTGCAGCCGTACTTTTGCAGCCAGTCAACCATTGCTAACTCCTGCATAATCATGTCAAAATTGGCCTTGCCTCAATTTAAGATTCTAGCCTGAGGATGACTTCTCTTAAAGCTAAATGAATTGTAGTCACTGGTCCCAGGACTAAAGGGCATATTTTAAGAATACAGGGAAGGCCATTTAAGACAGAAATTAGGAGAATTTTTTTTACCCAGAGAGTTGTGGATCTGTGGAATGCATTGCCACAGAGGGTAGTGGTGGTGGATTCGCTGGATAGATTTAAGAGAGAGTTGGATAAGGCTCTTGTGGGCAGGGGAGTTAAGGGTTATGGGAATAAGGCTGGGATTGGTTATTGAAAGAGAAAGATCAGCCATGATTCGAGAAATGGTGGTGCTGGCTCGATGGGCCAATTGGCCTACTCCAGCACCTATTGTCTATTGTTGCCCTTCCAGTACCTCAGTTACCTGACAGCTTCATTCCACAGCACAGGTTGGCTGATCCAAGCCAAGTTTATTGTCGTCTGATTGTACAAGTATAAAACAGCATTCTCTGGTCCACATATTGTGAAAAATTCTCTTGGACACAAAAAACACGATTCACGCAACCCAATCCCTTCATACTTTGACATTCCCAGTCAATGTTAGAGAACTTGAAATACTGAAATAGTTTTTTTATCACAAAACAACAATATTTGGAGCTCTAGCTCCTGGGAACTGCTTGGTTGCCCATGGTATTCACCAATCAAGGTGATGACTCCTTTTCGGTTCCTGATTTCCACCTCCACTACTTCACACACTCTCTGGCAATACCCTTGATGGGCTAATATTGAAACCTAAGCCTCCACCACTCTTCCCAATGTTCCTAATACACCTGTAACTATAATGCCCTGGACGACTGAGCTGCCAGTCCTGGTCCTCCTTCAACTATGCCTTCACAAGGGCTGCAACATCCTATTGCTTTGAACCTATCTATGCCCGAAGCTCATTCCCTTTCCCAATCACACTTCTTGTGTGAAAACAAACCCCAAGTTTACCTCTCTTTCCTCCACGCTTGTCCTCTACCGCCTTGTTCTGCTTCAGTGCACTTCCTTTACCTTCCTCACTTTCTTTGCTCCTCTTGGCCATCTTGGATCCTGCCCCCTCGTGCAGACTAATTGAAAGCTTCCTGGGTGAATGTAGTAAATCTCCCCACCAGAATATTTCCTTCTCTGCTTTGTGTGCAAGCTGCCTTTCTTGCATAGGTCACCCCTACCCTAGAAGGGATCCCAATTGTTTATGAATCTCAAACCCTCCCCACTGTATCAACAGCTTGGTCCTCTTCCTACTCTCAATGTCAGGTGGCACTGGTAGTAAAACAGAGATTACCACCTTTGAAGTCCTACCTTTTAATCCCTCGTCTGATCTCTCTATATTTAATTTGTAGGATCTCATCCTTTTCCTTATGTGCATCAAGATCTTTGACTGCTCACCCTTCCTTTAAAGAGGGCTGTGTACTGGGTTGTCCCTCCGCTAGGAGGTAACATACCATCTGGATGTCTTGATTGCCGTCAAAGAATCTTCTCTCAGTTCCCTGTCAGCATCAAGCTTATTATCATCTGACTGTTCATACACAACCAGAGTTACTCTGGACCTCGGTGCACATACATACATATACTCGGAATACTCTTCTCACACTGCACATAATAAGACCATAACACCTAGGTGCAGAAATGGGCCATTCAGCCCATAAAGTCTGACCTGCCAATTCATTTTCCTGCTCAGCCCGGCCTTCTCCCCACAACCTTTGATGCCCTGACTAATCAAGAACCTATCAATTTCTGCCTCAAATACACCCAATGCATACATACATAAAAATGTAATATAAAATCAATACAGATGCTCCTCAACTAACGATGGGGTTACGCTCCAATAAGTCCATCATGTGGAAAAATCGTAAGTCAAAAAAGAATACTGTAACAGACCTAGCGACCATCATAGCCTAGCTGACCTCAAACAAGCTCAGAACAGTTACCACACCCTACAGTTGGGTAAAATCATTTGGGCAAAGCCAATATAAAAAAAAACCTTTTCATCATAGAGTCGGTTGTTTACACTTGTGGTTGTTTTCACTCGATCGCGTGATCGCTACAGAGATTGCGAGCGTGATTGAGTGGATGCTGCAGCTCGCTGCCATCGGCCAGCATCGGGAGAGAATATCGTATCGTATATCGCAAGCACGGGGAACAGATTGAAATTCAAAATTCGAAGAATCATAAGTCGAACCGTCGTGAGTAGAGGAACCTCTGTATGTAGAAAATTTCTGAAATAATTTATTCAATGTCATTAATATGATGAATAAAGGACCCAGGATTACAGGATTCCATTCATCACTCTCCCTTTCTCTCCCCTTCCCTTTTGAACCTTAGGGCCGGATTCCATGCCAGAGACACGTCTACTGCGGCATCTTCCTGGCAGGTCATCCCCTCCAACAGAATGAAAATGGTAACTTGTTACTGTAAGTGTCAAATACCTTTCGAGCTAAGCCTGTGGGTGGCTCTCCTTATCACTTGCAACTGAATTGAGTAGAAGCAGCATCCTTCCTTGCATTGCATGCTGCTGAACATGACTGCTTGGCTCCAATAGTAAGAGCAGTGTGCTCACAGCACCTGCATACAATGCAGTGACCACCCCTACCCCCCCCACCCCGCACTGTGTTAGTACAGATTCTATCACCAATGTGTATATGTACAGATGGTAGTGTAGGATGACTGTGATTGGCTGAGAGTGTAGCCACACCTACTGGCAGGTCTTAAAGGATTGCTCCTAGCCAGACCAGGTCATTCTGGACTGGTCGACCTACTTGTAATATGCTCCAGTCTTTTAGTTAATAAAAGCCTTGGTTTGGATCAACAAGTCTTTGGTTTTGAAGGGATGGAGTGAATGCTACAGCTGGAATGCCTCGACATCGACCCGCAGTCAGCTACAGTCTCAAATGACTTTAAGCACTGGGTGAGATGCTTCGAAACATACTTACAGCTCTCTGACCCTGCCATGATAGAGGACAACCATCGACTACTAATATTGATGACTATGGTGTCCCCAAGAGTCTACCAGAGTATCCAGGACGTTACCACTTAAGCCGCAGCCATGAGGTGCTGAAAGGGCTCTACGAGCAACCAGTGAACTGGGTCTATACTCAGTACAAACTTGCTACAAGGAGGCAACAGCTTGGTGAGTCCTGTCGAGCTTATATTCAGGCACTCAGGGCAATGGGCAGGGACTGTGCCTGCACAGACAGAACTGCTGCGGAGACCACAGACAATCTGATTCTGGATGCCTATGTGGCCGGGGTTCAGTCGAATGAGGTGAGGCAGCCCCTGCTGGAGCACGGGGGAGAAAACGTAGAGGACATGATCCGGATCGCAGAGATGATGGAGGCTGCGGTCTTAAGTATGGACATGTACTCTCGGGGCTGGACCCCACACTCTGATGTGAGTAGGATGACCTCTCTCTACCCTACTACTGCTGCCATGCTGCTCAATGCAACCCCAAAATGTTATTTCTGTGGGAGGAACAAGCACAGCAGGTCCTTAAATATGGCCATTTTGCTGTAATCTGTCCAAAATGGCCGCCGTCAAACACAGTGCCTCGTGTGAAGCCCAATCGCCACTCCCCATTTCTTCCTCAGCGATCTCATCCAATATGAGTGAGGACTCCATCTGATGTCATGGGGCAGACGCCGAGCGTGCAAGGTACAACCCACCCTCGCCGCAATGACGTTCACCCTACCTCATGAACCAGCCACGACCTCAATGGCTGCCGCCACTGCCGCCGACCAGGGACCCGCCGCCGCCACTGCCAACTAGGGACCAGCCTCTGCTGCCTACCGGGGACTCGCTGCCTCGCTGACTGGGGACCCGCCACCACTGAGGCAGCTGACCGGATACCTGCCATCGCTGTCAACCGGGGACCCACCACCACTGAGGCAGCTGACCGGGTACCTGCCACTGTTACCGATCGAGGACACACTGCCGCTACCAACGCTGCCAACCCGGTACCCACCGATGCTTCCGACCGGGGATCTGACATTGCCGACCAGGGACCCGCCACCGTTGACCACCCCACAGCTGACCGCCCCACCACTGATGGCAATTAACAACCCCCAACACTTACTGTTGGCTGTAGGCAGCAACACCAACTCCTCGACACTCTTTTCAGGCCCAAATGTTTGCATGACATCATTACACACACGTTGCGATACGTCATCACACAGGACTCCACTGTCCCCATTAAAAGTCTCTGGATCAATAATCCCCATCCCCTCACAAAAGCAATGGAATTGATTAAAGTGCGTGGACACTATACCAATTGCTTATTTGACTCGGGGTCAACTGACAGTTTTATCCGCCCAGACCTGGCCCACCGTTGCGGACTGGCTATTCTCCCCACTGCACAGAGAATTTCATTGGTGACCAGATCGCTCTCGACTGAGGTAAAGGGGTACTGCGTGGCGACCCTGAAAGTTCAGGGCATCACGTTCACAGACTTCAAACTATTAGTCCTTCCCCAATTGATGCCCCTGCACTGCTGGGATTGGATTTTCAGTGCCAATTTCAAACCGTTTCCCTGCACTTTGTGGGGCCTCACACTCCACTCTCTGTCTGTAACCACTCCACCCTGGAAGCCTCCTGCCAGCGGCAGCCCGAACCACCTGCCCCCGCACCCCGGGGCCTCATCTGTAGCCTCTCCACCCTCCGTGTTGATTCGCCAGCACTTTTTGCAAATCTCACCCCTGGCTGGAAGCCTGTGGCCACCAAAAGCCGGCAATATAGTTTTGAACACAGGAAATTAATCACAAGCGAGGTGCGCAGACTGCTGGATGAGGGTATTATCGAACCTAGCTCGAGTCCATGGAGGGCCCAGGTGGTGGTTGTTAAAAACGGGGTGAAGCTGCGGATAGTGGTTGACTACAGTCAGACAATCAACTGCTTCATGCTCCTGGATGCGTACCCCTTTCCATGGATAACAGATGTGGTGAATCAGATCGTGGGACACCGTGTATTTTCCACCATTGTCTTACGTTCAGCCTATCATCAGCTCCCGATCCGCCGAGAAGACCGACCTTTCACAGGCTTCGAAGCGAATGGGTGGCTGTATCAATTCGTCAGGGTACCCTTTTGGGTCCCAAATGGCATCGCGGTGTATATGTACATATGGTACTGTAGGATGACTGTGATTGGCTGAGAGTGTAGCCACACCTACTGGCAGGTCTTAAAGGATTGCTCCTAGCCAGACCATGTCATTCTGGACTGGTCGACCTACTTGTGACATGCTCCAGTCTTTTAGTTAATAAAAGCCTTGGTTTGGATCAACAAGTCTGGTTCTTTGACGCACACGACGTGCACTATACCCCCCCCCGTCCCCCCACCACATCACCGTTGAGATACACCACCCAATCAAATTCTGCATTTTCCAGGTCAGATTGCTACATTGTTGGTTTTATTGAGCCTATGTGTTATATTCATAAAAGCAAAAAAGAAATGATCCATAATACAAAGAAATAAGCAAAATAATGATCTGCTGGTGGAGCTCGGCAGCTGAGTAGCATCAGTTGGAAAAAATAAAATGAATGGTGTGGGTTGGAGCCTTTCATCGAGACCATTCTGACCCAAAACATTTGCTATATATTTTTCTTCCACTGATGCTGTGTGACCCGCTGAGTTCCACCAGCATATCGTTATATTGCTCCAGATTCCAGCATCTGCAGACTCCTGTACCACAAATGAATGAATGATCCCGGAATGAAGAGATTAGCAATGAGGAGCGCTGCACAGGTCTTGGGCTGTGCTACTTGGACTTCAAAAGAATGAGGGGGGTAACCTCATGGAAGCATTTTGAATGTTGAAGGGCCTGAATGGAGTAGACGTGGCAAAGTTGTTTCCCATGATAAGGGAGTCTAGGACAGGACAACTTCAAGATAGAAGGGTGCTCATTTAAAACAGAGGTGTGGAGGAATTTCTTTAGCCAGAGAGTGGTGAACCTCTGGAATTTGCTGCCATGGGCGGCTGTGGAGGCCAGACTGTTGGGTGTATTTAAGGCAAAGACTGATAGGTATCTGACTGTCAGGGTATCTAAGGTTATGGGGGGGAAGGCAATGGAGTGGGGAAATGGATCAGCTCATGAAGGAATGGCAGAGAGGACTCAACGAGCTGAATGACCTACTTCTGCTCTTGTATCTGATGGTCCAAGGCCTGTCATATCTCTGGACTTAGTGTTTAAATGTTTTACTGATAAAGTGTTCCATAGATGCCAAGAAGTCTCTGGAATGCAACCAATCAACATGGTCTCTGTAGGGCGGTGAGACTTTTCCTAACCAAGAGGACATAAAATGAGAAGGAAAGCCCATAATAATACGCATGGTACCGATTTGTGGGACAACAGGTGTCATGGATCAACTTTTCCTTCAGCCCAGAACAAATCTGCTCATGATATTTCTGGAAAGCAAACAGTCTGTGAAACAGCTAACGAAGTGTTGATGGCCAAACATTTATAATTGTGGAACCAGGAAGGAATTCTGCTTGAAAAACAAAAAGACAAACACGAGTCAGTGAACAATGAGCTTAAATTTTCAACGGAAGGTGCTCTCAGCTTAAGGAGGTTTAACAAATAAACCAAATTAGGCCAAAAGAATGAAATGGCACCCAACTACTCTGGACTATATTTTTTTTCCAAAAGATTGGCTTCCTGAAATAAAATTGCGGATTTTGAAGGACAACTTCAAGCTGAACACAAAGGTAATTTCAGATTCGCTGTATCACGTAGGAAGATGGAGAAGCATTAGGTTAACTTTTATGGAAGTTAGCATGTTTAATCGCAATAAGATGCTGACATATCACATTAGTTCAACCGACTCAAAAATGTTTTGCCACTGATTTTCATTTGTATTCAGCATCTGATACCTCTCGTGTCAGTATCCAACAGTCGTTGGCCAGCATTGATGGAGTCCAGTTGCCTTGATACCGCTCTTCCATGATTGCAATATTTCAGTTGGAGGAGGGGCGAGTGCCCTTGAATGGCGAGTGGAAGATTTTTGTAAAGTTTAACAATAGGTGCATAGTCTGCACTAGGGCCTTTTCTGGTTCAGTTGGAGGAGAGTCGGAGGAGGGGCGAGCGAATGCCTTGTGAGGTGAGTGGATGAATTTTTGTAGAGTTTGATTTGTGGAATTGAGTAATTGGGTAATTGAGTTAATTGGCAGGGGTTGCTCAAGGAGCGGTCAGCTTTGGCAAGGAGGCTGAAGGAGGAGACTACGCCACAGATGGGAAGGGTGAGAAGTGGTGAAGAAATGACAGGTAAACTGATTCAGTGATATGGGAAGTCAGGGACACTGATGGTGCTACAAATATGGAAAGTGTGTCCCAGTTCAGCTCCTGAAGGACTGTGTTGGGGCATCGGGGAATCAACTGGATAACCTCAGGGTCATCTGGGAAAATGAGAGTTTTCTGGACAGGATCTCCAGTGAGATTTGTTACACTGAAAATACTGGAAGAGATAAGGGTGGGGGGTGGGGGGGGGGGGGATGACGATGAGGAAGGGATGGATCGTTCTCTTGAAAACGTTCACCCTTTTGGATGACACTGCCAGTCTGAGAGGCAGACAGGTCTGTGAATCAAAAATAGGCACTGAAGCAAAGCTGAGGAGACAGAAGTCAGGCAGACCTGTGGTAGTGGGGGACTCCATAATGAAAGTGGTTTCTGTGGCAACAGGCTGGATTTAAGGATGGTGTGTTTTCTGCCCGGTGCCAGGATCCAGGACGTCATGGACCAATGGCAGGGCATCCTCAAGGGTGAAGGTGAACAACCGGAAATGATAGCAAATGTTGGCACAAATGACATCGGGAAGAAAAGGGAAGAAATTCTGCAGAGTGACTTCAGAGAACTTGGAAGAAGGCTGAAAAGCAAGACCTCCAGGGTGGTTATCTCTGGTTTTCTGGTGAGGGCAGGAGCAAGGAGATAGGGGGATCGGAATGTGTGACTGAGGAGCGGGTGCATGAAACAGGGATTTGGATTCTTAGACCACTGGGAGCTGTTTTGGGGTAAGGCTGTATTGTACAGGGGGTCATGCATTCTGGCAGGCAGGTTTGCCACTGCTACACGGGTGTGTTTAAACTAAGTAGTTGGGGGTGGGGGGAGGAGATGAACTGGAATGTTAAGGATAGAGTTAAAGTGAAAGAGAGATTAAGAAAAGTTACGAAAGACAACAGAATTAGCAGGCCATAAAGCTTGAGAAGGGATCGGAGAGTAAGGCCAAGTGCAGTAGGAATCAATGTGAAAGGGGATGGGAGTAACCAATTAAAAGTATTATATATGAATGCACAAAGTATAAGAAATAAAAGTAGATGAGCTTCAGGCTCAGTTGGCGATTGGCAAGTATGATGTTGTAGGAATAACAGAGACATGGCTGCAAGAGAACCATGGCTGGGAAATTAATATTCAAGGGTATACGGCCTAGCGAAAGGACAGACAGGGTGGGCAGAGGGGATGGGGTGGTTCTGCTGGTGAAGAATGAAATTCAGTCCTACGCGAGGGGTGACAGAGAATCAGGAAATGTAGATTCAGAACTGAGAAATTGTAAGGGGAAAAAGACCCTAATGGGAGTTATCTGCAGGTCCCCAAACTATAGCCTGGATTTAAGATGCAAGTTGAATCAAGTGTTAAAATTGGCATGTCGAAAAGGTAATGCTATGGTTGTAATAGGTAGATTGGGAAAATCACGTTGGTACTGCGCCCCAAAAAAGGGAGTTTGTGGAGTACCTCTGAGATGGATTTTTAGAGCAGCTTGTATGAAAGCCTACCAGGGTGAAGGCAATTCTGGATTTAGTGTTGTGTAATGAAAACCAACAAGGTCGGGTCAGATACAGCAATGAGCTCTCCGAACCCTTCTCCATTGACCACGGCGTGAAGCAAGGCTGTGTCCTCGCACCAACCCTCTTTACTATCTTCTTCAGCATGATGCTGAAACAAGCCACGAAAGACCTCAACAATGAAGACGCTGTTAACATCCGATACCGCACGAATGGCAGTCTCTTCAATCTGAGGCGCCTGAAAGCTCACACCAAGACACAAGAGCAACTTGTCCATGAACTACTTTTTGCAGACAATGCCGCTTTAGTTGCCCATTCAGAGCCAGCTCTCCAGCGCATGACGTCCCGTTTTGCGGAAACTGCCAAAATGTTTGGCCTGGAAGTCAGCCTGAAGAAAACTGAGGTCCTCCGTCAGCAGCTCCCCACCATGACTACCAGCCCCCCCCCACATCTCCATTGGGCACACAGAACTCAAAACGGTCAACCAGTTTACCTACCTCGGCTGCACCATTTCATCTGATGCAAGGATCGACAATGAGATAGACAACAGACTCGCCAAGGCAAATACCGCCTTTGGAAGACTACACAAAAGAGTCTGGAAAAACAACCACCTGAAGAAACACACAAAGATCAGCATGTACAGAGCCGTTGTCATGCCCACGCTTCTGTTTGGCTCCAAATCATGGGTCCTCTACCGGCATCACCTACGGCTCCTAGAACGCTTCCATCAGCGCTGTCTCCGCTCCATCCTCAACATTAATTGGAGTGACTTCATCACCAACATCAAAGTACTCGAGCTGGCAGAGTCCACAAGCATCGAATCCATGCTGCTGAAGCCCAACTGCGCTGGGTGGGTCACGTCTCCAGAATGGAGGACCATCGCCTTCCCAAGGTCGTGTTATATGGTGAGCTCTCCACTGGCCACCGAGACAGAGGTGCACCAAAGAAGAGGTACAAGGATTGCTTAAAGAAAACTCTTGGTGCCTGCCACATTGACCACCGCCAGTGGGCTGATATCACCTCCAACCGTGCATCTTGGCGCCTCACAGTTCGGCGAGCTGCAACCGCCTTTGAAGAAGACTGCAGAGCCCACCTCACTGACAAAAGACAAAGGAGGAAAAACCTAACACCCAACCCCAATCAACCAATTTTCCCTTGCAACCGCTACAACCTTGCCTGCCTGTCCCACATCGGACTTGTCAGTCACCAACGAGCCTGCAGCAGATGTGGACATACCCCTCCACAAATCTTCATCCACGAAGCCAAGCCAAAGAAGAAGAAAAAAAGAATGTACCAGATTTTATAAGGAAACTCGAAGTAAAGGAGCCATTAGGAGGTAGTGACCATAATATGATGTTTTAATCTACAATTTGAGAGGGAGAAGGGAACATTGAAAGTGTTAATATTACAGTTGAACAAAGGGGATGATGGAGCCATGGTGGAGGAGCTGCCCAAAGCTGACTGGAAAGATACCTTAGCAGGGATGGCAGTGGAACAACAATGGCCTATATTTCTGGGAATAATACAGAAGGTGCAGGATCAGTTAATTCCAAAGAGGAAGAAAGATTCTTAGGGGAGTCAAGGGCGACCTTGGCTGACAAAGGAAGTCAAGAATAGTATAAAAATAAAAGATAAGAAGAATAACACAGCAAAGATGAGCAGAAAGCCAGAGGATTGGCAAACTTCTAAAGAGCAACAGAAGATGACTAAAAAGGCAATACGGGGAGAAAAGATGAGATGCGAAATTAAGCTACCTAAGAATATAAAGGGGGATAGTAAAAGCTTCTCTAGGTATGTGGAGGAAAAAAAACATAGCTAAAGATCAAAGTTGGGCCCTTGAAGACAGAAATGGGTGAAATTATTATGGGGAACAAGGGAAATGTTAGACGAGTTGAACAGGTACTTTGGATATGTCTTCACTAGGGAAGACACAATCTCCCAGATGTAATAGTGGACAGAGCACCTGGGGTAATGGAGGAACTAAAGGAAATTTACATTAGGCAGAAAATGGTGTTGGGTAGACTGATAGGACTGATAAATCTCCAGGGCCCGATGGTCTGCATCCCAGGTGGCTCTAGAAATTGTGGAAGCATTGGTAATCATTTTTCAATGTTCTATAGATTCAGGACCAGTTCCTGTGGATTGGAGGATAGCTAATGTTATCCCTTTTTTTAAGAAAGGAGAGAGAGCGAGAGAGAGAGAGAGAGAGAGAGAAAGAGAGAGAGAGAGAGCGGAATTATAGACCAGTTAGCCTGACATCAGTGGTGGGGAAAATGCCGGAGAGAATTATAAAAGATGAAATAGCAGCACATTTGGAGAGCAGTAACAGGATTGGTCTGAGTCAGCATGGATTTACGAAGAGGAAATCATGCTTGACTAATCTTCTGGAATGTAATGAAATGTAAATGAGATGTAACTATGAAAATGGACAAGGGAGAGCTAGTGGAAGTAGTGTACCAGGACTTCAGAAAGCCTTTGGTAAGGTCCCATATAGGAGATTAGTGGGCATTGGGGGTAGGGTACTTACATGGATAGAAAATTATTTGGCAGACAGGAGAAAAAGAGTAGGGATTAACGGGTCCCTTTCAGAATGGCAGGCAGTGACTTGTGGGGTATCGCAAGGCTCAGTGTTGGGACCACAACTATTTACAATATACAATAAATGATTTAAATAAAGGGATTAAAAATAACATTAGCAAATTTGCAGATGACACAAAGCTGAGTACCAATGTGAAATGTAAGGAGGATGTTATGAGAAAGCAGGGTGACGGACAGATTCAGTAAGTGGGCAGATGCATGGCAGATGTAGTTTAATGTGGATAAATGTGAGGTTATCCATTTTGGTAGCAAGAACAGGAAGGCAGATTACTACCTGAATGCTGTTAGGAAAAAGGGAAGTACAACGAGATCTAGGTGTCCTTGTTCATCAGTCACTTAACTAAGCATACAGGTACAGCAGGTAGTGATGAACGCTAATGGCATGTTGGCCTTCATAACCAGAGGAGTTAAGTACAGGAGCAAAGAGGCCCTTCTGCAGTTGTACAGGGCCCTGGTGAGACCACACCTGGAGTATTGTATGCAGTTTTGGTCTCCAAGTTTGAGGAAGGACATTCTTGCTATTGAGCGAGTGCAGCATAGGTTCACAAGGTCAATTTCCGGGATGGCAGGACTGTAAAATGTTGAAAGATAGGAGCAACTGGGCTTGTTTACACTGGAATTTAGAAGGATGAGAGGGGATTTGATTGAAACATATAAGAGTATTAAGGGATTAGAAAGGCTAGAGGCAGGAAAAATTTTCCCAGTGTTGGGGGAGACCACAGTTTAAGAATAAGGTGTAGGCCATTTACATCAGAGTTGAGGAAAAACTCTTTCATCCAGAGAGTTGTGGATCTGTGAAATGCTCTGCCTCAGAAGGCAGTGGAGGCCAATTCATTGGATGCTTTCAAGAAAGAGTTTTTAAAGATAGTGGAATCAAGGGATGTGGGGAGAAGGAAGGAACGGGGTACTGATTCTGGATGATCAGTCATGATCACAGTGAATGGTGGTGCTAGCTCAAAGGGCCAAATGGCCTACTCCTGCACTGATTGTCTATTGTCCTGGTGAAATCTTTCACCGTGTTCGTCACTGACTGCACCAGGATCAACAAGGAAGAAGTCCAGGTACGAATTCAGAAAATGAATTTTCATCGTTTCACTTCATGGCTTTGTATGCTCGACATAGACTTAAAATATGACAGGAAATCACAAAAATAGGTTATATTTTTAAAAAAATAATACGTGACAGGAAAATTTTCAGATGATTTTCGCGATCAGCTGTCCAAAATTTATAAAATCCACCCAAGTGTTCAGGAAGTTAAGACTTTGTGATCTAATGCTATTGTAGATAATCTGTTGATAATTACTACAAGGCATGTTAGGAACATAGGAGCATAGGAAGTAGGAACAGGAGTAGGCCAAAAATGGCCCATCGAGCCTGCTCCGCCATTCAATACGATCATGGCTGATCTAATTTATGACCTAACTCCACCTACCTGCCTTCTCCCCATATCCCCTAATTCCTCCAACATGTAAAAATTTATCTAACCAAATTTTAAATATGTTTAATGAGGCAGCCTCAACCACTTCCCTGGTTAGAGAATTCAAATGTTTAGTGCCAACTATGTATATGGTCATCAAAGAAATAAAAGTGACCTTTGCTACCTATGACAATGTGTGCTGGTCTCTCATCCAGTGTGGAAACCAATAGTCCATCCATCTTGAGATTATTTGGATCTGTTTGCCTTAGAATTTCAGTCTCAGATGCTTCTGTTCAATGTGCTATATTTTAAGCAGAACATGCTCCACTGCCAAAGTTAAATTCTGTGAAGTGATTGGAACTGAATTTCTGAGGCAGTGAACAACCTATGCACATCGACTCCAGACAGCCACTCCATTCAATGTGTCACCATTCAGAAAGTACTGCGGATGGCACATTCATGAGCATTAAAATCCATTTTCCAATGCCTCACATTTTACACGCTATATATCATGGATTAATGCTGATTCATGACTAGCAGTGGGTTGGCAGAACACCAGAGCTTTGATCTGAACTGCTTTAGCCGATCTCATCCACCAAAATAAGAGTGGGACTACTTAATGACATCGCAATCTGAGTGTCAGCTGCCCAAATGATGACAGAGGACAAAGCAACCTGCCTGACTCATGCAAAGACATTGAGCTCACAATAGCCCACCCAATGGCAAACACATTAGTCCTCCCAGTGACATTACCAAGCATCTGTCAGCTCACCCAGTCACAATATATTGGTCCATATGCATGCATTTATGAAGGACAAACAAAATGTGGAACAGGCGCAGTGAACAGTAGGACGTTTGGACATATTAATGAACCAAGGGACCTTTAAGTGCAAGCCCACAGATCCCTGAAAGGAGCAACATATAAGAATAAGGTGGTGAGGCAGCATAAAGAAGGCTTGCCTTCATTGACTGTGGCATCAGATACAAGAACAGAGATGTCAAGTTCAAGCATTTTAAAACATTGGTGGACTTGCCATTCCCTGTGGTCCCCAACATTTGTTTTATTTTCAGCTCACACAGCAGTGTTTTATTTTTTTTAATGTAGTCAGTAGGAGAGAAGAATGGAAGAAACCAAAACATGACTGCTTCACAGGGAAGGGACCCACAACTAAGGGGGCCATTGCCAACAAAAGGTGTAGAATGGCTGGGTTTGACCACACCTGAACTATTATATGCAGTTCTGTCTGCCATATTACAAGCATTAGGGTGCAGAGAAGATTCACCAGTGTTTTCTTTCATGGAGTTTAATTGTTACAGTGGATTGGTCTGGGCTGGGTTAGATTGGGTTGTAGACCTGATAGAAGTACAGTAAAATGCCAGGTATCGGTACCTACTGGGATTGGTAGATACCGGATAAGTGAGCTTTCCGTTTGCTTGAGACTCACTTTTACAATGCTTAATATACCTGCATTAAAAATAAACAGTTTAAAATACAGCAATACTATACTGTACTTACACTGAAAAAACTTCACTTGCATGAGTATATAAAACTTAAAGAATTTTACTTTATTTTCAGTCACATTGTTAGGTTCCTCCCCCTTCATGGAGCTGCCTGACAGTCGAACAATAACATCATAATTAATCTCCTCCCCAAAGTTTACAGATAAAATCTTACTAATATACTTAATAATATACCAATAAAGATAAAGATTCTTACTAAGCAGGGATAAGAATGTCACCTCAGTGGTGAGCAGCATCAACTAACTCTTCATCCTGAGCGACGCTATTTTATTCAAACACAACTTTATTCAAAGAGCTGCTATGAACAAAACACGACCAAAGAGTTCTGCTGGCTGAATATTTGCTCTCATCTTCAGCAAAGGATTATGTGTTACTTCAGAGAACCTTTACTTTTACAATTTTAAACCTTTATTTATTTTTTTATTTATTTTAAAAAATTATTTATTTTCCATGTGTTTTTGCCATTTGCTTGAGATTGCTGGTTGCTTGAATTCCAGATAACAGGGGCTACATACAATATGAGGTGGCATCCCCTCCCCATATTGGGATGTCAAAAGCAAGAGGGCACAGGTTTGGGTTTGGTGTAGATCAGTACAATCAGCAGGCCTGGACAGTGTGAGCTATAAAGTGTGTTCTGAGTGACTGCCTTCCTAGCTGATGACATTGAGCAGATGCAGCACATCCAGTGGTATCTCCGAGTGCACGCAGATCTGGAACACCCTAGTTGCGGGGGTCTGCTTGAGATACTTGAGGCTCCAACTACTTGAGTTGGGTAGGAAAGACTTCGCCAGCCACATTGAACTGGCCAAGTCCCTTGAACAAGCCCAGTTCGAGACCAATGACCTCGAGGCCAATGACAACGGTCTCCCTCATGAACCCTTCCCTGCTGCTCCTGCTCTAATGGCAGCTGCCTCTCGTGCTAGAGAGCATTCCCGCGCTAGGGAGTGCTCCTTCTGTGGAAGAAGCTAGCATCCTCATTTCTGATGTCCAGCTAAGGACACTGTCTGCTCCAGCTGCCGTAAGAAGGGACACTAGCTCCCGACTGCAACTCCAGCCCCAAGCCATCACCCTCAGCCCCAAACTCTCTAGAATCTACCTGCTGCACTACTCGCACAAGGAGGGTGGCAGTGGGAAAACAGTGCAAAAAGCATTGGTGGCTATCTTGCCGCGATTCGAACTTGAATTTAGTGCCATCATCGTCAGAGGAGCAAATAGGGTGGCCATCTTGACATGCCACGAGGTCAACGCCATCTTGCCTGCCGGCACATCAGGAAGGTGGGGGCTATTCGAGCAAAGAGGACAACAGAGTCTCCATGGTCCTAGCATCGATTATTCTGGTCCAAAACGGACCACATCAACTCAACAATTCTATAGTGACTGTCAAGGTAAACGTACACCCAACTAAATGCTTAATTGATACTGGCTTTACAGAAAGTTTTATAGACTGTTGGGGAATACAAACTTAAATATATCCTTCCAATGACTGTATATTTCTAGCATCTCATTCACCTTCGACTCGTATCCAAGAACATTGTACTGTACAATATGGGGGGGTGGGGGAGATTTTGTAAACTTTGGTTATATGTGCTTAACGATTTGTATCCTCCGGAACTGTTGGGTCTTGACTTCCTGTGTCACCTTAAAAGCATGACCTTCAAGTATTCTGGTCCCCTTCGGCCCCCCATAATGGCTCGGAACGAAGGGCCATTAAAATCAGAACCCACATGCAGCCTCTCCACTCTTAATACCCCTCTTCCCAAACCTGTCTCCAGATTGCAAGCCAATTGGTACAAAGAGCAGGCGGGTCAATGTTGCTGATCAGGAGTTCATAAAATCATGAGACTCAAAGCTTGCTCAATGAGAAAATTATTGAACCTTGCCCTAGCCCATGGAGAGCTCAAGTGGTGGTAGTAAAAGAGGAAAATAAGTCCAGGCTAGTAATTGACTATAGCTAAACAATTAATCATTTTACACTCCTGGACGCACACCCCTTTCCTCAAATTTCGGACGTGGTGAATGATATTGCGCAGTATCGGGTCTATTCGACCATCGACCTAAAGGCTGCTTATCACCAGCTACCAATCCATTCCGAGGACCACCCATATACGGCATTTGAGGCAAATGGCCACCTCTATCAATTCCAGAGTGTCCCTTTCTATATTACCAATGGGGTTTCTATCTTCCAGAGGCAGATGGATAGAGTGGTGGATGAGTACAGGTTGAAGGCTACCTTCCCTTATCTCGATAATGTCACTATCTGTGGCCATACCTTGGAGAATCATAATGTCAACCTTCAGAGCTTCCTCCATGAAATGAAAGCCCTGAACCTCACTTATAACTCTAGCAAGTATATGTTCAGGACTAAATGACTAGCTATCCTTGGCTACATGGTGCAGAATAGTATTACTGGCCCCGACCCCATAGGATGTGCCCCCTATTCACCCCCTCTTAAAATCCACTACTGTTCCCCTCTTGGCTGAAGCCCAAAAGGCTTTTACCTATGTCTGAAGCCACACAGCTAAAGCCACAATGCATGCGGTGGACAAGAATGTACCTTTCCAAGTGGAAAGTGATGCTTCGAATGTGGCTCTGGCCACTACCTTTAACCAGGCAGGCAGGCCGGTTGCATTTTTCTCCCAGACCCTGCAAGGCCATGAGCATCGGAATCCTGTGGAGAAAGAGGCTCAAGCCATTGTAGAGATCATCAGGCACTGGAGGCACTATCTGGCTGGTAGGAAATTTATGCTCCTCACTGTTTCATAATGTCAAGAGGGGCAAAATTAAAAGTGACAAAATGACCAGATGCCCTTAATGAGCCCCCAGATGCCTTATCCAGAAGAAGCTGTCCCTTAGCACACACTGGCCAACTGCGGTCTCTACATAATGAGCTCTGCCATCCAGGGGTTACCAGCATGGCTCACTTTGTTGACGCATACAATCTGCCCTACTCAAGGGCAGATATCAGGGAAATGACCAGGTCCTGCTAGGTATGCTTGGAGTGCAAGCCTCACTTCAACCGCCCTGTAAAGGTGCACCTGATAAAGTTAACCCAGCCCTTCGAATGGCTCAGTGTCGATTTTAAGGGTCTCTCCCCTTAAAGCGGAAACACATTATTTCTCTCCATCATTGATGAGTACTCCCACTTCCTGTTCACTATCCCATTTCCATTCACCTCCACCTCCTTGGTTATCAAGCCCCTAGATTCCATTTCCACCCAGTTTGGGTATCCCGGCTATATCCATTGTGACCAGGGCTCATCATTTATGAGCAAGGAGCTACATCAATACCTACTGGCAAAGGACATCGAATCCAGCAGGACTACTAGCTACAACCCCTGGGGGAATGGGCAGATTGACAAAGAAAACGCCAAGATCTGTAAAGCCGTCAATTTGCCCTCAAGTCAAGAGGTCTTCCAGACTCATGTTGGCAGGATGTCCAACCCATGGCGCGCCACTCCATTCAGTCGCTACTCTGTACAGTGACCAATGTGACTCTTCACAAGCTTTTCCTCAATTATGAATGGAGATTGGCTTCGGGAACCATACTCCCAACCTGGCTCACCATGCCAGGTCTGGTCCTTCGAAGAAAGCACATGAGGAGAAGCAAAACTGATGCCTAGGTAGAGTACCCAGATGGCAGAGATGACGCCGTCTCTATCAGGGATCTAGCCCCCGCCGGAACAAGGAATCTATTACTTCAGGTGATTCATGAGTTTCAGAACCCTTTCTCACCACCTCCAATCAGGGCCTCAGGAGATTTGGTTCAGGAGGAAGAGTCATCCCTCTGAGACCTGGAGACCCTACCACCCACTGTACCACCCCTACAAGTGGACCAGGAGACCCAAAGAGCCCAAGGCCTACTGGTGCTGAGGCGCTCCTCCAGGATTTCCAGACCCCTGGATCATTTAAATCTGTAAATAATTGTATATCTTCTGATTTTTATTTTGCTGAGTCTGTGTTCTCTGTCTTCATTCACAGGCCCTAATTCTGCAGGAAGGAGTGAATGCAGTGAACTGAGATTCACTGGTGATGGGTTGTGCAGATGGCTGACTCCTTCCCCAAGCACCGCCCCCATCTACCCATACATAACCCAGGTTTCCCGCCAAAACCCAGAGCCCTACTGAAGACCCTCCCCTTTGTAATAAGCTAATAAAAGCATGTGTTCTCCATCCAGTCGTGAGAGCTTTTATTCACGCTAACATGTAGATAAGTAGAAATCTGCCTGGGTGAAACACGAAAGTCTGCAGACGCTATGATTGTAGTAAAAATGCACTGAAATGCTGGAGGAACTCAGCCAGTCTTTCCGAGTCCATAAAGCAAAGATTTATTGCTGACATTTTGGGCATGAGCCCTTCTTCAAGGGATAAGCAGAATGAGCCAGAAGCAGGAAATCTCAGAAAGTCTCAGAATTCAGACAATGCCAGCTGGGGGAGGGATCCAGACCAACGAAAGGTGTTAATTGAATATGATAAAGGGAGAGATAGAGCTGGGGGAAGGTGACAGGTTAAGAAGTGAGGGCAGTGGGAAGTTTGTTTTTGTGTAGAAATTCTGCCTGGCCCGTAGGAAAATTAATCTCAGGGCTGTATGTGATGCCATGTATGTTCTTTGAAAATAAATCTGAACTTTGAATTTTATTCGGTAGGAGAGAAGTATGGAAGAAACCAAAACTTGACTGCGTGACAGGGAAGGGGCCCCATAAGCTTTGAGCAGAGTCCTGGGGGGTGGGGGGAGCGACCGTGTGTAACAACAGCATTATGTGAAGTATGTGGTCATGAAGGCCTGCATTTCAAATGTGAATTCAAGCCTTCTAATCTATTGACCAGACTCTAAGTATTTCAATGTCGGTTCTTCTTGGATTCAGTTATTGCAAAGACCTCCACACATCTTCTCCCATCTCACTTCCAAAATTACTGAAGGTGACAGAAGGCTATTTTAAAAAATACATATATATTTAGACAAACAGCATGGTAACAGGCCATTTTGGTCCACCAGCCCGAGCTGTCCAATTACACTTAATTAACCTACACCCTAAGTATGTTTTAAACAGTGGGAGGAAACCGGAATAAACCCATGCAGTCACTGGAAGACCGTACAAACTCCGTAAAGACAGCGCGGGATTCGATCCATGGTCCCGATCGCTGGTCATGTAACAGCATTGCGCTAACTGCTATTTCAAACATTCTGCCCCAATTTGAGATGGAGAACCAGAATGCTTATCATGTCTTGCTGCATCTTGAAAATGGGAGATCATGATTCCAGACAGAGCAGATCCTGATTTCATGTGCAGTGGACTGCAGAGTGAAGGTTTGATCAGCCAACACAGTTAATGTGGCAGTAGTGCAATGGTATTGCAGCACCAGTGGCTGGGGTTCGAATCCTGTGCTGTCTATAAGGAGTTTGTACGTTCTCCCTGTGTCTGCATGGGTTTTCCCTGTGTGCTTCGGTTTCCTCCCACCTTTCAAAATGTACTGGAGTTTTGGGATAATTAGGATATTTGTGTGGCACGGACTTGTGGGTCGGAAGGGCCTGTTGCCGTGCTGTCTGTCTAAAATTAAAACATTAAAATTTACACTTAAATTTAAAGTTACTCCATTTATTGTTAAGCTGCTTTGAAAATGACACCTGTGAAACAAGTGATTCAAATCAAATCTCAATTTTTATAGCATTGGTGAAAATGTTTCTGAATGACCATTGTAAGCATGCTGAGAGTGTCCTGGCTAGCTACATCACAGTGTGGTACAGTTGATGAAAGCAGGAGATCGGAGGTCAATCCACTGGACCAGAAAAGCTGCAGAGAGCATCACTGGAGTCTCCCTGCCCCCCACTGACAGGATTTAGAGGGATCGAGTATCAGTGGTAGAACCACCAGGCTGAGAAAGCTTTTTCCCATGGGCAGTGAGACTGCAGAACAACTGCTGAAACAACTCACCGTGACTCTACTCTTTATTGATAATATTTATTTTAATATACAGCATGTATATAGGTTTTGTGCATGTGTATCCTTTGTCTGTATGTGTGTTACACCTGTTTGTGTATTTACACTGTAGTTGACCGGAGAACGCTATTTCATGGGGTTGTACTGATGTAATTTCCCTTGCAGCCGCTGCGGCCGGACACGTCTGTCCTGCATTGCCTTCGTCAGCCACCAGCGAGCCTGCAGCAGATGTGGATAGCTCTCCACTGGCCACCGTGACAGAGGTGCACCAAAGAAAAGGTACAAGGACTGCCTAAAGAAATCTCTTGGTGCCTGCCACATTGACCACTGCCAGTGGGCTGATATCGCCTCAAACCGTGCATCTTGGCGCCTCACAGTTTAACGGGCAGCAACCTCCTTTGAAGAAGACCGCAGAGCCCACCTCACTGACAAAAGGCAAAGGAGGAAAAACCCAATACCCAACCCCAACCAACCAATTTTCCCCTGCAACCACTGCAACCGTGTCTGCCTGTCCCACATCGGACTTGTCAGCCACAAACGAGCCTGCAGCTGACGTGGACATTTACCCCCTCCATAAATCTTCGTCCGTGAAGCCAAGCCAAAGAAAAAAAAATCTAGTCAAGACAGATACAATCGGATGATAAATAAACTTGAATTCAAGTACCACAGTTTCATTACAGGGCACTGAGCTGGCATTACTGCTTTTATTATGGAGCTCCTTTCCAAGACCCTCACTGCCCAATGCTTGTAAGCAAAAGGAGAGACCAGCATTATTGAAGTACCAGTATCAAACAATGAGATTGTGTTTTGATTCTGCATGTGGTTACCGTTTGTCATAGTTAAATAAAAGAAAATGTCCAAAATTCTCCGATAGGTCAGCATCTGAGGGTGCAAAGCCCAGTTAATTTTTTCAGATGGATGGCCTTTCAGATACCAGGGAATCAGCTTTCGTCAGCAGTTTAAATTTGGAATGATCATCTGGAGTTGGTGCCTCAGCCTGTTGAATTGCTTTTTCCCCTAAACACTTCTGCGCAAGCCATGATTGTTTCATCTAGAATTTACTTTGCAACACCTCATGGCTGCACAAATAAGTAAAAGCAAAGGACTGTTTTGTAAGCGATGGGAGAAGGGGGTCCACTCAAAGGGCAGATGCCATTGAACAGTCCTGCTGTCTAAATTTTACTTTAGGAACAATGCAGATTCACATGTGCTATACATTCCATGATAGTAATCTACCAGGTCCAACAGCAATTCCATTCCCTTGACGTCCAGCTAATTTGCCACCAAATCGCCAAGTGCTGCCACTCTTGTCAGAGACTACTAATCCAAAATATTAGAGTCCCACCACATATGACAACACTGCTGAGTGGTCTTCACATGCTGCTTATGCTTCAGGGCAGGTCCTGAAACGACCCTTCTACAGTCTTTGGTGCCCTTGGCACTATCTGCAGTGCACAATGAAGCGTGCGCTGGCCCTCTGTGGTCTGCTTCACGCTGCACCACCTCAGCACTTGCTGCCATCTGCACAGCAGGTGGCTGGAGGGCAGGAGCAAGAGCCAGAAAAGTTGCTGGATAGAGAGGTGGCAACCTTCTGCTCAGGTATGGCTAATATCAGCAATCCTAATCCCAATTTGTCCTTCAACACACATTAAACTACTCTGACAGCACAAAAGGACTGCCACGTTAATTTTGTGTCCTGGTTACTGTGAATATTTAGTCTCTCATTATTGTCTTATTTTAATTCAATTAAATGTACTGTTATATATTTTCTTTTTACAAATAGCTGTTCAGAAATAATTTCTAAATACGCATGACAATAAACATCATCAATCCACCATAAAGTAAAATAGTACCACCAAATAAACATTTCCTTGGAGTCTGAAGCCAAGCTTCCCTTTGTGTCGATGCTACCACAGTGCTGTGCTTGTGGCAGATATATGAGGAAAGTAAATGCAAGGGAAGAGTACATTGATTGAGCCAAAGACTCTTGCAATTGTCTACAGGTGCACTGTGGAGAACATTCTGATTGGTTGCATCACTGACTGGTATGGGAGGTGTCAGTGCACCTCCAGAACAGGTTACATAGGCTTGTGAACTCAGCCAGCACCATCACAGGCATCAGTCTTCGCTACATTAAGGACATCTTTAGAGAGGTGGTGTCTCAAATAGGCAGCCTCTGTCCTAAAGGGTCCTCCCCACCCAACCCATGCATTTGCTCTCTGCTTCCATCAGGAAGGAGGAACAGGATCCTGAAGGCAAATGGTACGCAAACAGCTCCTTCCCTTCTGCCGTCAGATTTCTGACTGAACAATGAACCGCAGACACGACCTCACTTTCTCCACTCTCTTTTTTGTACTTTTTTTTTTAATCTTGTATTTACAGAGATTTTGCAGCTTGTTCTGGACAATATGGCTGCGGCAAAACATCAAATTTTGGGACACATTTATGACAATAGAACCTGATTTTGAGTTAGGAGTTATTCTGGCTCTGATACAATTTTAATGCCAAAGGCCAGCAATCAGCAGGGACTTCATTCAATGGTGGACACCCTGCAGTGGAACACAAGAGTAGGGAAGTTGGAAACGTACATGAATTGGACCACAGATAGAGTACTTCCTACAAGTTAATGAGATGCACGGTAGTGGGTTGTATAAAGGAAGGGGATGAGTCAGCGTACAGGAGGGAGATTGAAAACTTGGATGAATGGTGCATCAACAACAACCTTGTACTCAATGTCACCAAAACTAAGAAGCTGATTGTTGACTACAGGAAACGAAAAGCCAGGGGTATACAATCTAGTGATCTTTAGAGGGGATCATAGGTGGAGATGGTGAGCAAATTTAAGTTCTTGGGAGTCAATATCTTGGAGGATATTTCCTGGACCCAACACACCAGTGGCATCATGAAGAAAGTATGTCAGGACCTCTATGTCCTCAGGAGTTTGCAGAGGTTTGATATGACACTTGAAACCCTGGCAAATTTCTACAGATGTGTGGTAGAAAGTGTGCAGACCAGCTGTATCATGGTATGTTATGTGGACACCAACACCCCTAAGCTAAAGCCCTCCAAAAGGTAGTGGACACAGCCCAGGACATCACAGGCAAAACCATCCCCACTATTGTATATAGCTACGGGGAACGCTGCTGTCAGAGAGCAGCAGCAATCATCAAAGACCCAACTCCACCCAGCACATGCTCTGTTTTCACTGCTGCCATCAGGAAAGAGGTCTAGGTGCCACAAGACTCGTACCACCAGGTTCAGGAACAGCTGCTCCCCCTCCACCATCAGACTCCTCAACAACAAACTCAATCTTGGACTCATTTAAGGGCTCTTACTTGTGCACTTTATTGATTTTCTTTTCTTTTTTATTCTCTCTGTATTGCACAGTCAGCTTGTTTACATTCGTTATCTGTTTACAGTTCTTTATTTGTTTACATGTGTACACTGTGTACAGTTTATTTTTTGCACTACCAATTGGTGGTAATTCTGCCACGCCCGCAGAAAAACAGGATCTCAGGGTTGTATGTGATGTCATGTATGTACTCTGACAATCAATCTGAAATCTGAAATCTGCACATGGGGATGCTGTCAGGATGGACAATTGCAGTGGACAATGAAGATTTTGGTTCCTGATCACGTTTGGGTGTACTTTATGGATTTTGGCCTATTGGTCATGAAAATTACATTAAAACATTTCTATCACATCTTTTTTTTTTAAGATGTAACCCATTTTTGTGATTTCCTGTCACATTTTAAGTCTACTTCAAGTGCAGGATTACACAAAAGTTCTTTCTTCGGATCAAAGGAGATGAGTGTGTTGGATATTTAATTAGTTCATAAAAAGACAAGGGCCCAACAGGATGTACTGAAAGGATTAATTTCCCATGTCAAAGAGGTCACCAACTCAAGACCACAGATGTAATTAGTGGGATGATTAGAAGGGAAATTACTTTCACCCAGAGTGGCGGAAGTCTGCAATTCACCGCCTTGAAAGTTATTGGAGGCAGAGATCCTTGTTGCATTTAAAACATACCTACACAAGCATTTATTCTGGCCATGAAATGCCATTCAACCCATTGAGTCTATATATGTCAGCCTCATGGCACCAGACTCCACCTCAATCCTAACCTCAGGGGGCTGTCTGTGTGAAGTTTGCATGTTCTCCGAGACTGTGAGTTTCCAAACATGTGACTGCTGTAACTTGCCCGAAATAAGCGTGGCAAAACATGAGGAGATTTGATGAGAAAATAGGAGAATGAAAATAGGATTATGGTCATGGGTGGTTGATAATTGGCACAGACCCCAAGCTGAGGGCTTCACATTCAAGTTTATTACCATTTGACCATATACAGGATGTAGGGAGCTTTGAGGAGAGGGAGTACTTTTGGTGCTGAGAGCTGCACCTCACTAAGGTGGGGATGGAAGTCATCACTGGACCTCACTCATCTCCTAAATATCTCACTTGTTGGCTCCTCGTGCCATACCCTGGAAACCACTTCAGCTAGTGGGCAAAAACAAGTGAGGGGGTGGTGTCATTACCACACCACTAGGTGATCATCCCAACGTTGGAGCAGGAGGAAGAGGAGACGTCTCAGCATGGTTACAAATGTGGATGAGGATGCCCAAGAATGGGTAGGGAGGCTTGCGAGAACTGCCGTTGTCCCACAACACTTAGGGCTTGTCTATCTAGCATGTGAAGCCTGGATTCGGTGGACTGTGTGGAAGAAACCATCACCGGTTCAACAGGCTGAAAGGCAATTCTCAGCAATGCATCATGGAGCGCTAAGCGGGCACAGTGAGACACGCACAGAACACTGCTGGCCATCCACTGCATCCTGACATGTCTCCAGCTGTCTCAACTATGTCTTGCCACTGGCCGGGTCGAGAGAGTGAGACCGACGACCTGCGTAAGCAACTCTCCCTCACTTTAATCCAAGTTGAGCGCAAGTCATGACTTCAACCCAATGAGCATTTGACTTTGAAGCCATGGTCATCTTCGTCTATGAAGGACAAACAACATATACAACCATGCTAAAGAGCATTTCTCTAGACTACAGTGCACACACATACAACTCAATACAAAACACACAGCTAGTTCCTTACTGTCCTTCCATGAAAGACAGGTTCAAGAGGAAAGTTTGCAGACACTTCAGTGTAGTGCAATGCACACAAGAGCTGGAGGAACTCAGCAGGTCAGGCAGCTGCTATCGAAAATAAAGGGTCTGAGCCCTTCGTCAATGGAGGAGCAAAAGCCAGGCAAGTATCTGAATACAAAGGTGAGGGTATGAGAGGAAAGGAGGGGAGGAAGGGGCAGGTGGAGGAACAGAGGTCATTGGTGGATATAGGTGGGAGGGTAGAAGAGAGAAAGCTGACGTGGTGGGGGAGGGGTAGCTCTCTGAATGGAGAAGGAAGAGACGGAGCTGGAGTAAAGAAAGAGAGTGAAACACAAAAGTCTGCAGACGCTGTGATTGTAGTATCAACACACCAAAATGCTAAATGAACTCAATCAATCTTATAGCAAAAGAAGAAGAGAGACATGGGGTGGGGGCGGGAAGGCCTCGGGCACTGTCAAAATTAAACTACCTGCAAATTGGAGAAACACCTAATATTCCATCTGCATACTCTCTAACTGGATGGCATTCATATCAACTTCTCCAGTTTTTGGTAAACAACTTCCCTGAATTTCTCTCTTTCCCAATCCCTCTTTTGCTCACACCTTGACAACAGTCTCAGGCTGAAACATTGGTTATCCTTTACTTCTTATCGATGCCTCGTGACCCTGCTGAGTTTCTCTAGCATTTTGTGTGCTGACCTATTGCACAAATACAGCAAAGCCCCTGGTATCCAGCACCTATGGGGATTGCTAGATGCCAGATAAGTGAATTTTGCATTTGCTTGAATTCTGGATAACAGGGATTTTACTGTACAGGCAGTCCCTGGATAACAAACGAGAGCCGTTCTGAAGTTTGTCTTTAAGTCAAATTTGTAGATAAGTCAGAACAGGTACATATAGTTCTTATTTAGCGTCAGTTAGTCAAATTTCTTGAAGTAGGCATCAAGGGAAGATTGTACAGAGCTTTTCTTACATCAGATTTACGCTTTGGAGGCATGGTTACAAGGGTAAATAACCAGAATCTGACTTAAAATGGCAGACAGCATTCTCCTTCCTCGAACCAATGAATGACAGAAGCTGCATGTAGTCTGTTCGTATGTACGAGTTACCCATAAGTTGGATGTTCGTAACCCGGGGACTGTCTTTATCATTCTTCCTTGCTTTTTTTTTCCCTTAGCAAATAATTCCCATCAGGTCTGCCTTGATACTTTTGCTACTTACCTACAAAAAAAGGAGAACATTTACAGCACATTATCCCACATCCAGGTGTTTGGGATATGGAAGGAAACAAGAATCTTGCGGAACTTCCAGGAGAGTGTGGTAAACCACTCTTTGTATATTTATCTGTCGGGGCCCACCCATTGGCTGGCTGTACCTGTGGGTCCACCCACAGACTCCTGAATAAAGGTAACTGTTCCACAGCCCCCTCCCCAGCTCAGGATAGTCGACCAGCATGGACGTGTCCCCATTCTTTTTCTTTGGCTTGGCTTCGCGGACGAAGATTTATGGAGGGGGTAAAAGTCCACGTCAGCAGCAGGCTCGTTTGTGGCCGACAAGTCCGATGCGGGACAGGCAGACACGGTTGCAGTGGCTGCAGGGGAAAATTGGTTGGTTGGGGTTGGGTGTTGGGTTTTTCCTCCTTTGCCTTTTGTCAGTGAGGTGGGCTCTGCGGTCTTCTTCAAAGGAGGTTGCTGCCCGCCAAACTGTGAGGCGCCAAGATGCACGGTTTGAGGCGATATCAGCCCACTGGCGGTGGTCAATGTGGCAGGCACCAAGAGATTTCTTTAGGCAGTCCTTGTACCTTTTCTTTGGTGCACCTCTGTCACGGTGGCCAGTGGAGAGCTCGCCATATAACACGATCTTGGGAAGGCGATGGTCCTCCATTCTGGAAACGTGACCCATCCAGCGCAGCTGGATCTTCAGCAGCGTGGACTCGATGCTGTCGACCTCTGCCATCTCGAGTACTTCGACGTTAGGGATGAAAGCGCTCCAATGGATGTTGAGGATGGAGCGGAGACAACGCTGGTGGAAGTAGGTGATGCCGGTAGAGGACCCATGATTCGGAGCCGAACAGGAGTGTGGGTATGACAACGGCTCTGTATATGCTTATCTTTGTGAGGTTTTTCAGTTGGTTGTTTTTCCAGACTCTTTTGTGTAGTCTTCCAAAGGCGCTATTTGCCTTGGCGAGTCTGTTGTCTATCTCATTGTTGATCCTTGCATCTGATGAAATGGTGCAGCCGAGATAGGTAAACTGGTTGACCGTTTTGAGTTTTGTGTGCCCGATGGAGATGTGGGGGGGCTGGTAGTCATGGTGGGGAGCTGGCTGATGGAGGACCTCAGTTTTCTTCAGGCTGACTTCCAGGCCAAACATTTTGGCAGTTTCCGCTAAGCAGGACATCAAGCGCTGAAGAGCTGGCTCTGAATGGGCAACTAAAGCGGCATCGTCTGCAAAGAGTAGTTCACGGACAAGTTTCTCTTGTGTCTTGGTGTGAGCTTGCAGGCGCCTCAGATTGAAGAGACTGCCATCCGTGCGGTACCGGATGTAAACAGCGTCTTCATTGTTGGGGTCTTTCATGGCTTGGTTCAGCATCATGCTGAAGAAGATTGAAAAGAGGGTTGGTGCGAGAACACAGCCTTGCTTCACGCCATTGTTAATGGAGAAGGGTTCAGAGAGCTCATTGCTGTATCTGACCCGACCTTGTTGGTTTTCATGCAGTTGGATAACCATGTTGAGGAACTTTGGGGGACATCCGATGCGCTCTAGTATTTGCCAAAGCCCTTTCCTGCTCACGGTGTCGAAGGCTTTGGTGAGGTCAACAAAGGTGATGTATATTGTGAATAAAAAGCCTGTCAGTTTTGCGCAACTTCCATTCTTTTGGAGGCATTGATGATGCCTTAATTTTATTCACAATAAATTTTGACAATGGAGCAGATCCTGAAGCCAGATAAGATGGAAATCGACCCTCAAGCATCTACCAACTTCGAACTCTGGCTGTGCTGCTTCCTGCAGGCATCATCAGCCATTGGTCAGTCAGAGAACCACAAACTACAGGTACTGCACTCCTGGGACTGCCCCCTGGTGTATTCGATGATCAGGAATGCCACAACATAGTCGAAAGTGCTGGACATCTTGAAAGGCCAGTATCTGACAAAAATTAATGAAGTCTATGCAGCATACCTCCTAGTGACCCAAAAACAGTGATGCAGGGAACTGAGCATCTAGTATCTCCGGACCCTGTGAACCCTTGGACAAGCTAGCAAATATAAGGCCATGACAGCCGTAGAGGACACAGAGGACATGATTAGAGGTCCCTGTGTCGCAGGCATCAGGTCCAATTACATCCACCAGGAGACTGTTGGAGCAAGGTGAGCTCAATATGTGGAGGGCAGTCGAATTGGCCAGCACACTGGAGGTGGCCCTCCAGAACAGGGAGGACTACTCTACCGACAATGCCGCCACCTCGTGGCTTCCCCGTGTGCCGCCAACTTGGGATGCACTGTCACTGTCACATCCCGCCAGCAACCCAACCACAACAGCCATACTCTCCAAGTGCCAAATGCCACCATCGTCATGCCCTGTCAGCGACTTGGCCACAGCCGCTGCTCTCCATGAACACCCGAAGTGCTACTTCTGTGTCCTGGGCAAGCACCCGAGAAAACGTTGCCCAATGATACATGCAGTTTGTTCCAGCTGCAGGAAGAAGGGGCACAACGTGAAGGTGTGCAGATCCAAACCATCCCCACACAGCAGCGCCGTGAGCAGACCGTTGGAGCTGCCATCTTGGACTGTGCCATCCCCGGGAACCAACAATGTCATGTGTGATTCATGGGGGCCATCATATTGAGTACCACCATCCCCCAACTGAACATACAATCGTTTCTCTGCATTGACAAGCAGCGACCCAACACTGGCCTCTATCACATTGGACCAGGGCAGTCCTCATCAACTCGCCAGGTCACTGATGGACATTCAGGTAAATGGTCATGTGACGAGTTGCCTGTTCAATAGTGGAGCTCGGAGAGCTCCATTCACCCCAACATGGTACAGCACCTCCCCCTCGAGGTAAGGCCAATAAACCAAAAGTCTCCTCGGCCTCAAAGTCGTATATGGCCGATGTCCGCGGCTACTGCATTGTGACCCTGAGCGTGTGGGGTACGGACTGTAGCGACTTAAAACTTTTAGTGATGTCACAGCTATACGCTGCCATGCTACTGGGACTGAACTTTCGATGTCAAGTTAAAAGTGTGAAGATAGAATATGATGGGCTCCATCCCCCTCTCACCATCTGTAACCAGCAGTTTTTCAACTGCCCACTGCTCTCCACTGGCAACTACCTCTCAGCTTCCCCATCCTCCATTCGCCTCCAGCCAACAACCCACTGGACAGCACGCATGACCTGCGGACTTCCCACCATTAGAATCATCCCGCCACTGCAGTTTACCAACCTCACCCCTGACTAAACACATCACCACTGAAAATACATGGTACACTGCCAGGTACAGGGCCCTTATTAGGGTGGAGATGCAGCGGCTACTCAACGAGGGGATCATTGAAGCCAGCATCAGCCCTTGGAGCACGTGGTGGTGGTGAGGAATGGGGAGAAAAGCAAAATGGTCATTAATAGATACGTACAGCTGGATGCACACCCCCTCCCTCATATATCCGACATGGTGAACCAAATCATGTAATATTGGGTATTCCCCACTAATTACCTAAAATTAGCATACCATCAGCTCCCCATCCTGACTGGAGGACCGCCAATATACATAGGTTTTGAGGCAAATTGCCATCTCAATCATTCCCTGAAGGTCCTCTTTGGTATTACCAATGGGGTCTTGGTCTTCCAGCGGTAGATAGACCACATGGTAGACCAGTATGAGCTACAGACCACATTCCTGATTCTGGACAACATCACCACCTGTGGTCATGACCTGCAGGACCATGACGCCAACCTCCAAGAATTCTTCCAGACCGTCAGACTCCTCAACCTCACGTACAATAAGGATAACTGTGTTTTTCGCACTACCCACCTTGGCATCCTTGGCTGTGTCATTGAGAATGGAGTCATTGGGCCCTACCCTGACTGCATGCTCCCAATTTTGGAAATTCCACTCCCCACCGCCTTAAAGCCTGAAAGGGTGCTTGGGCTTTTTTTTAATCTTACTATGCCCAGTGGGTCCCCAACTATGCAGACAATGCCTGGCCTCACGATAAATTCATCTCTTTTCCCCTAACATCAGAGGCCTTTCAGCCTTCAAACTCATCAAGGCAGCCATCACCAAGGCTGCGAAGCACGCCGTGAACAAATCCACTCCGTTCCAGGTGGAGAGCAATGCATCCGACTTCGCCCTGACTGCCACACTTAACCAGGCAGGCAGACCTGTAGCTTTCTCCTCCTGCAGCCTCCATGGCCCCGAAATTTGGCACTCCTCTGTCGAAAAGGAGGCCCAGGCCATTGTCAAGGTAGTACAGGACTACCTGGCCGGCAGTCGCATTCATGTTCAATAACCAGCAGCGAGGTCAAATCAAAAACTACAAGATATTGAAGTGGAGAATTGAACTTTCCATCTACAATTATGATATCTTGTACCGGCACGGGAAGCTCAATGAGTCCCCGATTGCTCTATCCCGTGGAACCTGTGCCAGTGCACAAATTAACCATTTAAAAGCCCTCCACAATGATCTCTTCCACCCTGGAGTCACCAGGTTCTTCCACTTTGTCAAAACTTGCAATCTGCCAGGTCTGTGCTGAGTGCAAACTGCGCTTCTATCGGCCAGACAGAGCGCAGTTGATAAAGACCACCTACCCCTTTGAACGAATGAGTATTGATTTCAAAGGACCCCTCCCCTCCTTGGATCACAATGTGTAGTCCTCAATGTCATTGACGATACTCGCATTTTCCATTCGCCATCCTCAGCCCAGATGTGACACCTGCCAAAGTCAGAAAGGCCCTATGCAGTCTCTTCAGCATTTGGTTTCCCCTGCTACATTCATAGTGACCTGGGACTCTCCTTTTTCAGCAAAGATCTACGCCAGTAACTGCTAGCCAGAGGCAACACCACCAGCTGGACCATCAATTTCAACCCCCAAGGGAATGGACAAGTGGGAAGGGAGAATGCCACAGTCTGGAAGCCCTTCTTCCTAACTCTGCAGTCTAGAGGCCTTTCTGCCTCCTGCTGGCAATACGTCCTCCCTGAGGAGCTCCACTTGATAAGGTCACTCCTATGTATTGCCACATTACATGAACAAATGTTTTCATTTCTTTGGAAGTCCGCTATAGAGACCATATTGCTAGCATGAGTATCGTCCCCATAGCTAGTCCTACTCTGGAAACATGTGGGGAGTCATGTCCGACCCACTGGTTGAGAGGTTCCATCTCCTCCAGGCCAACCCCAATAGGCCTATGTGGCATACACTGATGGGCACAAAGTCACCGTCTCTATTAGGGATCTGGTGCCCTCAGGGACTCTGGAAACCATTACTGATCACCCCGCACCCCTTTCACCTCTTGCCATCCATGATGCACCAGGGCCATGGCAGGTTACCCCAGTCCCAACAGATGACATTCATCCACCAAGCCAACAGCGACAACTGCACATAGGTGCCTCAGAGAGTCCAGGGCCCCATTGCTGTGCAGCAGTCAAAGCCAGTACAAAGGTCACAGCAGTAAATCATATCGCCAGAGAGACTTAACTTGTGATTGTATCTAATGCACTTCACCCCGCTGGACTCTTTTTAAAAACAAGGGGCGAATGTGGTAAACCGCTCTCTGTGGGGCGCACCCATTGGCTGGCTGTATCTGTGGCTTCACCCATAGACTCCTGAATAAAGGTGACTGTTCCACAGCCCCCTCTCCAGCTCAGGACAGTCAACCAGCATGGACGTGACTCCAATCTATTGTGAATAAAGCCTGTCAGTTTTACATAACTTCCAATAATCGATGGTGCATCAAAGGGATGCAAACTCCAGAGGTCAGGATGAGGCTGTGCTGTGAGGCCGCAACTATGACTGCCATGCCGCCTTAGGAACTGTGACCAAAAGGACATCCGACAGAGGTGAGGATTGAGAGCAACCCAAGTACTACCATTTTTATAGCTAATGCAGACATCTTGGTACAAATAATCTGTATCACAAGTATTAATGATTCGATGATCACTGGAACAATTAGATTGCAGATCAGAATGGAAATTAAAAGGTCTGAAAATTTTGATAGGAATTAACTTTGCATTGAGGAATAAGTTCATAACTGAACAAATTTGCATTATTGCAGTAGCTAAGAAAAATTGAAGGTTTTGGATAATTAAAGCATCATTTAAAATGACATCCTTAAAAGAAAATAAAACATTTCATAGCAAATGAGAATGGAAGAGACACTTGAATTGTTGTACTCTGTGCAATAATGGGCCAAATGGTCTCTTCCTATCCAAGTCGACCAATGACCCTTCGAATGGAAATTCATCTGCCTCAAAGCGCCAGGTAAAACTTGTCAAAAGTCAAAGGCCCGCATTAATTCTAGCTTGGTTTCGAGCGACTAATTTGTGGGTCAGCTTTGATTCTCCGTTCACTCAGGGTTGTGTTACATTTAATGAACTTTCTCTCGTCAGAAAGCAGTGATTAAGAAGGATTCCGAATAAGCAGCAAGTGGGGCGGTGGACAGCTGCAACAACTTCACACACCGTTTCCCGGTTCCTGAATGTCAATATCTTTTTACCACCAAGATGTAAAATAAGTTCACATTTGGAAGGGGGTAGAGGTGCACCTGCGAATTCAAGGACTTATTTGGCTTGGAATAGAAATTGCGCTAATCTTTTGCATCTGGGATGTTTCCGAAACAAGCTAAAGGGGGGCAGTGGGCTGAGTCTCCACTGAATGGCTCAAGTCCTATTGTTGATCCAAGTATCAAATTTTTTCTTTCACAAAGCAAACCAATTTCAGATTTGATTGGGATTTGTCTTTCGGTGCAAGCGCTTTCGCTTTTAAAAAGAAAAGGCATGATAAAACTCAGGGCAGTGCACAAACGTGCCAGAAAAATGCAGCAGGTCACGTAGCATCCCTGGGAAGTCAGAGGTAACCCACATTTTGGGCCTGAGCCCTTTGTCAAGGTCGGGCTCAGGTAGAAACATTGGTTACCTTTTCATTTTTATTTTCAATTTAGGCATACAGCATGGCAACAGGCCCTTCTGGCCCACAAGCCCTTGTCGCCAAAATACCCCAATTAATCTCCAACCCCCATACTTTTGGAAGGCTGGGGCACCTGGAGGAAACCTGGGGACAGGGGGAGAATGTACAAACCCCTTACAGACAGCACCGGATATGAACCCAGGTTGCAGGGGCATGGTTAACATAGCAGTTAGCGTTGGCATTCAATTAGCATTGCGCTAACTGTGCACCCCAATAGACAATAGGCTTCTTCAGGTGCATTTTCCGTTAAGAATGCGCCTGAAGAAGCAGAAGCGGCCCTTTAAATGACAGTTCAGGTGGCAGCGTTGAAAGTGCAGCACTGACCATTTGAAATGACAGTTGCACTAGGGTGCACATCTGAGTGCATTCCGACTCCTGTCCCTTGGGCTGTCAATTCATGATGGCTGGCTGTCAGCTGGGACAGCTAGCACAGGCTATCAGCGCGGGGATGTCCCGCGCGGGCCGTCTCCAGACTGATCCCACTGCCCCACTCTCTCCACCCTCACGGGGCTGGAGCGAGCAGTGAGGGAGGAGGCTGGAGCACCGGTGGCTGATTATGGGGGCTGAAGCACTGGTGGGGGAGAAGGAGGCTGGAGTGGCCGGAGGGGGAGAAGGGGGCGCTCGAGTCGGGTACTGGCATTGTTTTGGCCAGCCCCCTTCTCCCCTGCCAGCCGCTCTAGCCCCCTTCTCCCCACTCCTAAAATCAATCCTGACAGTGTGGGGACAGCCCACGCCGGCCGCCCGACAGTGTGGGGACTAGGAGAGGAGCTGTCAGGCGCTAGCCAGCTGACTGTCATCCGAATGCAGCTGCTTTTAGGCGGCTGCATTCCGATGGCTGGGGAGGCCACTGTGCCGCTGGGACTATCCCTCTCAGAGGAGGGTTACCCAACTCGCCTTGCAGGCGCCTCCTGCACATTCATGTGACCTTCCCACAGCCGCATTTTGCCAAAATATGTGGCTTTGCAAGCGGGTCGATTGGCCACCTGAAAGTGCCTTATGCTTCCTACAGACACTCTGTGACCTGCTGTGGTTGTCCAGCACTTTTGTGTATTGCACTATAATCACAGTGTATTCAGACTTTACAAAATGGTGTCAAAAGATGATAAACAAATGTTTTGCAATGAATCTCAACTAGTCTCACACTGATTCTTGATGTGGCTTCAAAGGATTGGTTTCACTCCGAAACGTCAATGTGTAGATGCCACTCCTTAAACTGTTCATAAAGTAGTGAGAAAGCAGGATTCTCTCAAGCTGACAACACTGAATAACCAATATAGCTTTGACCATTTAAAGCAGTTTTTGAAGCATCACTTGAGCAAAGCTTCAATTATGTTTTTTTTTTTACACATCCACTGCATTCCAGGAAATGACTCCCAATTTCCCAAAGATCAGAATGGGGGAAAAAGGACTAATTCCTATTCCAGCATTTTACCTCCTCTACCCCTAGTAATTTTCACGGATCGCCTGTGGTCTAAACTGAACTACAGGCGGACTCCGAACAGCAGGCTAATGAACTGGACATCCAGCCTCCGAAAATACTGCACTTCAGATACTCTGTCTAAACTTGGGGTGTGATGCAGATATTTGGAGTTAGGGTAATTCCTGCGTGAACAGCCACTTCGGGAAGGTAGAGAAACACTTCAGAATGGAAAAATCACGTACGTTCTATGTTAAAAACATCAATGTTTGGTGGAGACACAAAGAATAAAAGGACTGAGGTTTATTTAAATCAGGCCTAAGCTTGTTATCTTTAAAATAAATCTAGGAGTAAGGAAAGGAAAGAGAAACCTAGGGGTGGAGTGAAGGCCTTAATTTCATTAGAGTTAAGAAAAAAGATTGTGCAACTTGATTGCATCTGATCTATGAGATCATACTTGATGGCAGACAAGAGATAAGACATATGTGACTTAATCGATGAGTCAGAATTAATCCGATGATCCTCAGGTACTTGTTTTATATAGAAAAGGTTGTTTTTTCTCTGTGCAATATACACCTTGAAAACACAGAAAAAAATCAAGGAGAAAATTAAATTACAGTGTCCTTCACACGTTCAAGAATCACTGATCTTTACAGCCACTAAAATAATGAAGAGACACCTTAGAAGTGGTTTCCACACTAAATCAACGAATGATCATGGGGATTGGAAGTATCTGCTCCAAATTACAGCAAGGTTTCGCTTTCAACGTCTGAGCTTTCACATGGTTTTCCACCTTCTGACAATGTGGCTCTGAATTGGAAGAAAAATTATTCGATCATTTTCCAAACAAAAACAACCAGAAAATTAAAAACACATCAAAAGCAAACTGCCATTTAGAAAAAATGCCTTCAAAAATCAGGGTTAATGGAGTGACTACATTCAGCAATTATTGGAAATACATCAGAATCAGAATTTACTGTCATGCTCAAGATACCAAATTGGCCGTTTTGCTGCAGGATCACAGTGCAATCATTTATATAAGCCTCCTTACAAAATAAATAACATTGGTGCAAGATAAAGTAAATGTAAGGCAGTGACTGCAGTTCATTGATCATTCAGGAATCTGGTGGCAGAGGGGAAGAAGCTGTCCTTGTGTCGCAGAGTGCTCGTCTTCAGGCTCCTGTACCTTTTCCCCGATGGAAGCAATGAGAAGAGGACATGGCCTGGGTGGTGGGGGTCCTGGAGGATAGAGGCTGCATATTAAATGAGTCAGCACAACAGAGCACTGGCAGAATGCTACCCTTATGTCCTGAAGGGTATGGGGGTGGGGGAGAGTTTTGATGTTGATGTGAGGACATTGATTGCCTAGATCTTCATCCTTGCAGGAAATGCGAAACATGGAAATTATGAGCAGGTAAGATGCAACTACTTTATATCCATTTAAAATGTTGGCTGAGGACATGAGGTGGAGAAATAGAGTGGGGTAAGTACTGTATTTCTGCAGAGGGCTGTTTCTACAGGGAAGTGATGCATTTCTGCTGTCACTTGTGTAGACACGGGGAGAATAGAGAATGGACATAAATCCATGGACATTTAGTGGCTATGAAGGGACTCTCTCTTGCTTCCTGTAAGGGCCGTCAAGCAATAGTAATGGGAATTCTTCGTCTGCCTTACCTTAACCCTTGTGGCAGATTAAAGGAAATGTCATATAATATTACATTTTCTGTTCATTGCATCATAATAAAGAAGAATCTTGATCATGAAGCATTTCCATAGGGAGAACATTTCTCCAAACAATAGTGATTCTCTCCCCCGCTCCCCAACACCCTCCATCTCCCTGTCACGTTGGGAGGAGTATCAGGTTCGGTTGGCTGAAAGACAGACGAGAGCCACATGTTTCTCCACGGTCCACATATAAGAAACCCCCTCCCCGCTTTCTCTTTCCTTATGGAAGCCCACTGTCCATCAAACCCACAGAAACTTTGGTTACTGTGGTAAACCACTGTATATATGTTTGGATGTGCTGTTTAAATGTTTGGATATGCTAGGACATGCCCTTTGCTCTCTGTGCCTGAGGCTTCACCTACTGACCCCAGAATAAAGGTGACAGCCCCTGCTCAGTCCAGGACAGTCGACCTAGCATGGACGGACATCCATTCTGTTATGAATGAAAGCCTATCCGTTTCTCTTCTAGTCTTTGATGTCATTGATGGTGCATCATTTACCATATTGCTGGGGAAATACACACCCTTCACAACTCACTCCTATGGGAAGAGGCATCTGTCATAACCCCAAGACCGCATATCATCTCACTGAAGCAGTGTTTCTTCACTCCTCACTGTGAAAACACACAGATGCTAGCTCTAGTAGATTAGATCAGTTAAGGAGTTGCCTTTTCTAAAGGTGCACTCTCAAGGTTCCATTTGTTAAACGTAAAAGGTTTCATGGCAATGCCAAGGAAAGCTCTCCTGTTGTTCCGATCAATAGCTCTCAAGGCAATCGTCAAATGGTTCCACATCTCATTGCCATTTGGGAAGCAAATGCTGTGAACACTTGGTTCCAACTCAATAACAAATGGAGTATCATGGACAACAAAATTCAAGTCTTACTTTTATCGGGCAATCATCCCCTTTTCTTATTGCTCTGTAATCATAAACAAACCAGCGAGTGACAATTTAAATCTCAAAAGGGTTAATTAGAAATTGCAGGAAGAGGTGTAGACCAGTCAGCCTTAAGTCCATTCCATCACTCATTTTAGATTACATCTTAACTCACTGTGTCCTTTTAAAAACCTTGGCCTCACCCAGTGGTTTTCCAACTTTTTCTTTCCACTCACATCCCACTTTAAGTGTTCCCTATGCCATCGGTGCTCTGTGATGAGTAAGGGACTGCTTAAAGTGGGATGTGGGTGGGAAGTAAAAGAATGAAAACTACTGTTTTAATCAACCCTCATTGACTCATTATGTGCACTGTTTCATACATCTTTGGCTTGGCTTCGCGGACGAAGATTTATGGAGGGGGTAAAAAGTCCACGTCAGCTGCAGGCTCGTTTGTGGCTGACAAGTCCGATGCGGGACAGGCAGACACGATTGCAGCGGTTGCAGGGGAAAATTGGTTGGTTGGGGTTGGGTGTTGGGTTTTTCCTCCTTTGCCTTTTGTCAGTGAGGTGGGCTCTGCGGTCTTCTTCAAAGGAGGTTGCTGCCCGCCAAACTGTGAGGCGCCAAGATGCACGGTTTGAGGCGTTATCAGCCCACTGGCGGTGGTCAATGTGGCAGGCACCAAGAGATTTCTTTAGGCAGTCCTTGTACCTTTTCTTTGGTGCACCTCTGTCACGGTGGCCAGTGGAGAGCTCGCCATATAACACGATCTTGGGAAGGCGATGGTCCTCCATTCTGGAGACATGACCCATCCAGCGCAGCTGGATCTTCAGCAGCGTGGACTCGATGCTGTCGACCTCTGCCATCTCGAGTACTTCGACGTTAGGGATGTAAGCGCTCCAATGGATGTTGAGGATGGAGCGGAGACAACGCTGGTGGAAGCCTTCTAGGAGCCGTAGGTGGTGCCGGTAGAGGACCCATGATTCGGAGCCGAACAGGAGTGTGGGTATGACAACGGCTCTGTATACGCTTATCTTTGTGAGGTTTTTCAGTTGGTTGTTTTTCCAGACTCTTTTGTGTAGTCTTCCAAAGGCGCTATTTGCCTTGGCGAGTCTGTTGTCTATCTCATTGTCGATCCTTGCATCTGATGAAATGGTGCAGCCGTTGCTCTCCATTGCAGGCAAAATCTTCGCTAGGATTCCACTAAATAGAATAATACTGTTTCATAACTCCAAAGGAAATGGGCCAATAACCATTTTTCTTAAGCAAAATATTTCAGTAACAATTGGGTCTAGAGGAGTGATTCTCAACCTTCCCAGGGCCGGTGCTAGGAATTGCAGGGTCCAATTAGAAAATTGATAGCAGGGCCTCTACTCTACAAAAGTCAAAATTGATGCTTTATATTTTGTGTAGTATGCCAGTCTTAGCCAAAAAGGATTAAATGCTTGATATACTAAATATTGAAAGACAATATGAAAGTTTTAATTTTTTAATACAAATTAAGACAATTACAGACATATTGTTTATGCAGGTCTTTCAGAAACAGACTTTTCTGGCTTTTTCATTTCCAAAATCTTTCAAAATAATTTAAAAGTCAATGGTTTTAGTAATGTCATTTTCTATAGATAGTATCGCCAAATTATTTAGTCTCTCTTGTGAAATTGCTGACCGTAAGTATGTTTTAATCAGTTTTAGTTTGAAAAACTTCTTTCGCCCAATGCGACTGTTATGGGCATTGTTTAGTAAATCTTCAAAGCAATAAAAACATTAGGAAATGCTGTGAATCGATTGTTTACTACCAGGTATTCAAACAGAGCTTGAGGCAGAAAAGTTTTCAGAGCTTCAAGTTCTTCAGCCAACAGATAACCATCCACGTCTTTAGTTGTTTCAGTAACTAACTACCCCTCCATCAGTGCTCTGTTTTAGTATGGTGTCAGTTAAAGCTGCTTCCAGGTCTGCTGTGTGTTTCCTTATTTCCGCCTTTTGTAAGATCTGAAAGTTATTTAAAAATCCAAATAATTTTACATGGCTTTTAAGCTGCTTAAATCTATACTCTCAAGATTGAATAGGTTTGTCTAGCACTAAGCTGAAGCACTGAACTCTTTATGCTTCTTTTGGATCATCTAAAGCTTGATCTTTTGCCTCATATAAAAACATTATCTTCCTTCTACATAGTTTTTTTTTCTTGAAATTGTCTAAACTCCAATGGTAATTCAACAGCTTCAGCCAATTCATTTACACCTATTAGGACATCATTAAAACCGCCCTCTCTATAAATTCTTAGCCATGATAATAGTTTTTCAAATGACTCCATGCCTTCATCAATGTCCTTTGTTTCACCTTATAGTTCCTTGTTTACATAGTTAACTTTAAAACGAAATTCATGCCAAAATAACAAAGAAACTAACAATTTGTAGTCTTTTAGCTGGTTTGCTAAAGATTCAGCTTCTGCTTTTACCTTGGGGTCATCTGTTATCTCTTGATATTTCCACAAGTGCATCATATACTTCTCCAACCTGATAACGAATAGCTTTAACACTATCAATCCGACACTCCCACCTTGTGTTGCTCAAGGGTTTCACTGATAACCCCGGTACACATTTGTTTAAAAACTGCCCACCTCTTAGTTGATGCTGAGAACAATATGTAGATCCTTTGCAAGATCCCAAAAAAACGTTATAGCATCTGAACAACACTTGGCTACATCTCCGAGTAAAAGGTGCACAGGATATAAAGAAAGCTCTTGAATTATCCTTCAACAGTCGTGCTTGTACTCCAGATGTGTGACCTTTCATGTTGCTACCGTTGTCATAGCTTTGGCCTCGAATGTCTTTCACCTCTAAATTTAATTCCTTCAGTGTGTTTAATAATATTTTATATAAATCTTCTTCTGTGCTACCTTCAACCTGCATAAACCTCATGAAATGTTCATAAACACCTGAAAGAGCTAAATTACCACCAGGCACATACCTGATCGTTAGAGACATTTGCTCTTGGTGACTCATATCAGGTGTGCGGTCGAAAATTATGGCGTAGTACTCAGCTGCTTTTACGCGTTTCAGTATCTCATTCAAAACAGCTGTAGCCATGTCTAGTAGTTCATTCTGAGTATCTTTTCTTAAATAGTGATTATGAATTTCATGGGTTTTGACTTTTTACAAATGTTCTTCAAGAACAGGGTCAAACTTTCCAAACAGCTCTACAAGACCTAAAAAGTTTCCATTGTGTACACTCTCATTATCAACTTTTTTCCTCTGTTCCTCTAAATGCTAGATTTCTCTCAGCAAGAAACTGCGCTATTGCTACCAGCCTTTTGAATACTTGCTGCCAGTGGTTTGCATGTTCATTGACGATTATTTCAAGGTCTTTGTCAATTGTCTGTCCACTACAAAGTCTTCGGTGCAACTCCCAGAAACTCCATGTGGCTTCCAAATGGTTTTTAGAATTTTCATGCTCACACAACCTTGTATGAAGATTAGACTGTTTGTTGAATTCACTTGTTGATAATGCACTGGTTGTGTTCTTATTAAAAATGTTACAATAAAAGCAATAAATTCTATCAGCAGACAGAGTATATAATCTAAGGGCTTTCAACACACTCCCCATTTGAAAGTTTCCTCTTACAGAGAAACTTTGAAAAACACAATCCCTTCTCATTTCGTGGAAGGTTGTTCACTGGAATAGGAGGACCTTTCATTGTTAAATAATCTCTTACATTTTGATTTATATATGCTGGCCAGTTGCCTGGGTCATCATAAATGTTCATTACAACTGTACTCATGGAAGATCCATCGTTGCAAGATGTTTGAGCTTGGTCTTTTTCGGCTATAAGTGGACTTTCCGCTTTGGCACCGTCTTCTGGTGTATTGAGATCATCTTCAATTTGATTCACAGCTGCGTCATCCTTTTCTAACTTGTTATCAATTTCATCATTGTATTCATCAACTGTAATTGGACTCAAGGCTGTATTGTCATTTTTTGAATTGTTTTTGTTTTCTTCATCCTCAATACATGGGTGCTTCAAAGATGGAGTGACAAGGAATTTTGTGATAGCACTTCTATGTTTTTCATTTTCAGCTACCTTAGCCATGGCCAGTGCTCGTTTCTGGTTGCCGCTTAAATACATAACACCCTTTGTCTCTATCTCTGCTTGTGCTTGCCATGTAAAATGACATACAAATTTTAAGCTGCTAATTTTTAAGGTAAAAAAGGTAAAAGAAGTATATTTTTAAATGTTTAGACTTAAAATTACACAAAAATCTTGGCGTTAGCAATTTGTTATAAAATTGGACTCGACATCCCTGATAACATGTCCACATTGTTCCAACAATGGAACAATGTTGTCATCTTCGTTGGTACAACGTAAGAAACCAACGTCAATCCCACGTCATTTTGCTCGTTAGCTTTACGTTGTTCCAACATCAGCTGCTGACCTTAGAACAACGCACCCAATTCTCAACTTGTGAACACCACTGAACAGCAAAACAAATGACCGATTCTGGATTTGTTGAATGACAACAACTTTGAATAAGGTAAGAGATGCCTTTTTTTTAGTAATGGTTAGATTAGGTTATGTTAGGTTAGGTTATGTTAGTTAAGGTTACATTCCAGAATGGGGCGACACACTTTCATTTTGCCGTTTTCTTGCTAGTTTGTCGCTAGATATTTGGCTAGAAAATTGGCGGAAAAACTGATGCGTGTAATGGATGAAATTTGTCCCCAAAGAAAACAATTTCCGCATGGTCAAGCTAAACTGCACCTGTTCCAAATCACCAAAAACATGAAATAGGCTATATTAAGCCCTGGCAGTGCAATAGCTTAGTTAGTAACAGTAGCCTAGTACTATTTTGATACTAAATCAAAGCACTGCAAAATTATGAAACAATGACAGAGGCAGCCTTGCTAAGAATATCCGGATGTTGTAAAGATGAATAACCCCGAGATGTACAGTATATGCTTTGCTTGTATATGCCTCTATAGCTGAATAACCAGCTCGTAAAGATGTAGGCTATAACCCCCACAGCGACTTAGCCTAGTAAAGATCAACTTAAACTAACATAACTTTGGGGTTATTCATCTTTACAAGACCCGAATATCCTAACCAATTCCATCTACGATTGCGAACATTGTCAGAAATTCTACGCTTAGGCCTAGGCTATTTACATTCAGGCTAATTGCTTAAGCCTAGGCCCTAGGCTAGCATGACGCTATCTCAATCTCATATTAAAGTACAAGTTTTCTTATTGATTAGCCTATAGCTTGTTTTGATCTTGATAATAATAAGAGAAGCTTCATCAGCTCCGGAATACATCTATCTTACTGGGTCAAATGAATATGAAACATGAAATTTTTGGCTAGGGAGACAAAGGAGACCTATAGCCAGTAGTTTAATCAAAGGCATATTTCCTAAAAATATTTCACTGAGATAATACAATCAATTAAGGGCCATAACTTCACGAGTTCACTGACAAATTGCTCAGTTTATAAGGCCTATAGTATTATTATTTTCTTACCAGTTTAAACGAAGTCTATCACAGTGTTCTCTGCTCAAGGCCTGGGCTCAAACATGCGTGTGGGGTCCCCTTGAGGCGCGGGGCCCAATTTGATGAAATCTGTTAAATAGGCTTAAATCTGGCCCCGAACCTTCCTTTCCCACCCACATAAGTAATCCCTTACTCATCACAGAGCACTTATGGCATAGGGAATATTTAAAGGGGTATGTGAGTGGAAAGAAAAACATTGAGAATCACTGCTGTACAATCTCACACTATATCCAGTGATGTTTCTAACTCTCCCAGGTTCAAAAATCTTCAGGAAAAGAATAGTTCAAATCCCACCACATGAGGAAATGTTTATTTTTACCCCGTCAAATGAGTTTACATCTAATTTGATGAGCAACTATTATTGAATTCCCCCAACAAAGCTCCTCCATCAACCCTGTTAAGTCCCTTAATTACCTTAAATGTCTTGATTTCTCACCACCTGACCCAATACCAGAATTTGTGCATCCAATATAAAATCAGGAACTGCTGAGATTTCTCAGTTAACCAGGTAGCATGTCTGGAAGGAGAAACAGTTTCAGCCCCCAATAATCTTTCAGAGTTCAGTGTATTTGCTTTGAGGTTTCCTATCTTTATAAAAAAAAATGTTGGTTTCAGCCACAATTGATGGATTTTAAATTTTTTAAGTTAGATGTTCAACATGGTAACAGGCCATTTTGTCCACTAGCCTGTACTGCCCAACCGACCTACACTCCAGTACATTTTGCAGGGCAGGAGGAGACTGGAGCACCCACACAGACGTGGGGCGGATGTACAAACTCCTTACAGACAGCATCGGATTAGAACCTGGGCCATTGGCGCTGTAACAGCGTTATGCTAACCTCTACACTAACTGTACCACTCCAAATGCAGGAGCAAACTAAAAAAAGATTTAACCCTGAACATTAAGATCAAGATCAAGATTCCTTGATTGTCATGTAAGAAAACAGGTGTGATATTACACTAAATTGACTTTAGTCTGTCGTAATGCAAAGATTCAACATCAGCGGAAATATCCTGGAGCCCCTTACAGTCAGAGAAACAGAAGCAAAAGAGAGTCTCACCCCCCTCCCCCCCCCCCAGTCATTTATTGACCATGGATTCGCCTCCCGTGCTCGCACAGCCACATAGACTTCAATGCAGTCCAAAGCATCTTCAACCCGAGCTCCAAATCCGAACCTCCGACACAATCAGGAAGCCTTCGGTGCCCTAAGCCCCCTCTCGCATTCCGGCTCCAATACCAGCCAGTCTTGAGCCAATCTCCAGCAGTCTGCATCCTGGTGTGAGCCTTTTGACGACAGTGGCCAGCAGCCTGCAGCTTCGGTGGGCTCCTCGCCTCTGCCCATTGCCTGTTTTATCTTCAGCTGCAGAGCCCCTCAATGGTCTGCCACCATCGTCACCATCCCATGGGTCGTCTCCACAGCATCCCCTTCTCAAACGGGGAGTGGCCTCCCCATTTTCTGGTGCCCTGTGCCAGTCCTCTGCTACCCGGCTGTCTGCAAAATCTCGAGATGCTGCTGAACACAGGTTCCCCCATAAAGGTTATTGGGATCAATCAAATTCTGAACAACAGATGAAAAACTACTGTATTTTACTGCTGTTTCAACACAGTCCTAATTTGTTCCCCCAAGGAGAGGCTAATATCTAGTCTATGACAACAATGAATGATTCTTGCAGGTTCTGTCTGAGTAAATATCAGACTCTTAGACTCAGGTATTTGCCCTGACTGATTTAGATAAATCAACAAAAAAAAATCACATCTGCAGGAAAAACAATAGGGATCTTTGTTGTGAATCTCTGCTCTGAAGACTGTCCTGTACAAAGTTAAAGCCTAAAATGAATGATTTACATCAAATGGCAAATATTCTGACTCAAGGGATCTGAAAGAAATTTATCATGATATCAGAAACATCAACTGTGGTCTCTTTCAGTTATGTCTAATGCCTTGAAGTATTTGCATTGTTTCGAAGGCATTTACAAAGGACGATGAAGGTTGAACAGCATTATTTAAATTTAAGTAACTTTGAGGAGCCAACATGATCTCCCTAAATAAACATTTCTGGCACATTAAACCCTGACCACAATCTGACACCAGTTTCATCATTCCGCGGCACATTACATTCTGCATTTCCTCTGCCAGACACTTGGGAGAGAAAAGGGTCGCAGTATGGGTTCCACTTCAGTGCAGGAGGGACTACTGACATTCAAACATGCAAGACAAGCAAAATAGCTTTGAAGGAGTGTTCTCAGCCATGTACCTCTGGAGGCTTAAAAGCTGGACACGTGAGAACCCTTCTTCTGTGTTCTCGGGAGAAGCGAGGGGCAGAGCATTGTGAAGGGAGGTGATAGTGCTCAGTGGCAAGTTGGGGTGCATGCCATTGAATGCTCAGAATTTGGGAGGCAAGAACATCAGGTATTGAATTGGAGTTAAATATGACCTGGAATTACGCCATCAAAGTAAGACATGATTTTCATCAGAATTAAAAGTGTGGAAGAACTAATAAAAAAAACAAGCAAAGCAAGTGCCAAGAGTGTTTGGTCCAAATATGGTTAAGATGGAATGCACTCTATTTAGTGTTTAATAATCTTAATCCTCACCTCCTGATTTTCCTGCCTGCCTCATACAAATGTATGATTGTTTTATTTATGTTCATATAAGCAATCTATATGACAGACTGAAGTATATACTGTGAGGGAACTTTTCACCCAATTAACCTGACAAGGAACAAATGGAATCAAGAACAATGCTGATTTTTGTGTTAAATTTCAACATGCAGCACGGTAACAGGCCATTTCGGCCCATGCGTCCTTGCTGCCAAATTTACACCCAATTAGCCTGCAACTCCTGGTACGTTTCGAGTGGTGGAGGAAACTGGAGCCCCCTGGGGAAAACCCATGCATGGAGACACGGGGAGAACATGCAAATTCCTTACAGTCAGCGCGGGATTTGAACCCCGGTCCTGGTTGCTGGTGCTATAAGAGCGTTGTGCTAACCGAGCCACCCGGTTAACTGCCTAATTTTACTGTGTTGATTTAGTCAGTAAATAATATTGGACCAATTGCAAGATCAGCATTGATATAGCTGTCACGTGTTTTCGACTGGTGCATTTATTATTAGAGTTAAGGAAAGGTTAGAAATTAGCTTAAAGGACCGTAGGCCCACCAGAATATAATCAACAAAATGGGTTGAAACAACTTAACAACAAAAATATGTCAGAAAAAAAATTATTTCATAAATCTGTTAACTCTGGTCAGTCTTATATATTTAGGTTGAGATATGATATCCATTATAGTAGATTCTAGTGTTTTCCCAACCACCAATATCAGGCTACCTTGACTGGAATTTTTGTTGCCTCCCCAACTCTTTTAACAAATATGTGCCCCCTATTTATCCTCTCGTCCGCAGGGATTGTTGCAGAATATATAGAAAATCAAAGAGCTTGATGTTGACATTTTTTTAGACATACAGGCCTGTCCAAGCCATGAACCTGTATCCCCCAATTAACCTACAACCCCCCACCCCATACATTTTGAAGGGTGGTTGCCCAGAGGAAAACCCGTAGGCATGGGAAGAATATACAAACACCTTACAGACAGAGCTGTATTCGAACCCAGTTCGCTGGGACAGTAACAGCGTCGTGCTCACTGCTGCACCAGCAGTGCTCCCCAAAAGTTGATCAACAATAGATCCTTGGGGTTTTCGAACTCTAATTTTTCAAAACTCTAATTTTTCATAGTGGCATTTCATTCCTATTCTTTAATTTCCTTTTTGTTTGACCCATGGGACTCTAATTTTTCAGGGAGATGCTTTGATCTTCTGTGAAGATAGGGTATTTAATTCCTCTGGTATTTCCTTATTCAGCATGAATTTCCTCTGCTGATCTTTTGTTTTTGCACACCTCTTAATAAAGAGTGTGGCCAATAAATTTAACTGATGTCTTAAAAAGAAATTGAGAATGATCCTGAGATGTACATACAACTCCTTAACTGCTGACATGGCTCATTTAAATCACTCAGGCTCATTATTGGCTAGAGGCACAGATTAGCACTGCATATAAAACCCACACACAGCACATTCTTTCTCTAGGCCTCGTGGTCCAAGACCCAGACATCACTCCACGCCAGGTTGCTGCTGTGGACATCACTGGAAGTGTTGCAGGTGTGTTCTAAACTGTAGCTGAGGCGTTAGTACTGCGATAGGTCGGGATTTGCAGAGAGCTCCAACCCCGTTGGTGTGTGTGTGTGTGTGTGTGTGTGCGTAAGAGTCCCTGTTTCTAGTGTGTGAGGGAGTCGAGTATAGGTTTACCATTGTTGAAGTCCAACCAAAGCCCAAGGTGAATGTGTATATCGTCGTTTAAGTGACATAGTGATTGAGTACCATTAACGTTCTCTCCTGTTTGTCTCCCATGTGTTAATAAAAGTTAAATGTGATTGTAACACTTGTGTCAGACTTGCCTCTCTGTGAACTGACCAAACTTGATACTTTTCTCAACACGACAAATGGAAATGGAGTAATGTTCAAATGTGAAAAGAGTGGGAAATGTTGATTTCAATGAGACTGAGGTGTCCCTGTCCACAAATCACTGAAAGCCAACATATATGTTTTTAACACAGCTACTGTGGTCCAAGAAATTATCCCCAATTTCCCAGAATGCAGTCTATGTGAAAAGATTGGAATGAGAATAAGGGCTCACTCCCATTCCGATATTTTATCTCCTTGACCCCTAATAAATTTCCCCGAATGCCTGCAATCTAAAGTTAACCGCAGGCATCCCGTGAACAACAGGCTAATGTCTTTAATTACCGCATATTCGGTATGCTGTCTAAACTTGCATAAGGAAACTGAGATTTTGAGTTTTGGTCGTTCGTGAGTAAACAACCAATGCCGAGACCTCCAACATTCTTCAGACCGGTAAAATTATGCAAATTCTATCTAAAAAGCATAATAGAGGTTCAAAAGCCAATAATGAAGGCAATTTACATGATGGCCTATGTAGCAGAAGGAGTACAAATAAAAACACCTGACAACAATTAGTGAGGCTTAATTGGATCACACCTATTGAATTACAATTAATGTAATAAAACGTGATAATAAATGAATCTTGAACCAGCCTGCAATTTTTTCTGCCAGCAGGAAAATTGTCACATCCAACAAACAAATTTTTTGTGTATTGCAACATTGTGCTACAGGATTATAATCAAAATCCTCAGTACAATTTTCTGGAGATGCCAATTTGGTTGAAGCTCTTATGTTGCAAACATATGGAGAGCAATTAGTCATATTGTACAGTCCTTTACATGGTGTACCACCAATACATATTGTGACAGAGTATTTAGAGGTGGTTTGGGAGGAATAGTTAGAGCAGTTTGCACACACACATTTTAAAGCACAGAGTATTTGCAGGACTTTTGCAGAATGCTTTTTGCAGGAGGCAGCAAAGTATCGACATACAGCTTGCCTGGAAGAGCATGTGATCTTTGCAGGCAGAGAGAGGAGTTTGGCTCTCAGGGAAGGAGGGTGTGAAACAGAGAGAGAGGAGACAGAAATCAGTTCTAGAAGGACAAGTTGGCAAACTTTGGAAGGCTACCTGGTCAAAGAAGGAGAAAGGTGACCTGAAAGAAAGAGGATCATCTGGAGAACCCTGAAGGGGGCAAGTTTCATCAGCAAGACTGATTGAGAAGGAACCAGTTGTGGATGTCCTGGAATGAGCAAACTCTTTCTCTGAAAACCAACAAGAACCCTCCTGAGTGGTAACCATTTACCTGTTAAGCACCAAAGACTGGTGAACTTTGTTAATGTTAACTTCTGTGTACAGAACAAGAATTGCCTGCAACCAATGAGATTGGACTGTGATCCAAAGAATTTTTCTTATCTTAAATATACATTACACACACCTACGCTTAGTATTAGAGGGGGGGTTTAAGTAGTTCAGTAGGTTAAGTAATAAGTTAAAGTTTAACTCTCTTTTTTTGTTCAAATATAATTAAAAACAACTTTTGTTTAAATAACCCTGTGTTAGGAAGAGTCACGTGATGGAGTACTGTCAGGTCAGGTAAACCAGCCCTCTCCAGGAAAATATGAAAAATGTTAGGAAAAAGCAAAGCATAACAAAAATAGAATATAAGAAATAGAAGATAAAGATACAGAGAAGAGAAAGAAGATGGCTTCCAAGAAGGAGAAAGTAAGAACAACTGAAAAAAAAAAGTAAAAATGTCGCCGGAGAAGAAAGAAGAAGGCCTTACCTGCACGAAGGAACAGCACGCTGCGGTGACTAGGACCGCCCAACCCTCGAGATCAGTACCTGCTCTGTGGAGTCGCGACCCACCAGCCGGTGCACTACAAAAATGGCTCTCTGAGCCAAACAAAAGTGTGCAGTGCGCAATCAAAGGAGAAAGAGGACGTCGGCGGGAGGGGGCTCAGCAGAGGAGCAGGCTGTCACAGAGCGAGCAGCTGAGAGATGCCCGACACCAGGGCTGTCAGCTGGAGGGCAAGGAACAACAGACGAGCAGCACAGGAGGGGAGGACCAGCAACAAGAGGCCCAGCAAGAAGAGGCCCGATAAGAGATACAAGCAGCTCATCAGGAAAAACAGAAGAGACACAGACACAAAGAAGAGAAGAAGAAGACACAAACACAGATACAGACACGAGGAAGAAGAAGACCAAGATCTGCACAGAGAAATAGAAGGTAAAACTGATGGACAGAATATAGATAAAGTCTTTTTTGAAGAACAAATGAGATCACTAAAAGAATGGTTATTAGAGTTTAATGCAATTAAAAGGAAAATGAAAAGAGCAGAAGATAAAATGCAAGGTTAGAAATGGTAATGACAGAAATAGGGAAAAGAGGAGAGAATGTGGAAGAGTGGGAAATGGCTGTAGAAATGGAAGTAAATGAATTAAGAGAAAAATTGGAAGAAAGTGACAAAAAAAATTAAAGAGACAAGAGTTGTTATATCAGAAAATTGATATGTTGGAAAGTTATAGTAGGCGAAACAACATAAAAATAGTGGGCCTGAAGGAGGGTGAAGAAGGCACAGACATGAAGGAATCTATAGAAGGATGGATCCCAAAGGTCCTGGGAATGACAGAAATGCAGGAAGAAATGGAAATAGAAAAGGCACACAGAGCATTAGCTCCGAAACCATAGACACATCAAAAACCAAGATCCATCTTAGTAAAATTTTTGAGATACACGACAAGAGAAAATATACTGGAACGGGCAAGGAATAAAATTAGAGAAGATAATAAACCATTGGAATACAAGGGTCAAAATTATTTTTTTTTT